>NC_060949.1:5542935-5597935 GCF_022045245.1 Lucilia cuprina
TCGATCGGTATACTTTAAGGTGGGTATTGGACCAATATTTTTGTATGTTACAAACATCAGCACAAACGTATAATACCCTTCCCACTATAGTGGTGTAGGGTATAATAAAAATGTTAAAAATATACTCATGGTGTAGGGTTTTATATGGTCGGCCATGCCCGACTATACTTTCCTACTTGTTTTATATACAAAAGTAATATTTGTGCCAAATTTTGTAGATATGTTCTAATTATGTAATAAATAATGAACTTTAAAGTAATTTTCGGGAGGGGATCTTATATGGGAGGTACACCCAATTGTTGGCGAAAGAAAAATAAAATTATATTTTTGTGTATATATAAGTAATATTTTTGGTAATGAGTTATGGGCGTAAAAGTGATTTTCGGGAGAGACCTTTCATGTGAACTATGACCAATTATGAACGCTCGGAATAAAATTTACGGTAACATTTCTTCATATAAAGGTTATATTTGTGGCAAATTTTGTATAAATATCTTAATTCGGTAATGTGCGTTTAAACGATTTTCTGGAATGACCTTGTATGGGAGCTATGATCAATTTGGTAAATTTTGTATAAATATCTTTATTAGGTAAAGTTCTACCTCTGACAAAATTTATAAATTTTTTTTGTAAAAAGTACAAATAGATGTGTGAAAAATCAATTTTTTTAAGGTTGTCTTTAATTTATATTCATAACTCCGAAACTATTTCACCGATTTGCTGATTTTCAATACCAAACTGATTAGGATAACAATGAATATTTTTAGTGATTTTTATGGAGTTACATTGCTTCGTTTTAACGTGTTTTATACAGACAGACGGACATATCTAGATCGATTCCGAATTTGATAAGGATCAAAAATATATACACTTTATTGGGTCTTAGATGAATATTACTCAGTGTAACAAACAGAATGACACCCTCTATCACCACTGATGGTTGTGGAGGGTATATAAAGGACACGTGTTTAGTATTTTTCAATTGTAATTTGCTAAAATTGTATCCTTATTGCTTGAAACTCAGAAGTTATTTGCGTTAAAAATGTTAAAAGAAAATAATGAGGTAATTCCAATATAAACAAGTAAGAGTGCTATATTCGGATGTGTATAATCTTAAATACCATCCACCAGCAAGCTTCTTTGCATTACTTAAAACAATAATTTTCATCATTTAACTATCTAATTTTCAGATAACTCGATAAAAGTTTTGTTTCCGTAGTGCTAATTTTGATTAGGTCTAGAAAAATTTATACTAAGTGAGTTTCAGATGTATTTCTTCGTATGAGTATTTTGATTTATTATAGGCCTATCTTGCCTATGCCGAAAAATTTAGGAGTATGATTTGTATATTTACAAACATATTTCTGTCGAGCTTTACTCCGATGTCAATATTTTTAATTAACTAGATTCATTTAAGTGATTTTTGAAACGATGTTTTCTGCCTTATATCGGACCTATTACCAATAATAGGCCAGTTCGAAAACATTTTAGCAGAATGATTTATACACAGAATATACTCATGTCGAATTTTATCCAAATACAGTACTTTTTGCTTACAGTCACATCCCTTAATTGCACACAATTCGAAGACTATATCGCTGGAGTAATTATAAACAATTTTTTTTGTATATGCCACAATGTGCTTATAAGTAAGCTTCTTACGAACCAAAACCTTTTAACCAATTTTTTTAGGATCGGCCCATACCTCCCACATAAGGTCCCCTTTAAAAAATTACTTTAACACTCGGCTCATAAATGACCATACCCCCCATATAAGGTCCCCTTTATAAAATGACTTTAACGCTCACTACTGGCCTAAAAAATCAAGTGTAGCGATAAAATTCGGTATAAGTAAGTATATAAGATTCGGCACAGCCGAATATAGCACTCTTGCTTGTTTAAGATCGACTGATAAATGACTCTACCCCTCATATAAGGTCCCCTTCAGAAAAGGACTTTAACGCTCATTACTGGCTAAAATATACGAATATAGCAATACAATATAATTTAGTTCCTCGCGAGCCAAAATCTCTTTACCAACATTTTGACCCTACTTCCCTTATTGGGTTCACTTCAGGAAATGGCTTTAACGCTCATTCATGTCTTTAAAATACGAGTGAAGCGATGAAATGCGACACACGTAGCATTCTTTTTTTTTGGATCGGCCTAGCCAAAATCTTTCCAAAAAATTAGAAAGGTTCGGTCCATAATTTACCACACCGCCCATACAAGGTTTCCTTCAGAATATTATTTTAACGCTGGTTAAAAAATACGAGTATAGTATGTGATACAAGTATGTGGGTTTCTCGCGAGCCAAAATCTCTCTACCAAGTTGTATGTGGATCGGTTCATAATTGACTCTACTGGCTTAAAAATATGAGTTATAAAATTCAATGAAAACATGTTTTATATGAATCGGTCTACAAAAAGATCAACTTTAGAAAATTTGCTGAAAATTACTAGTACATCGTTTATACTTAATAACATAAATCTTCATTCCGAATTTAATGAGGACTGATCTATAACTGATCCTAGCCCCTATAAAAGGCTCCCTTCAGGAACGAGTTTTGGTTATTAAAATAAGAGTTTTTATTATTTAAAGTGTGAGTATTGCGCTGAAATTTTGCATAAACAGGTTCTAACAGGTTCTGTATGAAATCTATGCTCACGGTTTAAAAATTGAACTAAAATAGTTCAAAAGAGCTCGGTCCATAATTGACATAAGCCATATTCCAAATACCACCCTGATGTTTATAGAGGAGAATACCTTTTACGGCATACGGTTTGATGGTGGGTATATAAGATTCGGCACAGCTGAATATAACACTCTTACTTGCTTAAAATTAATTTTTTTAGGATCCATAAATCTCGGAAACCAAATCTTAACTAACTGAATTATATATGCCTAAGAAATTAGCTGTTTGAAACCAGTTAAAAAGGTCTATAAGAATCGGAGATATGGTCAAAACAAATATTATCAACAAATTATATTTTATGGTATTTTTGATTAAGGGATGTCAAATAGTATATTTGCGTAAAAATCAAAAAGTCCAGAGATATAAGGAATGATGAGTCGCGATATGACAAAAGTATACGAGAACACTGCATTTTTTTGATGTATCAGTTGATGTGACATTATTTACACAAAACCAAAATTGACATTTTCTAAGTATTTTTTACGAAATTATAAATGCTTATTAAATAAGATTGTTTTTAATTTTTTTGATCGGAAGTAAACTGAACCAGTTCAGACTCTGGAACAGCTACATTGGAACTATTAATGGCGCCATTACTTGTCATTTCAAAAATTCTACTTAAAACCAGTAAAAATTATACCAAGTTTATCAAAAATAATTTTAAATATAATTTGATTGTTTTCCAAAATTGATCTTAATCTGAATAATTTGAATCATAAAATCATTGATTAAAGAACTAATTCCAGAACTGACCAATTTTTGATTGTGAATAGTTTTGAAATTGAGTTTAAAATTAAAATGGTGTAGTCCGACCGAACTCAAAATTTTGTTTGTACCGAACCCGAACTTCGGTAAATTTGAAAGTTCGGCCAAACCCGAACTTTGTTCGGTTTTCAAAGTTCGGTGAACACGAACTTTTTTCCTAAATGAAAAACGCATTTATGATTAAAAAGTAATAAATTTATAACATTTTAAACCAAAATATAAGCATCCGAATATTTTTTGAAAAGGGTTTTTAATTAGCAATGTGGAAAATTATCATTTAATTCCGAATCCCAGAGAGTGATAAATTTTTAATAACAAACTATTTTTGTGCAATGCATATATCTTAATACCTTTTTTTGGGTTTTTAAACGATTCAATGACAATGATATAATTCTCTCTAAGAGCACGCAGAGAAAAACATGGCTGTGGTTAAAATTATGATTGTAGTCTAAACATATTATCATTATTGTAACAATTCTAAAATATCATATTATGATTAAATACCGTCAAAATATTTCATCATGATATTTTTGTATTTATCATAATATTGTTATACATGATCATATAATGATCCAAGGTGATCAAAATTTCGTTTTAAATATCAAAATAAATTTTATTGAAGCAGTAAAACTACAGTTTCTAAAAAAATATATATAATATACTTTTAATACTAAGCACAATCCGCTAAATTTATAAAATATTAAATAAGAGAATTTTAATAGCTTTTGATTAAAAATAAGCAGGATCATAAAATTTTAATCATTTCGGCCTATTTTTTAATCGAATTACATTATTCATTGACTAATTTTTTAGACTTAATATGACTCTACTAACTTACAAGCTGAAATATCAAAAATAAAAAGGGCAATAAATAGGCATAGATACTATCGGATATCTAAGAATAACTAGTAAGAAATTATGATTTAGTTTTTATAATAAAGCATTTTACTTGTTTTGTATCTCACCTTTTATATATTTAAGCAATTTATTGTTAAAATACTAATTTCCTGAAATATGCTTTATATTGGGGAGGATGAATTTACGGTTTCATAAAATGTATTTATGCTGAATTTCACTATGACACTAGTCTTTTTAAGCGAATTGTGGACATTAAAGTCATTTTTTGAAGGGGTGGCTTTATTAAGGGGCTTGGGTCAAAATAAGCGCGAAATTTAACAGGGTCTTCAAGGCTAGTATAAAACTTAGTTGTGTCGCTTTTTTGTCGATATACGAGTATATTAAACATAAGCTACTCGGGTAAAACCCACTAAAGTGATGTAGGTTATAAAAAGGACAATAAATAGGCATTGATACTATCAAATATGAGTATATCAGTATAGATTATACTGGCAGTCAACCTGTTAATAAGATGGCGAGGTGATAATTCCCTTATTTGGGTAAGAGGACACGACATATTACTGGAAATAATATTACTGATAGCTTGGCAAATGCTGGAACTACGATGGCTATACTTGATATAGACCAGTTTTGTAGTGTTTCTCTATCGGTCATTAAAAACCATATATCCAATATTCAGCTCAAGACTGTTGATCACATGAGTGGTGTATCTAGAAAGCACTGTATTTAAATAACTATTTTATTATTTTTAGTACTTTGAATTAATTTGATTTCACAAAATACTTAACACACGTTTTTCATTACATTTTTCAACCAAAGTATTATTTGATTTTTTTTTTGATCAAGTTACCTTTGAAAAACATGTCAGTTATTATGTGTAATGTCAATTATATTAATTTTTTTGTTATTCTGATTAAAATGAGTGACCAGAAAAAAGTGCGTACTGAAATTATTAAATATTTTCAACTAAACCCAACTTGGTCTTACAAAAAGTTGGCCAAGCATACAACGGTCTGAGTCAAACTGTTTCCAATGTTATTAAACAGTACCGGGAGAACTTGTCAGTTGATAGAAAACCTGGTACAGGTAGAAGGAATGGTCCACATGATGATTCTAAAGCCAAAAAAATAGAACGCATTTTCAAAAGAGCTCCCAACACATCCGGTAGGAAAGCAGCTCGGTTAGCTCAGTGCTCGGACTATTTGGTACGAAAAGTTAAAGCTAATGCAGGTTTAAAAACATACAAGGCTCAAAAAGTTCCTGACAGGAACGCTGCTAAAAATTTAGAGGCCAAAAACAGAGCACGGAAATTGAAGTCAAGTTTTATAAACAAATATTCTTGCTGCATAATGGATGACAGATTTTCTGGCAGATTTTTCGCAACTTCCAGGTCAAAAGTTTTATGTTGCTGATGCTCGAGGGAATGTTGAAGAAAAGTTTAGGACCCAAAAGCAGACAAAATTTCCCAGAAAGTTCTTGGTATGGCAAGCAATATGCAGTTGCGGCAAAAGAAGCCAATCATTTGTTACAACGGGCTCTATAAATACCGAAATTTACATCAAGGAATGTTTACAAAAAAAGGCTGCTTCCATTCATAAGACTTCATAATGTGTCCACTTATTTTTGGCCTGACTTGGCATCCTGTCACTATGGTAAACAAGCCCTTGAGTGGTACAAGAACAATAATGTGGTATTTGTACCAAGAGAGGCAAATCCTCCAAACTGCCCGGAGCTAAGGCCAGTGGAGAGATATTGGGCTCTTGTTAAAAGAGAATTGAAGAGTACAAAAAAGGTGTCCAAAAGTGTGGTAGATTTTAAACGGAGATGGACTACATGTTCGAGCAAAGTGACAGAAAGTACTATAAAAACGTCAATGGAAGGGTTTCCGAAAAGGGTTCAAAATTTCATAACTAGTGATTAAAACTATAAAAATATTTTTTTTTTTTGTAAATTGTAATAATAATTTGAATCAAATAAAAAAAAATAAAGCTGTAAGTTTAGTAGTTTCTTTTTTATAAACATATATGTATGTTAAGAATTTTTCGATCTCACTCCTTATTAGTGGAAATTACTGTCTTTTTCGTATGCATTGACTCTGTCGAACTGTTTTTATTTTGAAGCCTGTCATTAGTTACTCATTTTCTAAAGCTAAGGTTCGCTTTAGAAAATGACTTTATGGAGGCCATGTGAAAATGAAAACCGATTTTGTCCATTTGAATACCTATCAATCTGCAACAATAGTTTAGGTCCTATCGTTCTTTTAAGAGACTGACAGAGTGACTGACTGACAGACATGTCTAGATCGTTTGAGAATAAGGACCTAGAACATTTCAATGTTACAAAGATTTATACTTGAAACCAGATAATTCAAATTAAATGTTTTACTTTTCTTAGCTTTTTAATCATTTTCTGGTTAACTGTTTTTCAAATCAGTCGAAAAAGGCGTTTTATACCTATGAACATCGGAAATTTATTGTACAGATAGGATGG
Source organism: Lucilia cuprina (assembly GCF_022045245.1). Taxonomy (NCBI): domain Eukaryota; kingdom Metazoa; phylum Arthropoda; class Insecta; order Diptera; family Calliphoridae; genus Lucilia; species Lucilia cuprina. The sequence continues at coordinate 5,549,745 of NC_060949.1, forward strand.
ATGATAACTTCTGTAAACATATTTTCAGCAGTTTTAAAACTTTTTGATGATGTAAAAACATAAACATTTGATGAAAAGTTCGGCGTTCGGTCAAGATTTCGCCGAACACCGGTGGAACCTCACTTTTTACCGGCACTACTGATTACTTATTATGAAAGGATAGTTGTATATGCTTCTAAATGTAATTTAATTTAAAGTGACAAATATTAAACAGTTGTCTTTGGTTTTTTTTACTGAAATGTGCCTTGTAGTACCAGTAAATTTTTTATGTCAAAATAATGAACTTAATCGGCCAATAGTCCAATTTTTTGTAAAAAGGACTAGTGACATTGAAGATAACCTTCTGATGATATTTTAAATTTGTTTCAACAGGTAAATAAAAATCTGACACTCTAACGTCATTCACCTTTTTTTGCAGATTTAAAATTGTGATGATAAAATTGGAATAATTTTATCAAAATTCACTATATAAATTTTTAAAAACTTGCTTCTAATGCTTAATTTTAATCTATGGAATAATAACACATCGTTTTTGAGATCCAAATATGCTTAACTCCTCATAAACTGAACCTCAAAACGGTGATAAGATAACGGTATTTTGGTTTATTTCGGTATTAGTATTTTAGCGTTATCGGTACTTTGACTTATTTCGGTATTGGTAATTTTGATATGGTGGAGAACCAAAGAAAACTCAGATTTGTATTCTGGCCAGTCGTACTGGAAAATCTGGAGTTGGCGTTGTGAATCTTCGATTCGGCCAAGTTAAGTCTAAGCTAGAGGAGTAGCTAAGCAAACTTAAAAAACAAACATGTTAGAGTGCTATATTCGGCTGTGCCGAATCTTAAATACCCTCCACCAGCTACTTTTATGTTAATAATTTTCTAATTGATCAAATATTTTTAAAAATAAGTTTTCTCATGTCTTTAATAGAAAAAATCCCAAAAGTTAAATCTATTACAATTCCAAGATTTATTGAACATTATAAATTTAGTAATTTGCATGTAATTTGTATATATGTGTGTGAAAGATTTAGAGATTTTCAAAATACAAATACATATATAATTATGTTCCACACAAAATATTGTTCAACACAAATTGATAATGGCCTTTAAATATGGTTAAAGCGCTTTTAGGGTCCTGCCCCTAATATAGGAGAAATAGAAGTATACAAAACTAATATTTTTGCCAAATTATGTATCAATAGCTTAATTTGGTAATAAGTAATGTGCGTTTAAGAGATTTTTGTAAAAGGACTTTATATGGGAGCTATGTCCAATTATGTATATAAAGACAAAATTTCAGAATTTTGTATCTATATCATTACTTGGTAATAAATATTGTGATTCTAAGTGATTTTCGGACCTAGTATGAGAGCTATGACCAAATATGGACCGATCGTAAAACAATTTTATAGTGAATTTATGTATATAAGAGCAATATTTTTGATAAATGTATGGATATCAATATTTGGTTATGAGTTATGTGCGTTTTTTTCTGATTTTCGGAAGGGAACCTTGTATGGGAGCTATGACCAATTATGGACCGATCCAAAAAAACTTTCATTGTAATAATTCTGTATATAAGAGCAATACTTGTAACAAGTTTTATGTCGATATTTTTGGTAATGAGTAATGCGCGTTTAAGTGATTTTCGGGAGGGACCTTATATGGGAGATATGACCAATTATGGACCGATCCAAAAAACGTTCATTGTTATATTTCTGTATATATGATCAATATTTGTACCAAATTTTATATCGATATCTTAATTTAGTAATGAGTAATGCGCGTTTAAGTGATTTCGGGAGGAGGCCTTATATGGGAGCTATGACCAATTATGGACCGATCCAAAAACACTTTCAATGTAATATTTCTGTATATAAGAGCAATATTTGTACCAAATTTTATATCGATATCTTAATTTAGTAATGAGTTATGTGCGTTTAAGTGATTTTCGGGAGGGGACCTTTTATGGGAGCTATGACCAAATATTGACCGATCGAAAAAATCTTTCATTGTAATATTTCTGTGTATAAGAGCAATACTTGTACCAAATTTTATGTCTATATCTTAATTTAGTAATGAGTTATGCGCGTTTAACGGATTTTCGGAAGGGGACCTTGTATGGGAGCTATGACCAATTATGGACCGATCCAAAAAAACTTTCAATGTAATATTTCTGTATATAAGAGCAATACTTGTACCAAATTTTATATCGATATCTTAATTTAGTAATGAGTTATGCGTGTTTAAGTGATTTTCGGGAGGGGACCTTGTATGGGAGCTATGACCAATTATGGGCCGATCCAAAAAAGATTTAATTTTAATATTTCTGTATATAAGAGCAATACTTGTACCAAATTTTATATCGATATCTTAATAAGGTAATGGGTTATATGCGTTTAAGTGATTTTCGGGAGGGGACCTTGTATGGGAGCTATGACCAAATATGGACCGATCGAAAAAAATCTTCAATTGTATTATATTTGTATATAAGAGCAATACTTGTACCAAATTTTATATCGATATCTTAATTTAGTAATGAGATATGCGCGTTTAAGTGATTTTCGGGAGGGGACCTTGTATGGGAGCTACGACCAATTATGAACCCATCTAAAAAATTTTTCCTCTGAAACCAAATTTCCGGGAATTTGTACTTTTGTATGGGAGGTATATGAATTTGTGGACCGATTCTGGCGATTTTACGCAAAGATTAAGCTCTTATGTGGAAACGAATGTATGCCAATTTTTTGTGGAATTATCTTGCATAGTTTTCGAGAAAATTACATCAGAATGTGTAAAAAATGCCTATTTTTTCGAGGTTGTTTTAAATTTTGATTCATAACTTTTCCCGATGTGAACCGATTTTGCCCATTTTCAATACCAAACAACTTAGGAAAACAAAGACAATTTTGGGTGAATTTGGTTAAATTCTATTGCTTCGTTTTATCGTGAGCGTGTTTTACACAGACAGACGGACATAGCTAGATCGACTCAGAATTTGATAAGGACCCAGAATATATATACTTTGTTGGGTCTCAGATGAGTATTTCATGGTGTTACACACGGAATGACAAAGTTATATATACCCTCTATCACCACTGATGGTGGTGGAGGGTATAACAAGTTAAAATATCCATTGAAAACAATTTATTAACTAATATTATCATTCACTAGTATATGAAAGTGAAGTAGTGTAAGTGTGGAAAGAAAATTTTACGCTCTGCCGACCCAGCAGTTCGACGGGACAGTCCCGAACGGACCAATTAACCTACCACTTGAGGTGGCCCCTAGCCACCTGACTACCCAGGTGACCGACCATTTTAACATGGGATTGTCCTACGAAGAAGTCAATCGTCACTCTACACCCTACAAAGAGACAGTAAAGAGACGATTGCCTCCGCTCTCGCTTACAAAGAGGACACTAAAATGACGACTGTCTTCATTCTCGAATAAAATAACTTCTAAGAATATAATCTCTAGGTTACTTAAGGACAGTAAAAAGACGAAGATTTGTTGGTGTTATTTCAATTGCTCTAAAAAAATATGTTTATAGTTTTTGAATTAGAATATTATACGAATCTATATTTCTACAAATAATCGGCTACAACTAATTTTTATGTTGCACATAATTTGTAAACATATTTTTACAGGAAAAACAATTAAAATTGACGAAAACAAAATTTGAAGAATAATTTTTAATTTATTCTGTGCCAAAAAATTTTGAGAAATGCTAGAAAAGATGCAAGATGCTAGATTATATTTTGGGATGCTAAATGAACTTAAAATGTGCTAAATCTACCAAAAAAAGTATTTAATTGGCAACACTGGACTGGGGTTTGTTTTTACTTCAATAACTATGTGTTTGCAATAGGGTAAGGGAGCAGGTAAAGCCGGCTTTACACGATCACACAAGTAATATGATCTGTCAAAATTCTGTGTAGAAGAGCTCGGATGGGATCGTCTAAACGCAATATGTAATGAAACCATCACACATTGAGAGAGAATACAGATGGAAAATTTGACAGTCGTATGGCTCTCATCATTTTTTGAAATGATTCAAAAAACAAGCAGGTCGCATTAGATCAGGGTTTATGGCATTAGATTAGTGTAAACACATATAAAAAAGTGAAACAGCTATTTCCATCTGACTTTTTAATTGTTTTATACCAATCGTGTAAACACAAAATATATAAATCATATTCTCTTTTTTGATATACGGATGGAATTTCATTTTACTTGTCGTACGTAAAGTGTGATCGTCTGAATGCCCTTTAAATGATATTACTTTGGTATGGATCAATGAGTTAGAATTCTTGATTGCAGAGTATCACACGAATGCTTTTTTCGCTCACAGAATAAACTTTACGAAACAGCTTACGTTCGAATTCAATAATATGAAACCATATCACCTCCAGAAATGGATACGCAATCTGGCGTCACTTAATTTAAAACATAAAGAAACATAATTTATTTTTTCACTTGAAAAAGTATAAAGGTGCTATTAGACGACATGTATTTTACATATGTATGTACTGTCAAAATTTTCATATGTAAAAGTTGTACATATCGTCTGTTACATATGAAACATTGCATATAAGTATCAAGGCGAATTCAGATAAGGTGGTGGCAGTTCTGCAACAACAACATTTCCCACGTATTTTGTTTTTGCTTTTGGTTTTCGTAAATGTCAAAAACCATAAGTACGGCGAATTCATTTGATGAAAAATTTTTGTAAAATGTTTATATTATATTAAAAAATAAAGATAAAGATATTAAAATTTGTGAGGAAAATATAATCTGAATTGAATAATGTTTGTTTCCATCGAAAAATTCTATTCCGGCTGCTTAATTTTCTAAATTTAAGTAAGTGCCTTAAGTTAAGTACAACTTAATTTTTTGTGAAAAATAAACGAAAAAAAGTACATATTCATGAAAATAATTTATTCAAATGAATGTATATTTTTTGCGAATGGATAATTCTACTCCGCACAGTGGGGCACAATGGAAATTTTTTGGAAATAAATCTGGCATTTCTAAACGGCTGATCCGATCGGGATAAAACTTGGCGTGAGCGTAGCCAAGGAGTATTCGAGTTTAAGTTTTGAAGATGAACCCCGCAGATGTCCCAGGGACGGAGCTGTGGCGGCTCAAATTAGGGTACCTACGACATGTCAAATTTTTAAACTCGTGCCATTTTTTTGTTTTTCACCCAAATACAAAGATTTTTATATTTTCTGAAAGTGCTCGACGAGACTTATTTCTTATAATATCCGAGTTATAGGCATTTAAAAATTTAGTGATACAAAATTTACCATACCTTGGTCCGCCTTTTTTTGAATACCGGGCGTAATTTTGGACCAATTTGTATACATACCAATTATGCCATTATTTAAATAAAATGATATTTGTTTACGAGATGTTTGGTATTTTCAGATTTCTTACATAAATTATTCAAAATATTAACGAAGTTTTTCTCTGTTTAACGGACATTTTTAAATATAAAAATGTAAGCAATAACAAACTTTGACAGCTAGGAAAACCAGGCGAATTAAGAAAAAATTATCAGCTGATTGATTAACACCACCTTATATGAATTCGCCTTGGTGTCGGTGGTGGCATATTCATTGAAGAATTCGGGACAAAAATCTATTTCCGACCCAACGACGAATGTACTATTTTACAGCCTGACATCTCAGCTATAATGATGGCATCTAATTGGCTTAGGTACTATCGGATACCCAACAGAGATATCAGAATTTATACTGACAGTCAAGCCGTTATCAAATCCCTGATAGGTGTGTATTCTACATCAAAACTTGTCCAAGATATTACAGGCAATACTGCTGCTGACATTTTGACAAAAGCCGGCACGAAGATGACCATACTGGATATAGACCAGTTCTGTGGTGTCACCTTAACGGTCATCAAGAAACAAATATTTGATTATTGCTTTAGTTCAGCTCAGGAACGGTGGTCTCAGGACACACTTGCTCGATCGTTAGGTTACTGTGGACTCGTTTGGATTCTCACAAAACATCCTACAGTTTAGGGCTAAACAGAATATGAGCGCTCTGTTACCAGTTCTTACCGGTCATTCAAAGTTCGGAAACCATGGTAGACGTATTGGTATTCTTTATAATGACTTTTGTAGGAGCTGTCAAAATGAAGTATCTGTATCAATTCTTTTAAAATATCATTTATATATTACGGTAGTTTAATTTGTTCTGTGGTGACCCCTTAACGGTCATCAAGAAACAAATATTTGATTATTGGTTTAGTTCAGCTCAGGAACGGTGGTCTCAGGAGCACACTTGCTCGATCGTTAGGTTATAGTGGACTCGTATGGATTCTCACAAAACAGCCTACATTTTAGGACTAAACAGAATATGAACGCTCTGTTATCCGATCTTACCGGTCATTCAAAGTTCGGAAACCATGCTAGACGTATTGGTATTCTATATAATGACTTTTGTAGGAGCTGTCAAAATGAAGTTCTTTCAATTCTTTTAAAATATCATTTATATATTACGGGAGTTTAATTTGAATATAATATATATAAAAAAAAGAAGTAATATATATATATATATATATATATTTATATATATATATATATATATATATTATATATATATATATATATATATATATATATATATATATATATAATAATATATATATATATATATATATATATATATATATATATATATATATATATATATACGGGGGAGTATTAATTTGAATAGTATAATATATACAGTATCGAGCACAAAGTATGCAACACGTGACGATATGATCGTCTATTTCGTCTGTTTCGAAATAACGGTAATGAATCCATCTCTTCTTTTTGCTATTTATTCTCTTAACTCTGGGCTTCCAAACAAGCGAAATTTCGTTTCAATTTCTATTACGCAAAGTGAAATATTTCATATTTGCTGAAAAAAATGAACTTTTTCGCGAGCACAAAAAATGCTACGCTATAAAATAACAGTAAATTTATGATTTTTATTGCGTTTTGAATGAAAGTTTCTTGAAGAAATTAAACAATACGAATATTATAATAGTAGTAATTATTATCTAATCAAAAAGAACTATTATTTAAGCTCTAGAGAATAAGAATCCATGCTTGAAATTGGTTCGTTCTTTTGAGTGAAAAATTTGGCGTAAATCGATATGAATCACGATTTCACTTCAGAAAAAGCATGGAAAGGGAACAGAGATAGTGGTTGTCTATGGAAAACTTCCACGTTTAAAGACCGTCAGGTGATTAAAATGTTTAAAATCGGCTCACGAAAGAAGATAGTGGACGTTGCTAGTTTCACAAAGGAGCATATGGGTGACTCTATTGGAGTTCACATTGCTCGCGGACGTTTTAATAAAGTGTAATTTGCTTGGAAAACATTTTACTAAGGAACCATTCATCAGTAGAGTCAAGAAAAACAAGCCCCGTTATTTTGCGAAACGTATCAGCATTGGTCAAGTGAACAGCGGGTTTAGGTCTTATGTGACGACGTGAGCAAATAAAATTTATTTGGCTCCGATACCATAAAATTTCTTACTAGATGGCCTAGACAAAGACAATATAATATATTCGTCTAATAGTCACATATGTCGAAAAATCCATTTTGGAGTGGTTCAAGAAGCGAGATTTTCGCAATGAAATCACTGATTATATGTCAAGCATTTACAGTACCACCTGACCAATGCTTAACACATTTCTCAAACTCAAAGCGGTACTTTTTATTGACTCTACTAATCTGGGATTTCTTTGTGAATCATTTTCCAAGCAAATTACACTTTGTTAAACCTTCTGCGGTCAATTTGAACTCCAATAGATTCACCCATATGCTCCTTTGTAAAACCAGCAACATCCACTGACATCTTTCGTGAAGCGATTTTGAATAATTTAATCATGTGACGGTCTCTAAAAGTGGTAGTTTTCCAAAGATGACCACTATCTGTTACCTTTCCACGCTTTCACAGTGGGGCAGAATGGAAATTTTTTGGAAAAAAAATTGGCATTTCTAAGCGGCTGATCCGATCGGATAAAATTTGGCGTGAGCGTAGCCAAGGAGTATTCGAGTTTAAGTTTTGAAGATGAACCCCGCAGATGCCCCAGGGACGGGGCTGTGGCGGCTCAAAGTAGGGTACCTACGACATGTAAAATTTTTAAACTCGTGCCATTTTTTGTTTTTCACCCAAATACAAAGATTGAAAAAACATGCTTGGACATACTACTTATCTCTTATAATATCCGAGTTATAGGCATTTAAAAATTTAGTGATACAAAATTTACCATACCTTGGTCCGCCTTTTTTTGAATACCGGGCGTAATTTTGGACCAAATGGACTCAATTTTTTTGTTAGTTAGACAACAAAATTTCCAATAATATACAAAAAATTTCAGATCAATATCATTTAAAAAACTTGTCCTATTTTTTGAAAATGTTGCCACTGCGTCCTTCCGAATATGACCTATTTTTTATCAAAACTTCAACTTTGGGCGACATGTTCTAAAATCCCAAAGCTGGGATCAGAAAACTGAAAGCAGTTTTGGAAACCTCAATATGTTTTCTATTTACTCCAAATGTATTTTCCCAGCCCTGAAAGAAATGTGGACCCTATGGGCAAAAATGTAAAAACTCTTTTATTAATAAAATAAAATTTTCTTTAAGAACATATAACAATTTTATAGTTTTCTAAAAGGTATCTCTACGCAGAACGCTTTGGCGTAAAAAACTTGTCCTATTCTTTGAAAACTTTGCCACTGCGTCCTTTCGAATATGACCTATTTTTTATCAAAACTTCAACTTTGGGCGACATGTTCTAAAATCCCAAAGCTGGGATCAGAAAACTGAAAGCAGTTTTGGAAACCTCAATATGTTTTCTATTCACTCCAAAAGTATTTTCCCAGCCCTGAAAGAAATGTGGACCCTATGCGCATAAATGTAAAAAATCCCATTTTTGGGATTTTCATTCCTATTTTTGGGAATTGCGGGATGCCCTTTGACATTTTCATTTTTTTTTTTTGCATTTTCTTATTTGAAGTGACAAATTTAACAAGCGTTAAAGATTTCATTGAGTTTTGTTCATAAATAAAGATTTTGTAATATATTACATATTTGTTAAATTTCTAAAACTGTGATTTATATCAATTTAGTCCATATTTATCCCTTAATATCACCCCACACAAACCACCTTTCCCGCCCACCGAAATATAAAATACAATTTAATACAATATCATCAGTTAGTATAATAGCTTTTTTATTTATTTATCTTAAACATAATACAACTAATTCTAACAACCTACTTATATAGTCAATTCCTAACACTACTTATTTCCTATAAAATAATCTGTCATATCGGTATACATATCCAGAAGGTAATATAAGTCCTTTAAATCTTCCTCGTTTTGAGATGATAGAGTTTCATAACAAATCCATCTTTTTCGCATAGTTGAAAGAAAAGGATCAGAAGATAGAAGTAAACTATTAAAAATATCTTCATTCTGTGATTGCCTGGAGCATTTTCTTGAGCTGAAAAGTTGAACATGCTTAAAATCTCGATTCCTCGCTTACTGGGCTTCCTCTGTTAACTCTCCAAGTGGAAGAATATTCGATTCAATTATTATTTGACCATGACACAATACTTTGTGTACTGTTGGTGTTAGTTCCCTCCATGGATACAGAGATACAAGTAATTTAGAAATTTCAGATGTATATTCCCCAAATCTATTTCCATTAATTTTATGTTTACTATTCAGTGCCATTAAAATAGTGTTAACTGTTCGAAGCAACTCCTTGTCGATTCCAATTATTTTTGAAGTAATTTCAAAATCACGAAAAAACCTTCTCGCCGTATTACCGTAATTTGTACTACCGCAACTTGGAAGTGGTTTGTGGATGTTTAATCCCATCTGAACTTTAAATTCTTCTTGGATTCTGCTTTTTTCCGCAGCTCTCAGTTCTTTCAATTCTTCATTATTTTTGTTGATTTAGTAAGATTCTCTGGCACACTTCTATATTTGAGGTCGTATGCTATGTGTAAAAAGTAATCCAAAAATCGTATTCTGGCATGAAGTGGTGAAATTCCGAAAGACAGGACTTCTTCATTAATACTTCTGCTTTTGTTTATATTTGAGAATTACGACTTTTTCTCATTACATATTGAGCATCTCCAGAAGGAAGAAGTTTCTGTTTTGGCATTGCTGACCTTTCCATCAATCATTGTTAAGCTTAGTTGATATGATACGTTAATAGAGAATTCCTTTATGTTTATGCAAATGGGCTCCAGTGCATTTATTTCGTCTTTTAAATATTCCAATCCATTCAAATATTCAAATCCAATGGGTCTACAAAAATTTTTTGAACTCGGAGTTGTATTGATCCATATATCTTCAAATGAATTTCCGATGTCCGACTTCCACAAGCTTGTTTGTATTCTGGAAGAGCTGATAAACCGTCACATCCCCACTTACACATTAAGACAACATCACAGTTATGAATTTTCCTTAGTTGGTCTTCTGAAAAGTCTGACACAATTCTTGATGCTGTGTTTTCGGGCAAAGATGGTAGGAGTAGTTTGTTTTTTTCCTGGATCGCCTTGTATGATGGTAATATATTGTGTCCTTTTTCATGCAGAGCTTTCCTTAATATTTGGTACTTATTTCGACTGAGACCCAGTTCCAACATAAGCGCTATTGCTTCCTCTTCAGTAAAATTTGATTGTGATGTTGGAGTTGGTATACTTTCCACAATTCGCTTAAGTCGTTTTGGTGATGCATTAGGAAGAATAGTTGCAATATGTACGGCATCCATAGGTTGGTTTTCCTTTTTCAGCATTTCGTTAAATGTATCAGCAATTTCCTCATTTGAGATTGAAAAAAGTTTTTGTGTGACCCTCTTTTTTTGACCTTGAACATAAGTCTTCGTATGACTTGCAAGGCGCTCCTGCTGATGTGTTGTAAGTTGAGATTTCCGTAGTAGTTTCCATCCAACTACAAAATTTTAATCGAAATTTCTTTTGATTTCCATCCACAGACTTACTTTTTACATCAAAAAGTTTTAAAAAGTTTTCAATTTTTGATATGCCTGTTTTGTCTTTTTCTACTATATGTAGTTTTTATATAATTTGAAATGTCTTCAATTCTTTCTGGCCCTTTTGAAGATACACTCCATAAAACGGAACACAACTCTTCGTACTTTAATGTAATCTTCATTGTAGATTTATTAAATATGGTACTTAAAATCTGAGAAGTTTACTTATATACCAATTCTTGTCATTTCCGATACAGGTATTCCAAAGTAAAAAATTACGAACTGTCTACCTATTAACATTTAGGACTATATTACTATAACCTGTAATTCAGTCATTGATATTTCTTATTAGTGAATGAATCAGAATTATCATTACCTGTATATTTAAATATAAGGATAACAAACAAAATAGAAAATAGGTAAATATAAGATTTAAACATGTTCTGTCATATTTAATACTAAAATATGAAAAATATGAAATTAAAGGATACAGGTTTAAATGAACATATTTTTGAATGTAATTGAGATATTGGCTTGAAATTTTTTGTAAAGGGTCGAGAATTTCCATATCTAACTAAAAAAGGATATTAAGGGATAAATATGGACTAAATTGTTGTAGCTATCTGCGACCCTATTAAAAATATAAATCATAGTTTAAAATTTAACAAATTTAACTCATAATTTTAGAAAAATTATCAAATATGTTAATTTATAAATAAAATCAAAAAAAAATTTGAAAAGGTCAAAGGGCATCCCGCAATTCCCAAAAATAGGAATGAAAATCCCAAAAATGGGATTTTTTACATTTTTGCCCATAGGGACCACATTTCTTTCAGGGCTGGGAAAATACTTTTGGAGTAAATAGAAAACATATTGAGGTTTCCAAAACTGCTTTCAGTTTTCTGATCCCAGCTTTGGGATTTTAGAACATGTCGCCCAAAGTTGAAGTTTTGATAAAAAAATAGGTCATATTCGGAAGGACGCAGTGGCAACATTTTCAAAAAATAGGACAAGTTTTTTACGCCAAAGCGTTCTGCGTAAAGATACCTTTTAGAAAACTATAAAATTGTTATATGTTCTTAAAGAAAATTTTATTTTATTAATAAGAGAGTTAAGACACATTTTGGGCAAAAAACGGCCAAAATCTAATTTTTTTTTGAAATTTTAAATTAAAAACCGTATATTTTTGGATCTGTAAATGATATTGATCTTAAATTTTTTGTATATTATTGGAAATTTCGTTGTCTAACTAACAAGAAAAAATTGAGTCCATTTGGTCCAAAATTACGCCCGGTATTCAAAAAAAGGCGGACCAAGGTATGTATAAAGCGTTCCGGAACAGACTTTTTTTAATTAATCTCTTTATCTACATAGTATATATATATAAAACAATATTGTTTAATTTGTTAACATTTAATAGATTTCCAAATTAAGCCATAACGTAGAAGTCAGTTGCCGCCAGCCGGATAAATACTTCATATGCGTTTCTTAATATTAAGTGTTCCGGAAGAGATTTTTTTAATTAATCACGTTATCTACACAATTTTAATACAAAATATAAAACAATATTGTGTAATATGTTAACATTTAATAGAAAAAATATTTTTCTTAAATAACATATTTGTATACATACCAATAATGCCATTATATAAATAAAATGATAGTTATTTACGAGATGTTTGGTATTTTTAGATTTTTTACATAAATAATTCAAAATATTAACGAAGTTTTTCTCTGTTTAACGGACATTTTTAAATATAAAAATGTAAACAATAACAAACTTTGACAGCTAGGAAAACCAGGCGAATTAAGAAAAAAATTATCAGCTGATTGATTAACACCACCTTATATAAAATACATATGAAATTTTTTCGATTAGAGCAAACATAAATAAAACAGCTGTTTTTTTGAAACACAATTTTTCAACAAAAAAAAAAAAAAAGAAAATAAATAAATAAACTTAAGAAAAATTTTAATAAACAAATTTATAATTTTAACAATTTTTACACATTAAAAAGATAGCTTTGATTATATCGGTAGGTCTTGTCATATGGAAAAACCAAAGTAGGAAGAGCGTTCAAATTGATTTCACTCTCGAGTGATATTAATTCGAGCGAAATAAACTGTTTATTTCTTGTGAATTTATCTTTTTTCTCGTGACTTTTAAAAATAGATCTCACGAGCAGTGTTGCCACTTTGGTTATTATTAACCAAAATTGGTTATTTTTACTTTGCATGTGTACATGTGAATTCGTTTTGGTTATTTTTTGCAAAGAATTGAACTAAATGCTGTTTGATTTTATTCAAAAAATAAAATAAAAAAATTCTTTTATCTCTAGTTTTAAATCAATTATGTAAATATACATATCGTCCTGTTTTGAATTTTGGTAATGTGGAATTTTTTTCCTTTTAGTTATTTTTTGCAAACAATTGAACTAAATGCTGTTTGCTTTTATTCCAAAAATAAAATAAAAAATTCTTTTATCTCTATTTTTAAATCAATTATGTAAATATACATATCGTCCTGTTTTGAATTTTGGTAATGAAGAATTTTTTTTTACTATTCGAAATTTTTTTTACTGCAATTTGTATATCTACTGGTTATACTTATGTGTACAAAGGTATTTTTCGATATCTTAATTGGTTAGGATTTAGCAAAATTAACTATGAGTTTTCCACATATTAAATGAGTTGACTAAAATCATAACACCGTAATATTACACTAGTCAATTTTCGAATTTTTTTTTACTGTAATTTGTACATCTACTGGTTATACTTATGTGTACAAAGGTATTTTTCGATATCTTAATTGGTATGAGTTTTCCACATATTAATTGAGTTGACTAAAATCATAACAACACCGTAATATTACACTAGTCAATTTAACACCATGAATAATGAATCCTCTCTCTCCTTTTGGTGCATCCATGAACTTCAAATCACTTTTTGGGTCGATCCAAACTCGTCCGTCATTCTTTAATATTTCTATTGGAACTTTTTATATAAAGAACTCACGATACTTGTATGAAAAAAAAATTTTGTAAGAATTTAAAATTTAAAGTATAATTGCAACTTCTATACCTATTTGAAATTTCGCATAAACAAAATACTGTGCTAATTTGCCGAAATTCTAAGATAAATGATTTAATAAGAATAAATAAAGTTTTCTGCTAATTGGTGCAAGAATTGTATCACAATATCTTTAAAGTATTAATCAACTGATATTTTTAAGTAACACAGCTAAGGAAAATGAAATTGTATTGTATACAAAAGTTGTAATAACATCTAAACTCGTACGACGAACAATAATCGCGATATATGCAAAGATTTGATACTCATGACCTTTGATTTCTACTATCTCACCATGACTTTTGGTTCTTCATTTACATTTTCTAGATGATATTTTTATTTTACTGTCTTAAATTCTATATTATGGTCAATTTGTCGGGTAATTTGGATAGATTACGTTTATAAATATTGCTGAAGTTATGAATGTAATGCTAATATCCGCTACATGTTATTATAAATTATAAATTTCGAACGAAATCTCCAAATCTGTACATAAAATGGGAAGAATTTTATAATTTAAAATTGTTTTCCAAAAAGTCATATATGGAGTATATTTAAATTGCGCTAAAACGCGTTAAAAACTCAGTTATTTTTTAAAATAAATATTAATTGCAATATAGAAATAAAATTCAACATAATCAAGGTTTAAAGGAACTAAAATATCTCTGTCAGATTTTATAAGAATTGGTCCATAATTGACCATACATCTCATATAAGATCCCGTACAGAAAATTACTTTAACGCTCATAACTGTTTTCATAATACCAGTTTAGCGACGAAATTTAACATAGTTCCATTTCAGAAAATAAATTTGTTATTTTAATGTCCAAATATAAACGTAAAACAAATAAAAATAATTTTGTTTACTTTTTTCTTAATGTGGTTATTTTTTATTCGAATTTTGGTTAGAAAAAAAATTTTGTTGTGGCAACACTGCTCACGAGTGATATTTAAATTTAAAGAGCGGAAAATAAATTTCTCTCACGAAACGAGTACAAAAAAGTATTTCATGAGTTTTATAAATTATAATATTGTAAATCTAAAGAAAATGAAAATTAACTTTTTTATATGTGAGTGTGTAAACACGCATATACATAAATGCACATGTAATTTATGTATATGAGTGTGTAAACTTTAAAGAGTTATGTTTGCCTGTAGATGTTCGTAAATTTTTTAGTAAATTTCCAGAAATTTCATTATGATTTTATGGCTTTTTACGATCTTTGTGCACGTGTGCAAATAGAAATATCAATTGTTATTGTAATTGAAGTAAGAAATAGGACATACGATGTGTCAATTAGGTTTTTGTATTAAAAACATTTGTTGATGCAATTTATTTTGTTTTTTTTTTTTTTCATAAAAATTTACAGGTCAGTAATATTTCTAATTTTTGTATTTTGTAAAAATAATAATACTGTATGTAAATAAAATTGCATTAACAAATTTTTAATATTAGTATTTTTTCTAATGTAACATCATAATTGCATTATATACGTATGTATGTATGTATGTATGTATGTATGTATGTATGTATGTATGTATGTATGTATGTATGTATGTATGTATTTATGTATGTATGCAAGTTTTGCAAATAAACATTTTTTTTAAATAATTTGTTTGTCGCCATAAAACCTTTTTCTCCGCACACACAACCATCTTTCACATATATATGCACGTATGTACATCCTCCTTACAAAATTATTTTTTACCACCGCCATTAAACCGGTTTTCGTGCACACATTTTCTGTATATGAGTTCTATTCAAAATCTATTCATTTTGATATCTCTTGTGAGAGAAATTAAAAAACAATATATATAACTATCGCTCATGAATGAAGAGTTTAAAAAAATAGATCTCGCGAGATTAAAAATAAATCTCGTGAAACTGATTTGTAAAACGAGAGAAATAAATAAAATTGTATTCACGAGTGCAAAAAATGCCTACTCTGGTAAAAACACATGCATGTGTGATAGCAAAAATTATGTTATTTTACATAAGATAACAATTTTGACATATATTCGGAACTACATATGGATATGTAGTATGACATATGTAAAATACATGTCGTCTAATACTACCTTAAACAAGTAATATATCTATATTCGGCTGTGCCGAATCTTATATACCCTTCACCAAGTATGTTTTAAAAACTGTTTTTATTTATTTTGTATCTCTGCACACATGTCACACATAACATACGCACAAACAAATATAAATTGTAGTAGAAAGAAATATTAACCGTTGTACTGTAATACCACCGTCAAACTGTATTACCACCCTCAAACAAATATGAGCTGTATTACCAACATATTACTGCTTTATCTCCTTGTTCTTGTTATACCCTTCACCTTCGTGAGAACAGAACAGCATCCAAACATACAAAAAAAAAACAAGTAAGAGTGCTTTATTCGGCTGTGCCGAATCTTATATACCCTTCACCATAGTGTATTTTTAACATATTAGTTTTATAAATTTTAAATTTTTCCCGTCTACATTATTACTAAACCAAAAGAAAACAAAATGAAAAACAACAACGCTAAACGAAATAAAAAACAAAATTCACAAGGCATCTAAAACAACAGACATCTATACACACATAACGAAAAACACAGAAAAACAAAATAAACAATGCAATAAAACCAACCTACATCAAAATAACGAACAGAATTTACAAAACCAAAACAAAAAGAAAATACACAACTCAATGCCGCCAACAGCATCCAAACATAAAAAATTATTATTAATAAATAATATTAATAATATAATAATAAAAATAAAAATGAATAAAACCAAATACATCTACACACGCACATGTACATCTTTATCCAATTCACAGTGTTGTTGTTGCTTCTTTAACAAAGCATGAAAAAAATGTGGCTTTTTTGATGAAATTATCAGAGGTTGTCTCGGATTTTTGCTCATATCTCCGCTATTTATAGACCGATTTTGCTGATTTTAAATATCGATCTTCTCGAAAGCATGTCTAACTGAATTATTGAAGAGTCGGATCTCACCGATATCTGGGGACCTCTAAAAACTGATTTCAACATACAGACAGACGGACATGGCTTAATCGACTACGCTTTCTATTAGGATCCAGAATATATACTTTAGAGGGTCGGAAAATTATATTATAGAAATTCCAAACGGAATGACAAACTTATATATACCATTCTCACGAAGGTGAAGGGTATAAAAATACACAGCTGAATAAAACCAAATACATCTCTACACGCACACGTACATCTTTATCCAATTCACATTGTTGTTGTTGCTTTTTTAACAAAGCATTAAAAAAATTTGGCTTTTTGATGAAATTTTCAGAGGTTGTCTCGGATTTTTGCTCATATCTCCGTTATTTATAGACCGATTTTGCTGATTTTAAATCGCGATCTTTTCGAAAGCATGTCTAACTGAATTATTGAAGATTCGGATCTCGCCGATATCTGGGGACCTTTAAAAACTGATTTCAACAGACAGACAGACGGACATGTCTTAATCGACTCCGCTATCTATAAGGATCCAGAATATATATACTTTATAGGGTCGGAAAATTATATTATAGAAATTACAAACGGAATGACAAACTTATATATACCCTTCTCACGAAGGTGAAGGGTATAAAAAGGAAAATTTTAGACACATTTCATTTTTTTTAATAATTTAGATTTAAAAAAATTTGCACACTTGATACAAAGTTTTGAGGCAAAAATGCATGCTTCTAATCAGAATCAAAATTGTAAAATCAAACAAGTGTTTTTTTGTATATTTTGGTTTTATAATAATTTTTTCTGGAATTTGACTCCAGTCTAAATTTAGCTCCGAAATATCAACTAATAAAGACATTATTTTTCTCAATTTTACATGTATGTCTAGTATAGTTTGTTGAACTTTGTCACGAATTTGCCATTTTTATAGTCAATCGATAAACAATGTGTAAAATGCATTCAAAGTATCTTATCCACGCATGAAGTGTTGAGAAGTCATATTGAAACTTATGTGTATTGCTTGATCAATTTTTAACAGCATTTAAGTCGATCATCATTTAGGTGTGGCTACGCTTCGCCAAGCTAAACACTTTTTCATCTAACCTAAAACTCAAATTATGTGGGCTTTATTTAAAAAATTTGCTTTTTAACTGCTTCAACTTCTCCACCAACGAATTCAGAGGTTTCTTTTTCGAAAATCAATTTCTTTGGACTACAAAATGTGTTAAATAAGGTCGTGAATTCTCCCAAAGAATAACATCCCCATAACTATATGCAATGACACAATGCAAACAGCAAATAAAGTTTCATCTATTCGAAGCGATTCAGCGTCGTTGCCAATAAATGGAATGTCTACCACTACCATCGCATACTCATATACATATGTAATTGGATCTTTATTGATAAGCTTGCGGGAATGTTTTTTACATATTAAAAATTTAAGAATTCAAATTTGGTACCTTTTGGAAATTCGAAGATTTATTGGGTTAAAATATTATTAAGTTTTTATTTGTATGTGACCGTGATATTTTTCTAGTGTGGAATTAACGAGCTTTTCTCACCATTTTGTGATTTGCTTCTTTTTTTCTTTTTATATTTTAATAAAATAAATAAAGAAATATTAGTTTCTGACCATACCTAATAAATAAAAAAACTTTTTTTGTTAATTGAGTTTTTATTAAAAATATTTAATTTATATTTTATTACACAAAAAAAATTCAGCATAATATTTAATAATAAGTTCCTCAATTGTATAAATTTTTGTATATATTAATTTTTGAAACAAAATGCAGAATCCTTTACTTAAAATATTTCAAATTTAAATTATATTTTTCTTTTTGTTAAAAATGTTTGAAATTTTCTTCCTTTATGATTTTAAGATTAAAGATTAAAATAGTTTGTGTTTTGCTATGTTTGCTGAAGCTTTGTTGTTTAAGATTTTGTTTTTCAACATTTCAATTTATAATTTTTTATATACAAAATTCGCTAATATATCCTATATTGTATATAGATATGGAAACATATTAGTAGATAATGAACTTCTTTTGAAATTTGTTCATAAATATAGTAGAAAAAAAATAAAAATTTAAGAGATTTCCGTAATGTACAGATTCATACATTTTATAAATTTTTAATATTCCGAATGTAAACGGTTTAGGAAAAAAGTCAAGTTCGAATCGTAATTTTTATTATCAAATTCATTTCATATATGAATTATTTTTTCTGAGTATCTATTTACTTTATATAAAATTTTTAACTTCTTAAAACATTGCTTTTCTAATATAATCGAAAAATTGGTAAATTTCAATTTCAATAAATAAGTGTATTTACTTTAAAAACAAAAGGAAAAAATACTACATTTTTCAATTTCAATAAATAACTGCATTTACTTTAAAAACAAAAGAAAAAAAATTATACATTTTACATACTTTTGTTTTAAAATTTTCATAGCTATGTAAAAAACTAAAGCAAAAGTATTTTACAAAAGTCGGGAAAACTTAGTTTTATAAAACTATTAATGACATTACCGATTTTTGTAATGATCGGGCCTCATTTGACTCTAGCCCCCATACAAACTCCCTTCAGAAAATGACTTGAAGGTAAAAATTCACATATCAACTTTAAAATCATGTAAAACTTTCTGAAATGTTCTGTCGTCTGTCCTGTTTACACGCGTTTTTAGTCTAAACAATATTTATCGTGTAATTCAATGTTTATATTGTCCCCACCTTGTGTCCGTATTGGCAAAACAAAAAAAGGGAAAAACAAAAATTTTCGAACAAACAATCAAAAAAGAACAAAAAAGAAATAGAGAAACAT
This sequence comes from Lucilia cuprina, assembly GCF_022045245.1. NCBI lineage: Eukaryota > Metazoa > Arthropoda > Insecta > Diptera > Calliphoridae > Lucilia > Lucilia cuprina. Next base: position 5,569,660 of record NC_060949.1, read on the forward strand.
ATTTAAAATTAAAAATAATAAAACAGGATAAATATACATATGAAATTAAACAAATATGCTTACGTTTGTCTCCATCAGCCGAATGTTTTCGCCTTATGTGAAACCCAGGTATCTGAGAATGCTGATCCATAGGATTTTTATATACCTAGGTATCACCTTCTATCGCTTTTCAACTTCCATCGGGGCATTGCTATATACATTTGCAATGAAGTTGTGTACCAGTGCCAGCAACCATTAGGCTCAAATGATACCGAATTTAGCTGTCTCTGGATTAAATCCAAAATCAGGACACACTATTTGCACTTCGAGTTTCTTTACAGAAGTCCAAACGCGGAAAAAGATGCTACCATATTGAACTTCGACGCCCTTTCCGATTCCATACTGAAAATTCATGAGAGTTGTCCGAACAGTGAAATTGTAGTTGCTTGTGATTTCAATGTTCACAACTCATCTTGGCTTCGCCATTCAAGTTATACAACTCCAGAAGGCCAATATGTTGAGTTATTTGCCGCGTACAACCACCTTGCGCAATTAGTAAATGAACCAACACATATTTCATGTATTAAAGGGCACCAAAATAATACCTTCGACCTCTTTCTCACCACACATCCTAATAAGTGTAAAGTGGATATTCTTGCACCTCTCGGAAATTCGGATCACTGCACCATCTCCGCCTCCTGAACTTCGTAGCGTTTCAAAAACAGCTTCGAAACGTTTAATTTTTATTTACGAAAAGGCTTGCTGGGCTCAGCTCAATGAATTCTATAGGCAATCAATTGGAAACTTTGTTTCCTAGACAATAATGTCAATGCCATGGCGAAAATGGTTGAAAATATAATTATGATGGGAATGACAACATTCATTCCATCAAAAAAATCATCAATTATGCCTAGGCAAAAGTCTTGGTTTAATCAGAAGTGCAAAAATGCAATCAGATCCAAAGAGCAAACTTTCAGAATTTGGCGTAATAACAAAACCTTTCAAACTGAAAAGCTGCGCAAAAAGGAGAGGTCTTCGTGTGCCAGAGTGCTGAGTCGCTAAAAAGCTCTACACGAGCAGCGCCTTCGCGTTAAGGTTCTTGCTGCTCCTAGGGGCAGCAAAACCTTTTGGTCGTTCGTTAAAAGTGTAAAGGATAATGCTACTTCTTCAATTCCGACGCTTTTCAAGAACAACATAACAAAAACGTCCAAACTGAAAAGCTGCACAAAAAGGCGAGGTCTTCGTGTGCCAGAGTGCTGAGACGCTAAAAAGCTCTACTCGAGCAGCGCCTTCGCGTTAAGGTTCTTGCTGCTCCTAGCGGCAGCAAAACCTAAACACATTTTTCAAGTATCGAAAGAAGCATACAAGTGTCTCGGTTTTTTGAAACCGAGACACTTTTTTTATATCCGACAAAAAATGGAATACAACTCTCATGTATGGGCCGGAGCCTCGAAGTCTACTTTGGAGCTATTCGAACGCGTACAGGAGAGGGGGAAGGTACTTATTGGTGACAGTAGGGTATCCAACTATCTATCTATTGATTCATTGGAGCACCGCCGCAACGTGAGATGTATTTCACTGTTCTATCGATACTACAATGGAATGTGTTTCTTTAAAAATAGGGAACTTGTTCCCGATACCCGTATATTCTAGCGTAAGGTTTCTTCAAGAACAAACCCATTTTTGGTAGGTTGGCCAGTGGACCGCACAAGGAAAATTCATTATTCAGCCCCACTGTTCGTGAGTGGAATAAACTTACTGCAGAGGTATTCCCTGCCACTGTCGATATAAGAAAATTTAAATCAAATATCCACAAACACTACACCCTTTATCCTCCTTCCCACAACCTACTTTCCTAGTTCCAACAAAATCCTTGGCATTAGTAAAAAAACAAAAAATTTTGTGTTGCTAACCTAATATTATGACGATTTTGAAAATATTATGTCTATCCATCCAACCCACTTAAAATGTTTAGTGAACGAAAAATACTCTACAAAAATTTTTAAATCATTTAAATTCCAACTTTTTACTTATTTCCTAAAATTGTAAATCATAATTTTATATACATAAAATATTTTTATAATTTCCTAACTTTTGTTTTACATTCTCACGTCTGTTTTTATAAACACGAACGGAAAAAAATAATTAAAATTTTGTATACATTTTTTTTAATATGATACATAATAAAAATAAAAACAATATGTAAGAAGTTATGATCGGACGAGGACAACCATATAATACCAACCATACACGTGTATAAGAATAAAATGTCATTTAGTTTTCAATATAAATCATATATGTAGTTGAATTGTACCTTGCCTCAGATATACTTAAGCCATTTACTGTGGATATTTAAGTTAAATTTTTTAAGCGGGCTTTTTATAGGGGTCAAATGAGGTCCTATAATTATAAAGTATATGAGGGTCTTCAAGGCTTTTTCTGCAGCTTTTTGTCGAGATACGAGGGCTTTTAAGTTCATAATTATGTTTAATATACACAAATCTGGACAAAATGCTGCAAAACCAAGTTCTATACTAGACTTGACGACCCTCACGAATTCCATAATAATAGGTCCTCATATGACCCTAGCCCCTATGAAAAGCCCCCATCAAAAATTCTCTTAAATGTCCACAATTTTATTCAACAATATACGGCTTAAGTATGTATATCTGAGGCAAGGTACAATTCAACTTAATTATGGCAACTAAATTACATTTGTTCAATTCACAATCCATAGTCATAACAATGTTTTTGGTATTTTCTATGCAAAAGTTCTGTACAACCCTTACGACAATTTTTCATAAGTTTTTCGAATGTCGTAACAAAATTTAGTGTTGTAAATTGTTATTTTCAGCATATAAATAAAAATTCAATCGATTTTGGCATAAAAAACGATAAAGTGGTAACACAGAAATTACAAACAAATAGCTGTTTACCAAAACAAAAATAAAATTTTATTAAAAACTGTTTATTTATTAGTTTAAAATGTGGAATAATGGAAATAATATAATTTTAAATAAAAAGAAATTAATTTGGTTTGCTTTGCTCGTTAAATTAGTTTAATATTAGTTGTTTTTATACCCACCATCAAAAAGGTAAGAGTCAAAATTTACAAAATTTTATGTAGATCGGTCCATAATTGACTCTAATCCCCATATAAGGACCCTTCAGAAAACGACTTTAACATTAATTATGTGCGTATAAAAAAATACGAATATAGCGAAGAAATTTGACATAAGTAAGTATCTTAGGAACCAAAACTTTTCACCAAATTTTATGTGACCTATAATTGACCCTACCCCTCATATAAGGTCCCCTTCAAAAAATTACTTTAATGCTAATTACTGGTTTAAAAATATGGGTACAGTGATGAAATTTTCCAGAAATAAGTTTTATATGAGGCAATGTCTTTCTACCAAGTTTTATGTGGATTGGTCTATAGTTGACCCTACCCCCGCTGTACTCGCATTTTTAATGACTTAGAAATGCGAGTACAGCGATGAAATTCGACACTGATGACTTCTATAGAAACCGAAATCTCTCTACCATTTTTTATAAGGTCAGTCCATAATAACAACACCCCATATAAATTCCCCCAAAAAATGACGCGAAAAATACGAATACCGCAATGCAATTCGACATTAAATAATTTTAATGGAACTCTTTCAAATGTTCTTATTAATATCGATATATAATAATAAAATATTGAAAATATCAAAGTTCATTTATATGGCAGTGATTTGATGGTGGGTATAAAAGATTCGGCGAACATAACACTCTTACCTGTTTTTTTTTCTACTTTTGACATTGTTTGTTTTGATTGTTTTTATACCCTACACCACTTTAGTGGGAAGGGTATATTGGTCCTATACCCACCTTAAAGTATACCAATCGGCTCAGAATCATTTTCTGAGTCGATTTAGCTATGTCCGTCCGTCTGTCTGTCCGTCCATGTAAACCTTGTAATCAAACTACAGGTCGCAATGAAATTTGGAACATGATCTTTTATGGTACTGTAGACAAAGCCTATTGAAAATAGTTAACATCGGTCCATTATTTCACCTAGTCCCCATAGAACTGAACCCGCCAAATAGGGCTTTTAAGTTCATAATTATGTATAATATACTCGTATCTCGACAAAGAGCTACAAAACCAAGTTCTTGATGACCCCGATGAACTTTACAATTATATGGCATCATTTGGCTAGGGTCAAATCTAAAAGCCCCCACCAAAATTTTACTTAAATATCTCTAGTTTTATTAAACAGTGAATGGCTTTAGTATATCTGAGCAAGGTACAATTCAACTCAAATGCTTTATTATGAAAACTAAATCACATTTTATTCGTATACAGGGGTAGGGTACTATATGATCGGCCTCGCCGACTATAACTTCTTACTTGTTTTTACAATAAAATGTTGTTTTTACTTGTTTTTACAATAAAATGTTTTTGATAGTGTTTGTTGTTGGTTGTGACGATGACAAGTTACTTCTCTTGATATCCTTTATGTTTGCGCCTTGAACTGGGCGTTCTTACCCGGAAGTGTCAATTTTAGTCGAAGTCGATCCGTTTACAATGCGTGCAATGGGGACAAAACGATCTTCGATATGGCTGCACTCGTGTAATGCTGAAGACACCTAACTCTTGGCAGAATGTCTGGAGTGTGATAAACTTCGGAATAGACTTTCAGCTCTGGGCAGGCTATGTTATATTTTAATAATCCTGAAAGGTGTTCGTCTTTATCTGTAAAGAAATAAGAAAAGACTGTTGGTAATAATATGTCATCCTGATTTACAGACAAGAGAGTCTGCGAAGTAATTTCTTGCACTGGAGCTGTCAATAATGAAGATTCCCGGTTTGTATTTAAAAGAGATTGTGAATTGTTTGCCCGATGAGCAATATTTGGTGTTTCTATGTGATTAGAACGATGGAAACTTTGGTTATTACTACTTTGATTTGACTGTGTACGACAAAAGCCCGTCGTGAAATATATAGGTTCAGTAGAATTCTGTAAATTATAACTTCTGTATATGTGAAGTAAACTGTGGTGTTTATTACCACATTGATGGCACCTATGTCGACTAAGGCAATCAGAAACTCTGTTAGTGACAGAAAATTTTTACCGACTTCGTTTTGTAAAACAAAACTATCACTTATTATTGTCTGAATGTTGTTTATTGCTTCTGGCGAAGACTATTGAAAATGGTTAACATCGGTTCATTATTTCACCTAGCCCTCATACAACTGAACCCCCCAATAGAGCTTGTAAACCTTGTAATCAAACTACAGGTCGCAATTTGGAGATAATGCAACGAAATTTGACACATGATATTTTATGGTACTGTAGATGAAGCCTATTAGAAATAGGATTCGTCAAAATTTTACATAAATATCCACAGTTTTGTGAAACAATAAAAGGCTTATGCATATCTGAGGCAAGGGGCAATTCAACCTTAATGTCATAACAATGTTGTTGGTATTTTCTATGCAAAAGCTCTATACAACTCATACGACAATTTTTCATATGTTTTTCGAATGTTGTAAGAAATTTTAGTGTTGCCAATTGTTTATTTCAACATATAAACAAAAATTCGAACGATTTTAACATAAAAAACGATAAAGTGGTGACACTGAAATCAAAAACAAACAGCTGTTTACAAAAACAAAAAAACTAAAATTTTATTAAAAACAGTTTATTTATTAGTTTAAAATGTGGAATAAAGAAAATAAAAGAATTAAAGATTCAAAGAAATTTGGTTTATTTCGCATTTTTAATTAATTTAATATATTTTGATTTTTTTCTTTTGACATTGTTATATGTATTTGTTTTGATTGTTTTTTTTCATTGAGAACATAAACTTATGACTTGCTGCAAAGATCTGTTCACAATCACTGTTACTAAACTTTAGTAGGTACAATATACAACTTGATTGTGAATTGAACAATTTTATTCGTATACTGGTGTTGTGTATTATATGGTCGGCCTCGCCCTACTATAACTTCTTACTTGTTTTTATTTATATTTCTTTTAGGTTAGCGAAGCACACTGGGTGTAGCCAGTCCCTTATAAAAAAAAATTTAAAATTTGTAAATCCATTTAACAACATTTTCAAGGTTTCAAAATGGAGTTTTGGAGTTGACCACAGACTAACTGAGCAAAAATTCGTATTAGAACATTTGTGTAATTTATAAAAAGTAGTATTTTTATTTTTAGATAAAACATAGTTTAGAATTGAAAGATTTCAGAAAAAGACAATTTTTGACATGGGGACTAGGCGAAATAATGGACCGATCTTAAACATTTTCAATTGGATTCGTCCCTGGGACAATAGAAGATGATGTACCATGATTACAAGGTTTACATTGACGAACAAAGCTAAATCGACTCAGAATACGATTCTGAGCAAATTGGTATACTTTAATTGGGTAAAAGACCAATATTACAAACATATAAACCCAATATATCCTCCGCACTAAAGCGGTGTATGAAATGTTCTTTCGCATTTAGATGAACAGGTAATGAGTCGATTTAGCTATGTCCGTCTGTCCGTTGATCTGTCTGTCTGTGAAGAACACGTCCCCGTTTAAACGCATACATTTTTACTCGGTTCACGAATAAAAAAATTTCAGACTACATAGAAAAAAATTACGTTTTTTCATCATTCTTAAGATGAAAAGATATTTTTTTATTTTGTAACACATTACTTTTTTCTGCCAGGGTTAGTTCGGTATCAACTCAAATAGTTCGGTATCAACAGAAAATTTTGTACATGTAAATATCGGATCTGTTTCGTGCCACAATTCTGAAAATCTAATAAACGGATATATTTCATTGAATAATAAAGCTTTTGGTAAAAACTTTGAATTTAATATATTTTGTGTGCATATAAATCATTCTACCGTTTTTTCCGGATCAGTCGATAATTAGTAATAGCTCCCATACAACGTCCACTTCCGAAAATCACTTAAACGCAGATATTTTATTGCCAAATCTTAATAAAAATTCGAAACAAATATGTTTTGTGTACATATGAATAACTTTTTTTCCGAAAATTATTTAAACGGACATAGAGAATCAAAGTTTTCGGGATAATATTATGCATAAATGCGTAGTTTCTATATATGTATAAATCATTATACAGAATTTTTTGGATCGACCCACAATTTGTCTAGCTCCCATATAAGGTTTACCTCTGAAAATCACTTAATACCACATAATTCATTATTCAATGATAAATATTTAAAAATGATCAAAGTACCCATACGAAGTACTTAATACCACATAATTCATTATTTAATGATAAATATTTTATATTATATATATAAATCACTCTGCTAAAATGTTTTCGAACTGACCGATACAAGGTCAAAAGGTTTCAAAAATCGATTAATCGAATTTAATTCATTAAAAATTCGTGAATATTTTTCATTAAAAATATTGACGACATTCTTAAATATATTTATAAAATTTTATTTTTAAAAGATACAATTTTTCAAATAAGGAAAAATTGTATCAAAACGTCATAATTAATGATTATTTTAAACAATTTTTTATTAGTTCCTTACAGATACTCCTTCTGTATTAAAACTAACATAAAACGATTGAAAATGTATTGCTTGTAATCAAATATTTATTAAGAGTTATAGAGAGATAAAACTGTACTTTCAACAAGGATATGAATAGATTCAAAACACCCTCAAAAATACAAATCGGTAAGAAATTTCTGGTACATTGGATATGTTTCTTATACAAATTAAAGATTTCCGTCGGATTTTTTTTTTCACCCAAAATCAGATTTGGAATATTCTATGATTCATTAGAAGATGTTTTAGCAGAATAATTAATAAAAATTGCAACAGGAGATACAATTTGCAAAAATTTGTATTCGATCAGGATTTGGATAGATTTTGTCGAGAGAGATTTGAATTCGTTTCCTTGACCCAACAGAATTTTAAGACACAACCAATCGAAATCATTCTTGCGATGTTCGCTGAACAGATTAATAAACAAAACAATATACTATTTCAGCATTTTAAGAAAGAACCCCTTCGGGAATACTTTTTGATGCACTTTAAAATTTAACCTAATCAAAACCTAATGTAATCTAATATGTTGATAGCAATTACAGATACCCTACCCTACACTAAATGCTACAATAAGAAAAAGGCATGTATACAAATAATGTTTCCGGGTATTGTAAATTACAAACGAATGTCTTACATGTCTACAATTTAATTTTATTATTTTCTAACGAATAATAAACTTATTTTCTTAAAACACTTTTTATTTTCTTTTAAAAGTTAAAAAAATTTGTTGCGTACAAACGACTGTATAAATAATACTTTATAATAAATATTCGATGTCCGTCTGTGTAAAGCTTGTGCCAAATACTCTTATTTTGACAAACGTTATTGAAAATAGTTCAAAATATGTTTTCCGTTTATGCTCAAAATTGGGTATTTAGTAATAAATTTTTAATTTTATTGTAAAGGAATCTCAATGTGTACAGAATGAGCATTTCAGAAAGATATAAAACACAAAAATTTATTGCAAATTCCCCAGATCATTAACCATAATATATTAAAAAAACTTACTTTAAATATATTTTTTGATCTTTGTTGAACTAATTTCAAAATTTTAAGAAGATCTTATAGGGTTTATGGAAAACAGATAAGTGAATAAAACGATGAAAAAATTGGATCAATAATTTTTACAGCATTTTTTGTAAGTATTTTTAAATTATTTAAGACCGGATAATATAAAATATATATAATCCAAATTTTATTCAAACCAGAACGTTCAAATTTTGGCGCAAAATTTATTACTAAATAGCAAAATTGTAGCAAAAACTGAAAACTTCAGAAACTTTAGAGTTGTTACGGCACCTGTTGACGTCATCCTATCAGCCTAATTTTTGTATGATATAGTTTTACAATCCAGAGAAGAATTCGATAGTGGGGGCGGGCATAATTCGCAAATTCTTTTTTTTTTTTTTTTGTTTTGAGCACTCTAGTGTAGGGTATTATATGGTCGGCCATGCCCGACTATACATTCATACTTGTTTATAAATATTTTAAGCAAAAATATTAAGAATGACTTCGATTAATTGTGTTTTAAAATTCTGTTTGGTCAAGGAAAATAACTAATCCAAATGTAATTTGTCTTTTTAACGTTGTCTTGTTTCAATTCGCACAATAAATGATTGTTACGACCTAGTCTATAAAAGTTTAACTTTGACTTAAAAATATTAACTTTTAGAAGCTATTCATATCCAATGTTAGGCGTTATTGAAAATGCAGTTTTCTTTCTCTAATAATTTTAATAAATCTTGGTTTACAAGAATATTTTGACACAGTAGTGACTAAATCTAGGATGAAACAAGTAAGAGTGCTGTATTCGGCTGTGCCGAATCTTATATACCCTTCACCATAGTATATTTTAAACATCTTTTATAAATTTTATCCCGACTACATTATTATTACATCAAAAGCTAAACAAAAGGAACAACAACAACGCTAAACGAAATAAAACACAAAATACACAAGGCATCTAAACCAACAGACATCTAAACATACATAACGAAAAACACAGAAAAACAAAAATAACAACGCAATGACACCAACAGCATCCAAACCAAGGGTGCCCAAGCCCTATGCCTTGGTACTCTTTTGTTTTTGTAAATGCGGTTAGCTATAGACAGTGTGTTTTCTATATCCTTATATGCGCTTATCACTAGCAATACGTTGTTGTTCTTAACAGTATTCATTGCTGGTAAACATTGACGAGACGTAGATTTTGTTTTTGTTTATTGTAAAAAAAATTGTTTTAAAAAGCACTAGGAAAAAATTTGTGTTAGTTTTATATTTCAAACTTACATTATTCGCATAAAAATTATTGTACAATAACTCACAATCTACTCTCATATAATTGAAAACGTTTTAAATACTTTTTTCTATTCATTAAAAAATATATTTGCAAAACAGAATGGAAAATTATTTTATTTTAACAAAAAATGCGAATCATATTTTTTTGCTGTATATTTTTTTGTATGTTTGAATTCCAAACATACAAAAAATACACAGCTGAATAAAACCAAACACATCTACACACACACGTGTACATCTTTTTCTATATACAGTGTTGTTGTTGCTTTTTTAACAATTTTTTGATGAAATTTTCAGAGGTTGTCTCGGATTTTTGCTCATATCTCCGTTATTTGCAGACCGATTTTGCTGATTTTAGCGATCTTCTCGAAAGCATGTCTAATAGAATTATTGAAGATTCGGATCTCGCCGATATATGGGGTCCTCTAAAAACTGATTTCAACAGACAGACGGACATGGCTTAATCGACTCCGCTATCTATAAGGATCCAGAATATATATAATATATAGGGTCGGAAAATTATATTATAGAAATTACAAACGGAATGACAAACTTATATATACCCTTCTCACGAAGGTGAAGTGTATAAAAATAACGGTAGATATTAATGCAAGCAGTATAATTTTTGTATTTATTTTATTAAGCAAATTGGGATTTTTTGCCATAATTTTTAATTTTATTGTAACTTTACTCTCGAAAAATTGATTGATGAAGCCATATCTCGACATTTTTTTATCGTTTTATGTTATATTTTATACAGCATGATTATCTATTAGAAACTTATACAAAATAATGTTTAAAATAATTCTTAATTCTATCGTTTTGATAAAATTTTTCCTAATTTAATTTCGACTGCGATAAAATCGGAATTTCTACAAAAAAAAGAAAGAAAATGTTTTTTTCTTATTGGACACACAATAAAATAACTAAGCTGTGGTGTTGTGAGTAAGACAGTAAACTAACGAACAAAAAGCCCAGGTTCGTATTCTATGTAAGCAATTTATTTGTTTTAAAACAAAATAGTTTTTTAACTCCTTATTTGTGAATACTTATTCAAACAGTTATTTATTTATATGTATATATTCTGCCTTATGCAAAAACGATTATTTGATGTTTTTATATGGAAAAAGTGTGTAGTAAGTCATTTTTAACTTTAATTATCGTTTTTGCATAAGGCTCATTATATTTATACATGTTAAAATTATGAGTTAAAATGCTAATAAAAAAAGTCGCAAAAAGTTTTTAGCTTTATAACTAATATATTTTCTATGTAAGTTTTTGCTGGGTTGATATGGTCTCGTTTAAAATTCAAAAAAGTCCGAATATAGCTTAAACTTGCTTGTTTGCTTTATTGTCACTGTAATTGTAGAAAAATACAATGGCGAAGGAGTACAATATATCATAATCGTATACAAAGGAACAAATAACATACAATAGAGCTCTAATTTAAATTCACATTCTATTGTTATTATTATTTCTATTGTTTTGTAGAATTATCCCCAGATTAAATCAGTTTCAGTTTTTCTTATCATTATATTCATTGTTGGATGGAACAGTGTATGAATAAATATGATGGTGAACTTGCCTTTTGTAACAAATAAAAGTGTTAAATTGTTTATACCCTACGTTCACCCCTCATCCATCACACCCACCGATACACATCCTTAAAAGAAAAACACTTTGATAGATGGATGCATGGTATTATACTTACTGTTCTATTGTATTTAACAATTCCATAACAACCCTACAGTATGAAAAGCGTCAGCCGGCACCATTCATTTATAGTTATTTCAAGTAAATAATGTATGAATGTATGTATGTATGTATGTATGTATGTATGTATATATGTATGTATGTATGTATGTATGTATGTATGTATGTATGTATGTATGTATGTATGTATGTATGTATGTATGTATGTATATATGTATGTATGTATGTATGTATGTATGTATGTATGTATGTATGTATGTATGTATGTATGTATGTACGATGTATGTATGTACTAAAGTCCACAAATTTTGTCGGCGCCACTTTAGTGCCAATATGAATACTTAGGACAAAAAGTGTAGTACCTTCCAATAACCAAATTCATTTATCATGGAAACCGTGACTGTTAAAATCAAGATAAACGAATTTTTGTATTTAATTAATATGGGAGGTGTCGCTCCCCTCATGGGTAGTCCGCCAGTTTATTACCCAAAATGTTTACATGGATGTAAAAGTTTTTCATGCAAAAATATAAGATTCTAACTGTAATAGTTTCCAAGATAAACTAACTTTTGTATTTTATTTATGTGGGAGGTGTCATGCCCCCTAACGCTATTCCGCCCACTTTTTATCCCATATAATCATATTGACAAAATTTGAGGACTCAAACTGTTATATTATCTCAAATATACGAATTTTATATTTTCTAAATGTGGGCGTGGCTCCTCGCGGTTCAGCCGTTTAGTTAGTTTATTCCTTATTGCAAAAAAATGCTATTAAACTTTTTTTAAAGAAATGTTATGGAAATTTATTAATATTTTATGCCTTATTATTTTTAATAAAAACTCAATTAACAAAAAAAAATTACAAAAACTAATATTTATTTTATTAAAATATTAAAGATTGTCCTATGAATTACATTAATATTTCAAACAAATTGCAACATTACTTTGAATTACAAACAAATATATAAATATATATTTTGTATAGAACCCTGATCGGCAAAGAGCTATGTTAAGAGCTGTCTTGCACTCTTAATTTCACGAGCATGCATGCTTACACATGTATAAAAAACGATAAAAACCAGTATGAGAAATTATTTTTTACTCTCTGCCTATGTAGGGTATAGACAGATATTAAAAATAGATCCAATTTGTGTTAAAAATTAAAAATAAAGAGCATGAAATACGCAATAAAATGGCTAAATGTTGAGAAGAGCTTGTTTATCCTACTCCAGAAAAACATCACTGTCACTTAATAAATTTTTTAATGCTATCCTCGGATGTGGTAGTCACAAAAAATACCATAACAACGCTTAACGACATAGAGAATCTATGAACAATTTTTAAGCTTTAAATAATTCAGATAGTGATGAATGCTCAAGTTCAGAATTTAATTTTTAATTCTAAAAACTGTAAATAAAAATTCAAAATCCATATAAAAAATCCTTTTCTTCTTCGAATCGAAATCTTCGAATTTTCAAAAGATACCAAATTTGTATTCTTAAGTTTTTAACAGGTAAAAAATATAATATAAATTTTATTTCTATATTTAATGGTTTAAAAGATACAGATAGTACCAAAAATGTACTAATATACCATTTTACACCTTTTTTCCCAAAAAGGGTTAAATTTCAAAAAAGTACCACACACCTGTCCCCTATCTTTTCAAACATATGAAGACACAAATATTCTTCTTTTGATATTTACATACGTTTAGAAGATATGAAATTACCAAATTTACCCGTTTTTACTCTCTTCATATTCGAAATCCTTTTCTACGATGACTCCTACTTTTGTCCATTCATTGTACGGGGACAACGTACTGTGCGACGTGAGCTCAAAAATTTTTGGTTTTTCCGTGTTCCTTGAATTATTGTTATTTAAAAACGCATTTTCAAATGTCTTATTTGAATAAATCTGTTTAAAAAAAATTAAAAAACGAAAGCCTGTTTTTTGAAAATGCTATTTTTAAGATAATGCCGAGAAACGGTCTTTGTCGAACTTAGTCATCGTACTGCAGGATATGTGTTTATTTCTTTAGTTTTCTTTCATTCAATGTATGTTTTCTTATTGTTGTGTAGAAATAATGTTAACCCGGCCGTTTTTGAAAATGTCTTTAAATGTACAGGTGTTGTTAATATCACACGTACCACATACAAAGCGCTTGAGTGATTTCTCGAATGCTTAAATTAGTAAAAACTTAAGTCTCCTTTAGTATACTTGGCATAAAGTAAATATTTAGAAATAATTTTTTGTAATAATTAATTTTTGTGCAAAACTATTATTTAATATAAAATATATAAAAATAAAATCATTTTCGATATCAAATATATTCTTGTTATGTATGAAAAGGTGTTATTTTGAATAACCTTTACAGACAAACATTTAATTATCCCAAAGATACTCTAGAATATTCTCAATAACACAAAAATTTAAATGTTTTCCTATTTTTGTATTTTCTATCCAAGAAACTAGAAAATTTTGTAAAATTGTATAAATTTTGTATCAAAACTTTGCGACGTCATTCTTTACTTATATTGGTACAACAATTAAATACGGACTATAGTCATTGAACAAGTGTATGCAGTAGAGTGGGTCGGTCTCTATGAACAAAAAAAGGTGTGTCAGTCACCCCCTAGAATTAAATATATGTTAATAACATTTCTAAAAATATAAAAATTATTTTTTTGCCACGCCTAGAAATACCGCCCCTTTGGTTTTTTATATATTACGTCGTCATTTTAAGTCCAATCGTTACATGTGATATATCAATATTTATGTCTTGGCTGTAGCTACGTTACATCCTTAGACGATTTTTAAATTAGACGTAACATTCTATGGCCGACTTCCGATATCTCGGATCCTTCCCCAAAATCTGAAATTGTGGCTATAGAATAATAAAGGTCCTTTAATTATATGAAATATAGGCCTTTGAAATGTTCACTTTTATGCATTAACAGCTATTTTATAGATATTTAAAAATGTTCATATATTCATTATCAACCGTTCTCACAACAAATAATCAATTTGCCAGAAAAAAGCGTCGAAAACACTTTTTTTAATAAATTATAAAAAATGTTATTTTTTCAGTTATAAACCCTTCCAGATCCTACTTCCTATCGAGAAATTCTATAGTGGTTTAGCTTTGTTCATCAGACTTGTAATCAAACTACCAGTCAAAATTTTCCAGAAAATTCTATACAAATAGGCTGATATTTCTCATTTTACCCCAGAACGAAGTTTTTTGAAAATAGATTAAATCGGACCATTATTCCTTAGCCCTCATAAAACTGTACTCCTCGAATAGGGCTTTGGAGCTCTTAAAAATGGCTTCAAGGTCATTAATTCCCTCTTAAACACTACAATCAGGATGAAATTCTGCAAGTCTATCTCTTATAAGAAAATAAGTCAAACACCAAATTTTAATAGGATCGATCCATAATTGATCCTAGAGCTCTCTTTCAGATAATAAGTTTTTCATCAAAAAAATAGTATATGGAAATTAAGACAAAATTCAATATAAATGATATATTAAAAAATAAATCATTTTATAGTTATGCTCATATCTGGTATCATATGGTCTGCCATTCCCGTTTATTCATTTTATATTAGTTTTTATTATTTAAAGAACTTCTCTAAAAATATAAACATATTAAAAATAATAAATAAATTAGCTAATTTATCATAAAAAAGTTATCACATTTTATAAACATTAGTATAAACATTTTTAAAAATTGTGAAATAAAGAAACATAGAAGTAGTTGTATGGAAAACACATGAAAAACATTTTTATAAATCTTAACACTTTAATATTTCATAGATTTTTATAAAATAAAAAGTTAATTTTTATATACCTACATGATAGTTTTTTATTAATAGAATTATACTTATATAAAACTTAATTGTGCCAATTTTTAGAGAGATAATAGAATATTTGACGGAATTATGGCATAAAAAGTTCAAATCGGGAGGTACGATTGTATGGGGGCTAGGTGTAATAATGGACCGATTTCAACCATTTTCAATAGGCTTCGTCCCTGTGCCAAAAAACATGCTTGGTCTAAATTTCATCAAATTATCTTAAAAATTGCGGCCTGTACCTTGAGTGCAAGGTTTACATGGACAGCCAGCCAGCCGGACAGAAGGACGGACATGTCTTAATCGACTCAAAAAATGATTCTGAATCGATCGGTATACTTTAAGGTGGGTATTGGACCAATATTTTTGTACGTTACAAACATCAGCACAAACGTATAATACCTTCCCCACTATAGTGGTGTAGGGTATAATCATCTAATGGTGAAAGCTACATGCAAGCTATTAATATTGATATGTATATCATATGTTACGATCGGACTTAAAATGGCGGCGTAATATATAAAAAACAAAAAGGGCGGTATTCTAGGCGTGGCAAAAAAATATTTTCAATATTTTTGAAAATATTATTAACATATCTTTTATCGTAGGGGGTGACTGACTCAACTTTTTTCGACCCACGCTAGTATACAGCCTACGTTAGCACAGTTGATGAAAAACAAATTTTTTGTAATATTTTAAAAAATAATTGTTTATTACCTGTTATAAATTGGAAACAAATGGCTTTCGTAATGTTTACTCTCAGATAATGTAAAATATGTCTGTGAAGTTGTATATCAATCGGGGAAACCTAAATATTTGAAGGTAAAAGGTCAATTTTTTAAATGTTTAGAAATTCTCATTAGTGGAAGGTAGTGAAGTATGTAGACTACTAAACGGCTGTAAACAGCGAATAGAAGTTATAGGCAACTTAATTTTTTTTATAAATTTCATTTCAATTTCAAGTAGCGAAGAGCCACGACCATATTAAGGAAATACTAAATCAGTATATCTGAGATAATAATATAACATAATATGTTTATTTTTTTATCACATTTCGAATTCAAGTGATCTGAGGCCTGGGGAATTTTTAATAACTTTTAAATTTTTCAACCTATTTTTGTGTTTTTTATCTTTTTGTTACGCTAATTCTGTGAGCATTACGATTCTTTGACAAATGACCAAATTTTTTGCACCACTTATTTTTATAACCCATAGAACAATTCTAGGGGAGGGGACATCCTGTAGGATAAAATTTTTCCTTCATACAAGCTTGGAGCACTCTAATGTACATATATAAGCATACACTTTTTAATGTAACTTATTTACACCTTTTTTGTTCTCCTGATACGATCAACACGATTTTACAAATTTACTTTAAATATCTAAATGAAATTGTCATGACATGTAAAAACTTGTTTGTCATCCTCTTAATAGGTATATATTTTTTTATATTATAATTATATTACCTTTTACAATCAATACAAATACATACATTTTAATACTCCACATAAAAATTAAATATTAATTTAATATACATACATTCAATAATTCTATTTAAAAATCTTCTAATTAAAATTTTGTTATTTCATGCATATATTTTTCCCATAATTTACATTAAACATTTATAGAAACATAGATGCAAACATTTTCAATTATTTTTTAAATAAAATTTGGTTATATCTTGCATACCTTTTATAAATTTTCAAGTCCAACATGAAATGTTAAATTTTCGACCATAAGCCATTTCCTATAGTAAATAATAAATAATTAAGTTTGATAGTAAAAATATTGTAACCTCACAGTCGCGACTATCGTCTTGTTTCGTGTTTTCGTCGGCACATATATGCTCTGCTTGCGTACATTTTATGTTAGTATATTACTGCTTGCATGGCTTCAATATTGTCGACTTCGAATAATATGTGTAGGAAAATATTTTTATATTATAGGCAAGCAATATGAAATATATGTAAATATAAATATGTTAGCGAGTTGCTGCGTAATATATTGCTTGTAAAAAAATTTATATTTGTCTGTAAGCTGCAATATGCAATAGCTTGTATGGGTAAATATTTTTGGCAAAAATACTAAAAATATTTCGAATGCGAGCAATTAAATATATTATATTTATAAAATATATTTATTTTTTATTATTGCATACGATAGATAAAATATTTTGGTTACTAATATATTAGTAATTTTAATCTCTGGGCCAGACCGTCTTAGAATTTAATACGGACCCAGAATATATGTATATACTTTTGTGGGTCTATGATAGGGTTGTCAGATTTCGATTCGCCAAATACTGGTTTTAAAAAGCTGGACAAAACAAAAACAGCTGGACATAAAAAATACTGATTATATCTGTAATGGTGTCTACACATATGTAAATATCAAAATTTCTTGAAAAAAATCCAAAGTCTACTAGGGTTAGAAACTTATTCCTTATTTGACATACGCAACAGTCAATTGGCTACAAACTCCCCTTCAGAAAATGTCTTGAAGGTCAAAATTTACTTATAATTTCCAATAAGTAAAACTATTAAAATCTACATAAATAACTTTAAGGTAGACGTGAATTCCTCTACCAAAATTTATAAGGATAGGCCCATATTTACCACCTATAAGCCTTCTTGTAGAAAATATCTTTTCTTTGTCAATAATACGTACAAATATTACACAATACGGTTTAAGGAACAAATTAAATGCTTTATGTTTTAAAATTATCAACTTTTTTAACATACTGACTAGTGTGTGGTATCATATAGTCGGCAATGCTCGACTATACATTCATACTTGTTTATATTAAAATTGTGTAGGTAAAGTGATTAACTAAAAATCTCTTCCGAAACACTTAATATTAAGAAACGCTTATGAAGTATTTACCTGGCAGGCGGCAGCTGACTTCTACGTTATGGCTTAATTTTGAAATCTATTAAATGTTAACAAATTAATCAATATTGTTTTATATACACAATGTAGATAAAGAGATTAACTAAAAAAGTCTGTTTCGGAACGCTTTATATAACTAAATCCATATGAGGTATTTACCCGTCCGGCGGCTGCTACATTATGGCCAAATATTGAAAATTACTCCGCCGGAGTAGAATTGTCCATTCGCAACAAATATTCATTCATTCGTAATATAATATTTTCATGAATATGTACTTTTTATGTTTATTTTTCACAAAAAAATTAAGATTTACTTAACTTCAGGCACTCACTTAAATTTTGGAAATTAATCTGCCGAAATAGAATTTTTTGTTTGAAACAAACATTATTCAATTCAAAATATATTTTCCTCACAAATTTTAATATCTTTAACTTTATTTTTTAATAAAATATAAATATTTTACTTATGGTTTTTGTCATCTACGCAAACCAAATGAAAAAACAAGTATGAATGTATAGTCGGGCGTAGTCGACCATATGATGTTAAAAATGGGAATTATTTAAAAAAATAAAGCATATGGTTTGTTTTTTTTAACTTTATTTCGGAATACTTTTACTTTTTTTTTGCAAAAAAGAGATTTTTTTAAGGGGGCTTAAAGGGGAGTAGGGCAAAATATGGCCCTATCCTTAAAATTGTTGGTAGGGGGAGTTATATCTTATTCAATATTATTTATGTAGAATTTAAAAGTGTTATTAGTGTTTGTAAGTGAATTTTGACCTTTAAGTCATTTTCTGAAGGGGAGTTTGTATTGGGGATAGGGTCAAATGAAGCCCGATCATTACAAAAATCGGTAGTATCAGTTCTATAAAACTAAGTTTTGTCGACTTTTGTTAACAAAATAGATCATTTAAATTAATTATAAACCAAAAGGCCCTATTTGGGGTGTACGGTTGTATGGGGGCTAGTCGAAATAATGGACCGATTTTAACCATTTTCAATAGGCTTCGTCCTTGGGCCAAAAGAAACGTGAGTGCCAATTATCTTGACAATTGCGGCCTCTACCTTGCGCAAAAGGTTTACATGGACAGCCAGACGGACGGACATAGCTTAATCGGCTCAGAAAATGATTCTAAGCCGATTGGTATACTTTAAGGTGGGTATAGGACGAATATTTTTGTATGTTACAAACATCAGCACAAACCCAATATACCCTCCCCACTAAAGTGGTGTTGGGTATAACAAAATACATGCAAAATGTTGTTGATGCAGAACTGCCAATCTGAATTCGACTTGGTGAAGTTATTTTATTTTGCGGCGAATTCATTAATTTATTTATATACATATATATGTAGTTTGACAGCGTTGGGTTTGGGAGAGATTTTTTATATGGGGTGTGACAGCGTCAGACTAAATTTTTATGGACGAAAAAAACTATCAGCTGTTGAAATGACTTCACCTTATTAGTTTCGCCATGCCTTCACCATAGTGTATTTTAAACATTAGTTTTATAAATTTTAAATTTTTCCCGACTACATAATTATTATACCAAAACAAGGAACATCAACAACGCTAAACGAAAAAAAAAACAAACAAGTATGAATTTGTAGTCGGGCATAGCCGACTGTATGATACCCTACATCAGTCAGTATGTTATAAATTGGGATAATTAAAAAATAAAAAGATTTGATTTATTTTTTACTTTATTCTGGAATATTTTTACTTATTTTTAGAAAAAAAAGACTTTTTACAAGAGGGTTCAAAGGGGAGTAGAGGAAAATATGGGCCTATTCTTATAAATGTTGGTAGAGGGATTCACGTCTACTTCAAAGTTATTTATGTAGAATTTAAAAATGTTATTAGGTTTGCTTTCAACTTGAGAAAAACAAAATCAAATCAGTTGCTGATCAGCACTTGTCGATGCATAAAACTTACTTAAGTTGAATTCTATTTATATACTCGTATTTTTAGGCCAGTTATAAGCGTTAAAGTAATTTTCTGAAGGGAACCTTATATAGGGGGTAGGATCAATTACGTGTCGATCCTCATAAAATTTGGTAGACAGAATTTGGTTCGTATTAAATTTATTTGTGTCGAATTTCATCGCTCCACTCCTATTTTTATGCCATTAATGAACGTTGCAGTCATTTTCTGAAGGGGACCTTATATGGGGGGTAGGGTCAATCATGGACCGATCCTCATAAAATTATTTAGATAGATTTCGACTTGTATGAAACTTACTTATGTCGCATTTCATCTTTATACTAGTATTTTTAAGCCAGTAATGAGCGTTAAAGTCCTTTTGTGAAGGGGACCTTATATCGGGGGTAGGGTCTATTATGGACTATCCTCATACAATTTTGCATAGTGATTTTGGATCATAAGAATCTTATTTATGTCGAATTTCATCGCTATATTCGTATTTTTTTAACAAGAAATGACTGTTAAAGCTGCTTTTCGAAAGGCCACTTGTATTGGGGCTGTGCGAAGACATGGACCGATATTGCCCATGAAATTAAGAATGTAGAGCCCGGATTAGATGAGAACACATCAAGCGAGATCTTTTGGTACTTTTTCATTCAATAAAAGGTACTATTTGAATTTTTTATAATATTGAACCTTGAAACATTAAATTAAGTATGTAGGGTCGGACTTAGGTGATTACCTGAAAAGTGATATATACCCATCATCAAAAAAGAAAAAAAAGAAATATTGGTCATAGACCCATAGAGGTATATATATTCTGGGTCCTTATTAAATTCCAACACGATCTAGCCATGTTAGAGTGTAGCGATGAAATTCTACTTTTGGACATATGACCCAAAATTTTCTCTGTTAAATTTAATGTGGATCGGTCCATAATTGACCCTACCGCCTATACAAGGTCCCCTTCAACGCTCTTTTATGTGGACCTAATTAACCCTATCCCCTCTATTGGGTCCCCTTCAGGAAATGCCTTTAACTCTCATTACTGGCTCAAAAATACAAGTAAAGCGATGAAATGCGACACACGTAAGTTTCTTACGAGCCAAAGCCTCTGCGCCATTTTGTTTTGATCGGCTCATAAATGACCCTACCACTATATAAGTCCCCCTATCAAAATTACTATAATGCTTAACTGGCTTAAGAATTGAATATAGTTACGCAATTTGACACACATAAGTTTTATGTCAGCCAAAATTTAGGTAGGATCTATCCATAATTTACCATCCCGCCCATACAAGGTCCCCTTGAAAAAATTACTTTAACGCTAATTACTGGTTAAAAAATACAAGTATTGCGGTATAATGTGATACAAGTAGGTAAGTTACTCGCAAGCCAAAATCTCTCTACAAAATTGTATGTGGATCGTTCCATAATTGACTCTACTGACCATATAAGGTCCCCTTCAGAGAATTATTTAGATGAACAGTACTGCCTAAAAAACATGAATAATTTCAATCAATAATTTCATGCAAAATGTGTTAGTAATTCACTCTACACACACCCCCTTTAGAAAAATACATTAACGCTAATTACTGTCATAAAAATGCGAGTACAGAGGTGATATTCAATGTATTAATCTATAAAAAGTTATGAGGTTAGGTCAAGAATTAATCTTATCCCTCATATAAGATCTTCTTTAGAAAATTTGATAAATAAAATTCAGAAAATGACTAGTACAGCGATGAAAATCGACATAAAAAAGTTTATAATTAGAAAAAAATTCTTCATTCCGAATTTAATGAGAACTGATTTATAACTGACCCTAGCACCTATAAAAGGTTCCCTTCAGAAAAGGGTTTTAGAGTCTTTGTACAGAGTTTGAAGTCTTTGTACACAATTTCATGAGTATCAGTTCATAATAAACGCATATGAAGGTCGCTCACGGTTTGAAAATTTACCAAAAATATTTTTTTTAAAACATTAATATTTTGTTATTTCAAAAGGGCTAAATTTTAGATAACTAGATACTAACATTTATCCCTTATATGGGAGCTATGGATCGATCCGGGAAAAAAGTAGTAGAATGATTTATATGTACACAAAACATATTCAAGTCGAATTTTATCGTTATAGCTGATTTTCAGAAGTGGACATTATATTGGCCCATGGCAAATTGTAGTCATATCCGGAAAAAATTCGAGGAGTGATTCATATTTAAACAAAACATATTTGAGCTTTTAAGTGATTTTCGAAAGTGGGCCTTATATGAGAGCTATAACCAATAATGGATACAAAACACATTTGTGCGAATTTTATACTTATATTCAATATATTTTCGAAAGTGGATCATATATAGGAGCAATCACCAATTGTGGGTGTATCCGGAAAAGTTTCGTAGAGTAATTTATATTTACTAAACATACTTATTTAATTTTATGAAGATAGCTTTATTTGACAATGAAATATGTGTAGTGTTTATAAAAAACCGACTTTTGAAGAAAACGGCTTGTCGGTTAACCGAAAATTGGCCATTCCTAGAAAACCGGTTTGTCGGTTAACCGATAACAAAAAAAAACCGGTTAACCGAAATGTACGGAAATCTATTAAATATACTTATATTTAGTATTTCTGGTTCTTAAAACAACTTAGTGTATTATAACGGGCATATAAACTTCAAAATAATTTAAAAATATCTAAAATGGACCAAACTATTGTTCTGAATAACATAAAATAAGCTTTGTATTATTCTGTATAACCTAAAAATTACGAAAATTTTTACACATATTTCGAAAAAAAAACAAAAATAATATGCCTTGCCAACCCACAGAAATTTTAAAATCATTTAAAAGCCAACTTTTTACTTGTTTCCTGAAATTGTAAATATTTATTTAATATACATAAAATATTTTGAACATATCCTAATTTTTGTTTAACACGAACGGAGAATAATATTTAAAATTTTTAAAAATTTGATTTTTAGTCAAAAAAAAAGAACATAGGTACATTTTTGTACTAAAAATTTTAATTTTTTGAATCCGATTAACCGAGACATAAAAACCGGAAACCCGGTTAACCGGAAATCGATGTTGTTTAAAAACCGGTTCATAAAAAAACCGAAATATGCAATAAAAACCGGTTTGTCGGTTAACCGGTTTATAAACACTAAATATGTGCTTTTGACATACAAATTATTTTTTCAAGGTAATCTGAAATTTTTACTTATCCGGTCGACTTCGACCTCTGATTCATTGCTGGTAAACATTGACGAGACGTATATTTTGTTTTTGTTTATCGTAAAAAAAATTGTTTTAAAAAGCACTTGGAAAAAATTGTTCAGTTCTAGTTCAGTTCTAGTTCAGTTCTAGTTCAGTTCTAGTTCAGTTCTAGTTCAGTTCTAGTTCAGTTCTAGTTCAGTTCTAATTCAGTTCTAGTTCAGTTCTAGTTCAGTTCTCGTTCAGTTCTAGTTCAGTTCTAGTTCAGTTCTAGTTCAGTTCTAGTTCGGTTCTAGTTCATTTCTAGTTCATTTCTAGTTCAGTTCTAGTCCAGTTCTAGTTCAGTTCTAGTTCAGTTCTAGTTCAGTTCTAGTTCAGTTCTAGGTCAGTTCTAGTTCAGTTCTAGTTCAGTTCTAGTTCAGTTCTTATAATGTAACTAAAAATCTTTCTTTTGTTCTAAAACCCCGATCTCTTTTGATAAAAATTTTGACTCCCTGAATTTTGAATACTGGAAATGACAAAAATTCGGACGATCATGAAATATAAGAACATTTCATTCACTTTACTCCTTGATCAGTGATCTATCAATAACTAACTAAACGTTCTCAACGATCTGAATATTATGTAATTTTTAATCTGCAGTTATATGAAAAAAAAACTAAAATATATCAACCCACATGGAATTTTTTTAAAATACACAATTCAGGTGTTTTTTTTCGCTTCATAATTCTCAAGCTAATACATCATTATTTAAACAACTTAAAAGAAATATTCCAAACACGTTTTAAAGAAACTTATTGCATATTAAGAGTAAATAAACATATTAAATTTAAACTAAAAAATTTAACGAAATTTTTGTTTAATTTATCACTTTTATTTTTTCTAAAAGCAACACTTAAACAATTAAAGAATATTTGAATTTAGCAAAGTAAAGTCCCACCGTTTGTAGAATTTTATGGGAGAATAAACAAGCGGTATGATTTCAAGTTTGAAATTTTACAACAAAAGCAATGATAATAATCTTGTTGTAAATGTAACTGATAAAATGCAAACTCACTCAGTTATTGTTGTAATTGCAAAGAAACACACACACACTCCCATTTAAACAACCACCTACAGGTAAGCGATTTTTAATAGTAATAATTGGTCAACAACCCATCCCTGTCAACTTGAAAATTTACAATTTTGCAAAAATAAAAAAATATAATAATAAAAATACAAATAAAAACACAACATGTGACTGATGTAAATCTTTAGTTCTAAATAAAAAAGTTATTTTTGTGTTAAAAATTACTTGTTAGCGTTAAATTTAATTATAAAATTTATTTTTTTTAAAACAAATATTTTTTGTTTAAATTTTTAGTTAAAAAAATATTTTTAAAATTTTACAATTACTAAGTGCAGGTTTATTTGACTAATTACTAAAAAAAGTAATATTTAGTTAAACAAAACTGTGGGATGATTTTTTTAAAAACTTAGAAACGAATGACGAAATTTTTAATTTTTTTATAATGTAAAGTGAATTTTGTTGAAGAAAGATGTAATAAACAATTAATTTTTTAAGTATTAATGTTGGTTTTAATAATAAAAAACTAATTAAGAATTAACATTTTTAAATTCTGAAATCTATCTAAAGAGCCAATCTTAATGTCATGAGAATTTCAATTACTAAAACAACTAAGGCTCAAAGAGAAGTTTTGAGAGTTCCCGAGATTTGGAAGCAATAGTTTGATAGATTTTAAAAGAAATCATAGTGATGAATACAAACATATATTGTCAAAAATGTAATCGGCGATAAATATCTTTCATTATCTTTTATAAAAATTTATGACAAAAATCTTTAAAAATTATGAAAAATCAAACTTACCGGAGGAATTCTGAAGATTTTGTTGAAACCTGGAATGAAAAAAAAATAGAATTGAAATATTTTTCAAAAAAAATTAAATGTAAAATAGTTTTCAATGCATAATCAGGCATAATTATGAGCACTATTCGGGGGTACGCTTGTAGGGGGCTAGGCGAAATAATGGACCGATTTGAACCATTTTCAATAGCGTTCATATATGAGCCCAAAATCCCTAATCGGGGGGTACGGTTGTATGGGGCTTAACGAAATAATGGACCGATTTGAAACATTTTCTATAGCGTTCATATATAAGCCCAAAAGCCCTATTCGGGGTACGGTTGTATGGGGACTAGGCTAAACAATGGACCGATTTGAACCAGTAGCCTTCGTTTTATATTTGGGCTAAATGAAGATTTAACCAATTATGTTGGAAATTTCCATCTTTAGAGTGCGTACAAGCACTCAGACAGACAGACAGACAGACAGACAGACGGACGGGCATAGCTAAATCAACTGATAAAGTAATTCTGAGCCGTTTGGTGCACTTTAAGATAGGTGTAGGTCGGGTAAGCAGTCCTGCAGACAAATGGCCACCCGCTGTACCTGATTAAGTGGTGCTTTGGTTCGACCTCATATCAAATTATTCCATTTAAAAGACCGTGGGTATATTTGTATCACCCCTGCATCTCTTTACCCCGGATTGCAATACACCAAGATGAGGATCGTTCATCAAGGAAACATGCCCCGGGGGGTCTTTAGGTATATATGTAATTATTGGGAACGTATTGGAAATTAGAATTTTAAAATAATCAGTTTTAACAACTTTATGAATTTCAACATAAAATGTCAATACCTGATTACTGTTTCCATAAGAATAGAAGTCAACTTATTGGCTGCATGCATTCTCTTACTACTTTCTGTTTTTCTCTAGATCTTTCAGAGATCAGTACAGAAAATGATCATGAGAATGCCGATCTTTATTAATTTGATATTAAAGCGGCAACAGTTTTTTTTTATTTTCCAGCAAACTCGTAAACTCTTTATTAAAAAGAAACCACCGATCGTCTACAATCAGTTAATAAAGCTTTGATATATAGTAAAAACCTGATAATTGTTTATTAAAATGTCAAAACAATATTTTTTGTTTACAATAAACACACAAATTAATGACTGCATTTTCGTAAAAAAAGGAATACAATCAAGAAGACATGTTAATTCATATTAACACACAAATATTAAATGCATTCATCCATTCAAAATCTAAACAAGAGACTACGACGATTATCGTATAGAACAACTTTGCTGCGATCGTATAGAACGCTTCATTTAGGATCTGGCGAGATTGTGAAAATTTTAAATGTAAACAAAATATTAATCTGCAAAGAGATAGAAGATTTTTCTAGAGTTGTTGTTGTGTTGGTGCTTCTTTTTTCTTCGTCTTCAATGAGAGAAAGTTTTGTATTAAAATCATCTGTTTTTTTTCTTCTATAGATCAACAAGTAAAATGTTTTGTATTAAACGGAAACGTCTGCGGTGCTGTGCTGCGCAGCGCTGCGTGAACAGCTGTTTTACTGCTGTTGCTTTCTTCTAGCAGTGGAAGTGTAGAATAAAGTACGTGCTAGTTGTTAGTATTGAAACAACAATAATAAAGTTTATAGATTATATACACCGCTGTTAATAAGCGCTGCCTATTAACAGCGACAGCGTTTAGGCAGCAACGCTACGTTATTTTATAGAATCACAATACTAAATACAACAACAACAACAAAACACAAACTGAACAAAAATACAAAATTGTAGATCACGTATATTGAAATACATCAGTTTAGATTTAACACTGCTTGACAGCACAACACGTTCGTCGTAGATTCAGTGTTTTCTTTTTATTTTATTTTTATTCTATCAAACAGTGTCAAAAAAAAAATATTAAAAAGAAAATTTTGGGAAATTGCATTAAAACAAAAAAAAAAAAATACATACATACATATATTTCAAATTAATTTTACGTACGTATATTTTTGCAATGACAGAAGCATCTTGAAACAAAAATATTATTAATAATACGATTAAGTGCGTTTGAAAAAATTAAATTTCCAAAAAGTGTATTTTTTTTTAAATTAAGCCGGTTTTTAAAAAAAAAATAATTCTGTGTGAAAAGTTTTTTTTTCGGCTGATCATCATTAAATTAAAAGTGGTAAAAAACGAGAAACTTGTCTGAAATACAAAAATAAAATATAATAAAGACAAAAAAAGAACACAACCAACATCGAGTAAATAATACAAATAAAAACCCAAAACAAATACAATTGTTTCTGTTGAGTGAGAACAGGCAAAAAAAAAGAAATAAATACTACTGAAATAAATCTGTACAAAAACCTACCAAACCACTACAGTGTAGAAAATTTTATTAGAGGCAGATCAATTTATCAAAATAAAATTTTGATAGATTGTTTTTATTTGGAATTATAAACTTCTGTTAACTAGACCTAAATTCAGGTAATATTTATAAAAATCCTTAAAATAGATAGATAGATAGATAGATAGATAGATAGATAGATAGATAGATAGATAGATAGATAGATAGATAGATAGATAGATAGATAGATAGATAGATAGATAGATAGATAGATAGATAGATAGGTAGATAGATAGATAGATAGATAGATAGATAGATAGATAGATAGATAGATAGATAGATAGATATATAGATATATAGATAGATAGATAGATAGATAGATAGATAGATAGATAGATAGATAGATAGATAGATAGATAGATAGATAGATAGATAGATAGATAGATAGATAGATAGATATATAGATAGATATATAGATAGATAGATAGATAGATAGATAGATAGATAGATAGATAGATAGATAGATAGATAGATAGATAGATAGATAGATAGATAGATAGATAGATAGATAGATATATAGATAGATATATAGATAGATAGATAGATAGATAGATA
>NC_060949.1:5600435-5629282 GCF_022045245.1 Lucilia cuprina
ACCCTTCTCACGAAGGTGAAGGGTATAAAAATTAAAGTGGCCTCCGGTAGGTTCGTGTTCTAGTCTGCTAGACCGGAGGTGGTGGGTTCGATTCCCACCCGTGTCACTGGTTAAGGAGCGCACAACAGGCCCAATAGAGGCCTAGGTGTATTTCTTCGGATTTGATGTGTATACATCCTCCTTTCAAGCTAACTAACTAACTAAGTAACTAACTAACTAACTAACTAACTAAGTAAAATTTTGATGGGGGCTTTTTAGATGGGCTAGGGTCAAATGAGGCCTTTTAATTATAAAGTTCATCGGGGTCATCAAGACTAGTATAGAACTTGGTTTTGCAGCTTTTTGCGAGATACGAGTATATTAAACATAATTATGAACTTAAAATCCCTATTTGGCGGGTTCAGTTCTACGGGGCCTAGGTTAAATAATGGACTGATGTTAACTATTTCAAATAGGCTTCGTCTACAGTATCATAAAAGATCATGTGCCAAATTTCATTGAATTATCTCCAAAATTGCGACCTGTAGTTTTATTACAAGGTTTACAAGCTCTATTCGGGGGTTCAGTTGTATGGGAGCTAGGTAAAATAATAGACCGATGTTAATCATTTTTAATGGGATTCGTCTATAGTATAACAGAAGATCGTGTACCAAATTTGATTCGATTATCTTCAAAATTGCGGCCTGTAGTTTGATTACATTGACGGACGGACATAGCTAAATCGATTCACAAAATAATTCTGAGCCAACTGGTATACTTTAAGATGGGTATAGGACCAATATTATTGTGAGTTACAAACATCAGCACAAACCCAATATACCCTTCTCACTAATGTGTATAAATATTATTTGTGAATAATGGGGTAAATGTTCAGATAGATGTGAAAATCCTTCAAGTTAAATTTAAAGATTTTAGCTGTAATAGATTCTCAGACATTTTTTATTTTTTTTATTTTATTTATATAGGCGCTCCAACCCATTATGGGTAGTCCGCCAATTTATTACCCAACATCTTTACATGGATGTTAATGTTATTAAACGAATTTTTGTATTTGATTTATATGGGAGGTACCATGCCCCTAACGCCAGCATTCCCACATTTTATCCTAAATAATATATTGTCACTAAAGTGACAGAAATTGAGGACTCTGTTATATTATCTCCAGATAAACGAATTTTTGTTTTTAATTAATATAGGAGGTGCCGCCCCACTCATGGGAAGTCCGCCAATTTATTACCCAAAATGTTTACATGGATGTAAACCTAGAAAAAGGGCCTTTTTGTACTTTTTCTATAATATTGAACCTAGAAACATGAAATTTCTATAATATTGAAACTAGAAACATGAAAATTATTATTATTTTTTATACAATTACAATTGTTGTGTTAACTCTTTCACTTATACGGAACTTCACATCTACAGCAAAAAGATTTTTTCTAAAGAAAAATAAGTTAGTTTTTAGAATTTGATGTCACTACATGCTAAATAGGATAATATCCTGCGTTATCCTTCGAAAACACTTTTTCCATTTTTCATTAAAAATGATCAATATACGTCAAAATAAAGTGTGTGGAGAAGTCATATCCATAAAAAATCTAGCGGTTTAGTTTTGAAAGGGTTAATTTATTGAATCGTTTGTTAATCGTGGTATTTTTGATATGTTTTCTATAAAAGATTTTTGCAGTACTTCTCTTAATCTTTTAGGAGTTGTTGATAGTTCCATTGTGTTATCGTTGTTCTATCACTCACAATATTTTTATACCCACCATCAAATAAGTTGGGGGTATTTAACTTTGTCATTTCATTTGTAACACATCGAAATATTGATCGCAGACCAACAAAAGTATATATATTCTGGGTCCATATTAAATTCTAATGCGATCTAGCCATGTCCGTCTGCCAGTTTTCGAACGGAAAAAGCTAGAGAGTTAAAATTTTCCATAATAATATCGGTCCACAATTTCGCATTGCCCCCATACAAGTGACACCCCGAAAACAGCTTTAAAAGTCATAACTGATTAAACATACGAGAATAGCGAATTATAAAATTTTCATAATTGAACGTATCGAATATAAGGTCCCCTTCATAAAATGATATTAACGCTCATTACTGACTTAAAAATACGAGTATAGCCATGAAATTCGACATAAATAAGTTCAGACATTAATACAAGTTACAGGCAAAAAATAATAAGTAATAAGTTTTAGTTTTTTATAGTACCCAAAACTCTTTACCAAATTTTTTGAAAATCGGTTCATAACTGACCCTGACATTAATACTAAAATGACACTACCGACTTTAAAATACGAGTATAGCGATGAAATTCATCATAAATAGCCATACAATTATGTACATAGATTTTGTTTTTTGGCTTTGTTCAGTTATAGACCAATCCTCATAAAATTCGGAATGAAAAATTGTTATAAAAACCCCTTTTATGGCGAGTACAGCAATGAAATACTTATGCAGGCTTTATATATGAGGGGTAGGTTTACAATTGGACCGATATTTAAACAATTTTATAAAGACTTAGTTTTTGTCAAACTTTATCGCTGACTAGGTGAAATCTATGTTAATCATTTTCACTAGACTTCGTCTACGGTATAATAGAAGATCATATGCAAAATTTCATTAAATTTTCTCCAAAAATTCGACCTGTAGTTCGATTACAATATTTACAAGCCCTATTCGAGTATACAGTTGTATAGGTGCTAGGTGAAATAATGGACCGATCTTAACCATTTTCAATAGGGTTCGTCCCAGTAGAAGATCATGTACGAAATTTCATTGAATTATCTTCAAAATTGCGACCTGTAGTTTGATTACAAGGTTTACATGGACGGACATGGCGAAATCGACTCAGAAAAGGATTCTGAGCCGATTGGTATACTTTAAGGTGGGTATAGGACCAATATTATTGTGCGTTACAAACATTAGCACAAACCCAATATACCCTCCCCACTAAAGTGGTGTATCATCCTATGTATGTCGTTTGAAATTTGTGTGGATTCTTGTTATTTGTTTAACTGAAAGTAAAACGAAATTCTATTAAACTAGTTCTTGAAACTATGAAATTAATCAAGTTTCAAAAATGAATTTTGTAGGATGATATATGTCATTAATATTCACAATTTCAATACATGTTGTTTTTTGTGCTTTTCAGTGCTAAACAATGATGATAACTTTTATTTTTAGAGCGTGTTGATTTTTGTTACATATTTTAGAGTATATTTTTGGTTTCCATCAAACTAACTTATTTATTTTCAACAAACTACAAAATAGTTTTTATTTAGATGGGGAGATTTTATGCCAGTTTTTTTCATGTACAAATGAAAAAACAAAAGTATGAATGAATTGAAATTACTTTTTTATCTTCATGCCCATGTATAAATTCATAATTTATATTTTTCTATATTTAGAACTGTTTAAATATTGTCACCGTTTATTTCTTGCACATCATACTTTATTGTTTTAATAACAGCATCAACAACATAAAGAACACTCATTGATATCTATTTATGAAAAATTATTTTAAGATTTTCATTCATAATTTTTAAACAACTGAATCACAAATTTATTACTTTATTTAAAGCGAAAATGGATATGTACGTTTACAAATGTATGAATGTGTAGTAGGGTAATCCAAAAACTTGGAACATTTTCTAGATAAAATAAAATTTGACGTGTATTTCTAAGTTTGCTTTCCAGCATTATATATATTAATTAATTTAATAAGTCATGTAACTAATATATTAAAAACAACTCAACTTTGGTACAAATCTTGAAGAAAATTTAGTTTTATCTTGATAATTATTTTTCAACATACAAAATTCCATCACCCTAATGTAAAGTGTACTCTATTTTACACCCTACATGATTATATTTAGTATGTTTAAATGTAATTTGCATAGATCTGTGTATTGTATTGATCATTAAAATATATCAATAGATTTAGAACCAAGTGTATGTAAAATTCCCAGATGACCTTCATTGGTTTTAATAAATTTTAAAATATGTTTTAAAAATAAAGGTTTAAGTATTTCTTATAGTTAAAAGAACTAGTTAATTATTACTTCTTTTTACCTTCAGTTAACCAATAAATATATATTAATTTATTTAAATATTTATTACCTTCTATTTTAAATAAGTTAAGTTAAAATGCCAATTTATTTTTCGATATTTTGATTTTTCTGTTTTGTTTTATCTTTTTTCATGTTCAGCATTGTATTTTCTAGCTTTTGAGATTATTGAGAAAATTTTGTCGAAGTCTGTTTCGATTTTGTTGATTTTGTTTTGGACTAAAAGGCGATATTAGCAAAGTGGCGTTCTGAAAATCCGTAGTACAAAGAGCAAAAAACGAGAAAAATAAGTACTATTAAAATAAATAAAAAACATTTCGTTACTTTCATTACATAGTAAGCTAGAAAGTAATATAGGAATCACGTGGAAACTAATTACTCTTAGGTTGAATAACTAATTATTTTTGTTCATATAATATGTACCTACTACGGTGATCGATTATTCGACATTTTCCAAAAACCGGGTTTCGATAGTTCTAATAGTTGACATTTGAAAAAAAACCGGTTGACATTTTTTAAATCCAGAAAAAAAACGGTTAAACGGTTTTTCATTATAAATAACAAAATTTATTTTAATTTGAAAAAAATACGTTTATTTTGAAATTTAATTAATAAAACAGGGCTTTAAAGGTTATAACTTTAGATCTCATAGTCTTCTGATTTACATAATTTCTTTAATGCAAAAAAATGGGAATAAGTGGAACACTTCTGTTAAACATAAGGAACTATGTAATCTAACTGTTATTTCAATAAACATTACAAATAAAAGTTGTTAATTAATTGAAAATCTAAAAAGACGTTTTGTATTTTTATTTACTTTAAAATTTAATTTAAGTAATCTTTGAATACAAAGCAAATAGAAAGTATTTGAAACCGGTTTTTAACAATTACAAAATCGGGTTTGTCGATATTCGAAAAATCAACATTTAGAAAAAACCGTTAATCGTATAACAGAAAAAACCGGTTGAAAACTTGTGTCGATAATCCTAGTACCTACCTTTGCTAGGATGAAGCTAAAAGAATTTACTAGATAGTAATATTATTGTAATTTTAAATTTTGTTCATGAATTTTTTGTTAAATATTTTCCAAATACTCTTAGAAAATAAATTTTTATTTTTCTAAAACATTTCGGAGATAAAACAAGAAGTCTCTGATCAATTGCATAAATTGATTTAACATATAGAGGTTGTGGTAACTTAAGGTAAGCATACTTAAGTATAATGCCATGAAACCACTTAAAAACCTAAGTAACGCCAGTACAAAATTTAGTCGGTTCATATATGTTAACAACTACTGTCTGTGATAATTACTTTATAGAGTATTATATAGTTCGTTTTGACTGAATAAACTTAATATCTTGTTGTTGTTTTTTCTGTAATATACTCAATATAGGTACTCATACAAATGGTACAGTATAATAACTCTTTTACAACTAGAACTTCGAATAATTTAATTTTTAATATATATTGTTTGAATTGTGTTATCAAAAATTGTATATTTTTGAGTTGTGTTAATATAAAAAATATATGTATGAGCAAAATAATAAACCTACAAATGTTATAGAATTATAAAAATACATATTTAGTTCGTTCGTTATATCAATGATCAACTGTTTTCTGTTTCTTATACAATTTCTTTGAAGAAATTATTTGTACATTAGATCTGCCCTTATAAATATTTATAAAAAATCTACGTTTACATGCTCAAATACTTGTCGATAACTGCTTAGAAGTGATCAAATTGAAATGATTTTACGGATTTTTATAATAATACAAACCTATTTAATTAAAAAAAAACTGGCTAAGCCTTAATTTAAAGGGTGGGTCTAATATATGTATGTACATATATACATATGTTTGCCAACATACATACATACATACATACATACATACATACATACATACAAACATACATATATACATACATACGTAAATACATACATACGTAAATACATACATACATACACATACATACATACATACACATACATACATACATACATACATACATACATACATACATACATACATACATATGTACATGTTTTTACAAATATCAACGAGGAAGTCAATCGTCACTCTACACCCTACAAAGAGACAGTCAAAAGACGGTTAAAAATAGTCAAAGGATGGTTATCTCCAAATGGGTTCTTGAAAGTCAGTCACATTACTAGCTATATATTTAACAATTTTGGATGTCGCTACTTTTCTTGCTATAAAACTAGAGCATGGAAGTGTTCTAGGATGGTGACAATTTGCTTTTATTCTTGATGAATGGCCCAAAACATGCGAATTGGAGCCAAAAGGTGGTAGGATATTAATGGAAACAAAGGTTAAAAATTTCAAGTGTCTACTAAGGTTCTATAAATCGACTTTCGAATAATTGAACAATCGACTTTTTGTCGAAAAAAGTCGAAGTAGACTATTTTGTTCCAAAAAAATCGATAACTCGACTATCGTCTATGTAAATAAAAGTCGTAAAAAGTAGAAGAAGTAAAATAGTCGGAAAAACTCGAAAAAGTAAAAATATAGTCGAAAAAAAGTTGAAAATAGTCAAAAAGTCGAAAAAATCGGAAAATGTCGAGAACTCGAAAAAGTCAAAAATAGTCGAAAATTTTAAAAAAGTGGAAAAAAGTCAAAAATATTAAAATAGTCCAAAAACTCGAAAATGTAAAACAATAGTCGAAAATAGTCAAAAAGTCGAAAAAAATAAAAAAGTCGAAAAAATTCGAAAAGCCCAAAAAAGTCCGAAAGTCGGAAAAAGTCGACTATTTTAAGTCGAAAGTCTAAAAGTCGACTAAATGAAAAAAAGTCGTATGTATGTATGTACCACGGAGACGAAAAATACTTATTTCTTGTTCACAATTTTGGATGAAATTAAAAATTAAAAAAATTTCATGGTCCTACGCGGCCGGGAGACACGGATATTGCGAGGTAGTATATGCAATACTGTGCAATATTACTATTTCGAAATCATATCAAATAATATGTCGTACACACGCAAAAAAAAAAAATAGTTAAAGTACTATATTTGGCTATATACCCTCCACCAGCATGGAACTTTTTATTAAAACCCTTTTAACAATCTACCGCCTTATGCAAAAACGATTATTGGATAAACAATGGTTGTTAAAACCTGTTTTAATATGGAAAAAGTGTTTTACAACAAACTTTAATTAACTTTAATAATCGTTTTTGCATAAGGCCCCTAATTTTTGGATAACTTGGCAAAATTTTTAATTCAGTATTGAGGATACTTACATTTATCTCATATATGGGAGCTATGACCATTAATGGATCGATCCGGGGAAAAGTAGTAATGATTTATATGTACACAAAACATATATAAGTCGAATTTTATCTTTATAGCTTTAGAATTTAATGAAATATATGCATTCTAGTGATTTTCGAAAGTGAACCTTATATGGGAGCCATGACCAATTATAGGCCTATCTGGAAAAAAAAATTGGGGAGTGATTTATATTTAGACAAAAGATATTTGTGCTTTTAAGTGATTTTCGGAAGTGGACCTTATATGGAAACTATAACCAATAATGAATAGATCCACAAAAACTTTGGGAAAATGATTTGGATGTATACAAAACATATTTGTCCAATGTTATCCTTATAGCGTTAGAATTTAATGAAGTATATGACTGAGATTTACCGTGAGTGTGTTTGAGGCAGACAGACGGACATAGCTAAAACGTATCAGAATTTAAAAGGACCCGAAATATAAATACTTTATTGGGTTTTAGATAAATATTTCTTGGTGTTACACACGGAATGACAAACTTATGGTGGTGGAGAGTATAAAAATATATTCTGATGGGAAATGATTTTAGCATTTGATGATTTGCTATTATGGCAAATAAACACTTGTTGTAGAAAATAAAAACTTTTGTCGCAAAAAAATTTGCAAATTTACACCAAAATTATTTGTTGCAAATTTAATACATTTTGTCGTTTTCCACTGAAATAAAGGAACATCGAATATTGCTGTTGACATAAATGATTTGCAATTGCAGAAAATAAAAATGTTTGTTGGCCCAAAATATTTATTTTATGAATCAAATAATATAACTGTTGCCGTAGGAAAATTAAATATTGTCAGTGACATGATTGGTGGAGTTCAGTCGCTCTTAACTAAAATGCTCTGTTTTAGTGATTCATTTTAAAGGTTATAGTACGACTACAAAAAAAATACAAGTAGGAAAGTATGGTATGGCCGACCATATAATGCATACACCATGAATATATTTTAAAAATTTTTATTTTTTATAATAAAACTTTTATGTTGAATATTACCATAATTCCAAAATATTTATGCAATTTATTGCTAAAAAAAACTAAAATTTCTAAATGAGGCTTTATATAGGTCAAATATGGGCCGATCCTCGGTAAATTGTGGAAAAGGAGTTTAATACATTATTTGAATGGGGGTTTGTATGGGGGCTAGGGTCAAATAAGGACCGATCCTTACGAAAATCTGCAGTGTCATTTATATTTATATAAAACCTATTTTTAGAGAAATAGGAGAATATTTGACATAATTATGGCATAAAAAGTTCAAATCGGGAGGTACGGTTGTATGAGGCTAGGTGAAATATTTTCAACAATTTTCAACAATTTCAATTTCGTCCCTGTGCCAAAAAACATGCTTGGTCCAAATTATATCAAATTATCTTGAAAATTGCGGCCTGTAACTTGCGCACAAGGTTTACATCATTGGCGGCCAAACATGCCCTTGCGGACAATGTGTTATTCTCACTTATACACACGCAATACAAATATTCTCAGCAACAAAACAAACTATACATAAAACAAAAACAATTTAATTTAGTGGCTCTCTTTATGAAATAATACACAGAGAATATTTTCAAAAGCCATTACAAATTAATGTATGAATACTTTTTATAGAAGGATCTATTAGACATACATATGTATAATTATTTATTTTTATTTGTTCAAGCAATTAATCGCTTTAATTGTAACGATTAAACGATCGACTGTTAATCAATTGAGTACCTATTAGATACATTTAATACATAAACAAACTATATACATATATCAATACATTAAACTATATACAATCATATGTACATACATCAACACATTTTTACATCAAAATGTTCATCAATACATACTTTCATCAACGGATACATACAACAATAAATACATCTTCTTCCGTAATTCATTTATACTACTAATAATATGAATAACACAAATATGTATAAACATAAAATTTTTTTCAGTGCAAAGCACACATATTTTCATTTATGTTCTCTTTTATATTTTGCACTACAACATATGCGTTTTAAACATTATCTTTCTGGCCACCACGGGTTTACATGGACAGCCAGCCGGACGGACGGACATGTCTTGATCGACTCAAAAAATGATTCTGAATCGATCAGTATACTTTAAGGTGGGTATTGGACCAATATTTTTGTATGTTACAAACATCAGCACAAACATATAATACCCTCCCCATTATAGTGATGTAGGGTATAATTACAAAAACAACAGTTATTTCAAGGCGAAAATACTATAAGGTGAAGTCCAAGGCGAATTCAGATAAGGTGGTGGCAGTTCTGCAACAACAACATTTCCCATGTATTTTGTTTTTGCTTTTCGTAAATGTCAAAAACCATAAGTAGAGAAATCATTTGATGAAAAATGTTTGTAAAATGTTTATATTATATTAAAAAATAAAGATAAAGATATTAAAATTTGTGAGGAAAATATATTCTGAATTATATAATGTTTGTTTCAAACGAAAAATTGTATTCCGGTAGCTTAATATGCAAAATTTAAGTAAGTGCTTTAAGTTAAGTAAAACATAATTTTTTGTGAAAAATAAACATAAAAAAGTACATATTCATGAAAATATTATATTACGAATGAATAAATATTTGTTGCGTATGTATAATTCTACTCTGGCGGAGTAATTTTCAATATTTGGCCATAATGTAGCAGCCACTGGAAGGGTAAATACCTCATATGGGTTTTGTTATATAAAGCGTTTAGGAACAGACTTTTTTTAGTTAATCTCTTTATCTACATAGAGTACATATAAAACGATATTGTTTAATTTGTTAACATTTAATAGATTTCAAAATTAAGCCATAACGTAGAAGTCACTTGCCGCCAGCCTGATAAATACTAGACATCTGCACGAGTGCGTAAAAAATGACTTACAAGTCACTCGTTTATTTTATGAATACTGTCTGTAGTGCGGCCGAAGTTTAAAAAGCAGATCATCTGCAGTGTAGATTTTACACACAAAAATACATGTGCAAAAGCAAACGAATATAAAAGAAACAATAGACAATAGAGTTAAGAGTGAAAAACAAATCGGAATAATGTATGATCTGTTTCGAAATGTTTCGAGACAACTTATGAGTGATTTTATAAAATATGTGTTGATTTAAACAGAACGCATTGTTACAAGAATAAAATGCAAATGATCAATGGTTATAAAATATTTTTGTATTTTTTACTGATCACACTGATCACTTGTAGATTTCTAAATGTTTTTGCTATCATTAAGATGATTTTGCCTAATTATATAAAACACTACACAATTCTCAACGAGCGAGACGAGTAATATTCCGTTTCTAAATTAAGCAAGTTGTGTGTGATTATAACTCATTTGTTCCAACCTACACATCCTGCACATGCTTGTTTAATATTTTCACAATAGTGTACGTGTATTTTGATACTTTGCAGTACTGTAAAAATAAGAACAAGTATACCCATGCAGATGTTTAGTAAATACTTCATATGCGTTTCTTAATATTAAGTGTTCCGAAAGAGTATTTTTAGTTAATCACGTTATCTACACAATTTTAATATAAAATATAATATGTTAACATATAATAGAAAAAATATGTTTCTTAAATAACATATTTGTATACATACCAATTATGCCATTATTTAAATAAAATGATATTTGTTTACGAAATGCTTGGTATTTTCAGATTGTTTACATAAATAATTCAAAATATTAACGAAGTTTTTCTCTGTTTAACGGACATTTTTAAATATAACAAGAGTGCTATATTCGGCTGTGTCGAATCTTATATACCCTTCACCATAGTGTATTTTAAACATCTTTTATAAATTTTAATTTTTTCCCGACTACATTATTATTACATCAAAAGCTAAACAAAAAGAACAACAACAACGCTAAACGAAATAAAACACAAAACACACTAAACCAACAGACATCTAATCATACATAACGAAAAACACAGAAAAACAAAAATAACGACAATGACGCCAACAGCATCCAAACATACAAAAAAATACACAGCTGAACCCAGCAGTTCGACGGGACAGTCCCGAACTTACCACTTGTGGTGGCCCCTAGCCACCTGACTACCCAGGTGACCGACCATTTTAACATGGGCTTGTCCTACGAGGAAGTCAATCGTCACTCTACACCCCACAAAGAGACAGTAAAGAGACGATTGCCTCCGCTCTCGCTTACAAAGGGGACACTAAAGTGACGACTGTCTTCATTCTCGATTACAAAGAGTTTATTTGTGACGAAAGACAAAAGTATACGAATTGGAGTCAGCCAGGTGGTAGGATATTAATGGAACTAAATTTTAAAAATTTCAAGTGTCTACTCTCCAGAGTACTATGGGACAATAATGTGACAATAATGTGACATCTACACACACACGTCTACATCTTTTTCTAACATACAGTGTTGTTGTTGCTTTTTAACAAAGCATGAAAAAATATGACATTTTTTGATGAAATTTTCAGAGGTTGTTTCGGATTTTTGCTCATATCTCCGTTATTTACCGACCGATTTTGCTGATTTTAAATAGCGATCTTCTCGAAAGCATGTCTAATAGAATTATTGAAGATTCAGATCTCGACGATATCTGGGGTCCTCTAAACACTGATTTGAACAGACAGACGGACATACAGACAGACGGACATGGCTTAATCGACTCCGCTATCTATAAGGATCCAGAATATATATATACTTTATAGGGTCGGAAAATTATAATATAGAAATTACAAACGGAATGACAAACTTATATATACCCTTCTCACCAAGGTGAAGGGTATAAAAATGTAAACAATAACAAACCTTGACAACTAGGAAAACCAGGCGAATTAAGAAAAAAATTATCAGCTGATTGATTAACACCACCTTATATGAATTCGCCTTGGTGAAGTCATTTCATTTGCGGCGAATTCATAAAATTTTTTATATATGTAGTTTGACAGCGTCAGGTTTGAGAGAGAATTTTTTTATATGGAGTTTGACAGCTTCGGACTAAATTTGCGTTTACAAAAAAACAATCAGCTGTTGAAATGACTTCACCTTATTAGTTTCGCCATTTTCTTATTTTGTGGTACACTAAAAAAATGTGTTAAAGTCGCACCAGATCAGGGATGTATTTTTATATAAACTCATACAAAAAAAGTGAAACAGCTTTTCCATCTTGCTTTGTTATGGTTTTATATCAATCGTGTAAACATGATTGATTGTGTCAAAATCATATGGTTTTTGTTTATAAAGTT
Source organism: Lucilia cuprina (assembly GCF_022045245.1). Lineage (NCBI taxonomy): Eukaryota > Metazoa > Arthropoda > Insecta > Diptera > Calliphoridae > Lucilia > Lucilia cuprina. Next base: position 5,613,066 of record NC_060949.1, read on the forward strand.
TAACAATTTTTTTTTTAACAACAATGTGTTTTGTTCACATAAATAAAAAATATTACTTTGAAGTTGAAAATATTAAGGATTTAATTATATTATTATATATTATACAACTTATAACACTTTTAAACTACTTTAAAACCTCTTTTAATTCACTTTTTCAACTTTTCACAAATTTTAACAAATATCAAAACACAATTTATAAATGGCGACATAAACAATGTTGGCAATTTTCAAAACAAATTTAGACAACTTGCTGATTTATCTAGTTTAAAAAAAACAGTCAGCATCTAAACAGCTTCTTTATTAATTCACTTTGGTATAACCTTTAAAACTGAATCACTAAAAAAGAACGTTTTAGTTGAGAGCGGCACAACTCTAAAGATTGGTACTTTATTATCATTGCGTAGTTCGTCGCTATAAAAACAAAACAAAAAATGATGTTTTTTTGTTTTACCATAACTAAAAAATTTAAAAAGTTTTAAATAAACAAACAATGTCGGAAGATATTTTTCAGGAAACAATTTGTACAGTGGATTTATCCAAGGAAGTGCTAGCATTGCATTTAGCAATGAATATTTGCATACAAACAAAAAGACAGTAATGTCAATAAAGATCGAGTTTGATTCAAACTCATTTGCGACAAATGTATATCGAACTGTTGAGGCGACAATTTTTGCAATTGATGCAGAAGTATATTGAACTGTGGAGACAACAATTTTTTTAGTTGCGACAACAGCAACTAAGCTTTTGGGGTAAAAAATATGACATTTTAGCTTTGCCTCTACAATGAATTTACACTTTGGGACAACAGAAACAAACTTCAAAGTATAAAAGCAAAATGTTGTTGGGCACAATTTTATTTGAATCAAAAACAAATTATCTTGGCATTACAGTCTTTTTTGTGTGTATAGACATCATTAATTAGTCTTAGGTGAGTTAGACTTTCGGTATAGATTTAAAAATCAATTTGTTGTACTCAACAAAATTTGAGGTAATTCTAAACTTGATATATGCCTGACAATTCAGGTTTTAAAGCACTAAACTGGTTTGGAAATTCCTAGGAAACCTTATCGAAATTCCTTAAATAATTTTCTGTATTATTATGGATGAGGTATCTTGTTATTAAATAGACACTAAAGAGTTTATAATTTGTCTATAACATCTGTTGTCAAAGTATATACATACGTACGACAACACAATGTAATGTTGACAACGCAATGTTGTCAATATTGCAACAATTCGTAGTCGAGATCTATTTTTAATACACATCCGTTATGTAAATGTTTACAAACACGGTAAGCTCACTATTGGTAAGGGATAGTTGTTGTTGGTAATAGCCAGAAGTAACTTTATAATTATTTTTAATATTATTGTTCAATTCACAATCAAGTTGTATATTGTACCTACTAAAGTTTAGTAAGAGTGATTGTAAACAGATCTTTGGAGAAAGTCATAAGTTTATGTTCACAATGAAAAAAACAAACAATGTGAAAAGATAAAAAAATCAAATAATATTAAACTAATTAAGCTAGCAAAATAAACCAGATTAATTCATTTTTATTTAAAATTCTATTATTTTCATTATTCCACATTTTAAACTAATAAATAAACAGTTTTTAATAAAACTTTATTTTTGTTTTGGCAAACAGCTGTTTGTTTGTAATTTCTGTGTTACCACTTTATCGGTTTTTATGCCAAAATCGATTGAATTTTTTATTTATATGCTGAAATAAACAATTGACAACATTGAACTTTTTTACGACATTAGAAAAACATATGAAAAATGGTCGTAAGAGTTGTATAGAGCTTTTGCATAGAAAATACCAAAAACATTGTTATGACTATTGTAGCAGCTGCTGACATACAACGCTACAACATCGATTGTGAATTGAACATATTTATATGGTTTTTTCGTTCTCCGTTACCGTTCTCAAAGTAACCGAAAAAATTAGTTAGAGTACTGAATTCGGCTGTGCGAATCTTAAATACCCTCCACCTGCAAGCTACTTTTTATTTAAACCCATTTAACTATCTAATTTTCAGATAACTCAACAAAAGTTTTGATTCCGTAGTGAGGATACTAATATTTATGTATATGGGGTCCAAAAAATGTATACTAAGTGAGTTTTTTATGTGGACCTTCGTACAGGTGCTTTGACTTTTTACATGTCGAACTTGTCAATGCCAAAAAATTTAGGAGAATGATTTGTATATTCACAAATATATTTCTGTCGATCTTTACTCCGATGTCAATATTTTTAATGAACTAAATTTGTGAAATAATTCTGGATAATGAATTATAATGTCAAAATTTATACCAAATACTATGACTGTCAAAGTAGTTTTCGAAAAAATTTCAGAGACTGATTCATGTGTAAACAAAACATATTTGTGTCGATTTTTTATCAAGATAGCTTTATTTGGCAATAAAATATGTCCGTTTATGTTATAATAATAGACCGATCCGGAAAAAAATAGTAGAGCGGTTTATATGTACACAAAACTTTTTCATGTCGAATTTTATCCCAATGATTTTCGGAGTACATCTTATATGGGAGCTTTGACCAATAATAGACCGATTCGAAAGAAAATTAGTGAAATGTACACAAAACATATACAAGTTAAATTTTATTATGATAACTTTATAATTAAATGAAATATTTGTGTTTAAGTGATTTTCTAAAATGGACCTTATAAAAAAATGGTTTATTTATATGTACACAACATATCAATGAAATATGCCCGTTTATATGATTTTAGGAAGTGGGTAATATATCGGAGCTGTGACCAATTGTGAACCGATTCGAAAATATGTAATAGAGTGATTTATGTATCAATAGAGAACATATTCGTGTTGAATTTTATATCCATAGCTTTATTTGTCAATGAAATATGCCCGTTTAAGTGATTTTTGGAAGTGGGCCTTAAATGGGACCTATGATCAATACAGATCCGATGCAGACGTTGGTATAATGATTTAAATTCATATTATATTTACATGTACAAAATTTTGTGTTGATATCGAAATATTTGAGGGAGTTTTTTACGATAAACTAATTTCCGGGAATATATACCTTTGTAATGTAAATTTTGAATCAATTGTATTGATTTGTAACATACTTTATCATAGGTAAAAAAACATAAAGAATATCATATATCCACATATATCTATCACCAATGAAACATATCAATAGAGCATTGAGTAAGCAGCTGGAGTGAGAAACAAGCCGGGTTTGTGGTGATGTTTATAATGCACAATAATATTTGTCCTATACCCACCTTTAAGTATACCAATCGGCTCAGAATCATTTTCTGAGTCGATTTAGCTATGTCTGTCCGTCCATGAAACCTTGTAATCAAACTACAGGCCGCAATTTTGAAGATAATTGAATGAAATTTTGCACACGATCTTCTATTATACCGTAGGCGAACCCTATTGAAAATAGTTAAGATCGATCCATTTTTTCACCTAGCCCCCATACAACTGACACATGATCTTCAATGGTACTGTAAACGAAGCCGAATAGTTAACATAGGTCCATTACTTCACCTAGGCCTCATAGAACTGAACCCGCCAAATAGGGCTATTAAGTTCATAATTATGTTTAATATACTTGTATATCGACAAAAAGCTGCAAAACCAAGTTTTATCCTAGTCTTGATGACTCTGATGAACTTTATAATTATAGGGCCTCATTTGACCCTAGCCCCTCTAAAAAGCCCCCATCAAAATTTTACTTAAATATCCACAGTTTTATTAAAGAGTAAATGGCTTTAGTATATCTGAGGCAAAGTACAATTCAACTTAAATGCTTTTATATGAAAACTAAATAACTTCTTACTTGTTTATTAATATTTTTGTTTGCTTCCTATATAAATACATAGTCGTGACAAAATAACTATTTATCACATAATATATATATACTACATAAGTAGATTTATTTGTAACTAGTTATTTCTCGAATCTCGTCGAACTAAAATAATTATTTATTCACCCCAAAAATAAGTAGTCTTTAATTATGTCCAACAATACTTTCCTGCTTATATAGTAAATAAAATTTTTGCTGGGTAGCATTTTTGTTTTAGTTCTCTTTCCTCATAAATGCCACAATTGTTAAATATCAGAATTCTGTTGCATATTACACATTTGTACTCTTCAGTTATAAGTAGTTGCGTTGAATTGTACGCAAAGAGCAAATTTTGGTCATGCTTGCCACAAGGAATCAACAAGTTCTCCCTGATTGTTAATGATTAGTTTCTTTTGTGTTAACTTCGTAATACTTGTATTTAGGTTTATGTTTTTGGTTCTATTTGTACTTTGTCGTATTATGTTTTGTTGTACATACATATGTATGTATATTTAATCGTAAACAATGAATGTTCATTGTTTGTTTTAGCGTGATAGTTACATTGATTGAAGACAATAATTGGAAGGAGGGTGAACGAATGAGCTGTCACAATTGTTTCAGAATCAGCCCCATTCTATAAGAGGATTTGGCTTTTTTCAATACAGGTGATTTTTGTCATGACAAATCTTTTAATGTTTTTGACAAATAAAAGACAAATTCAACAATGTAAAAATTTATTTCCTATTATTTTTTTTGGTGGGGGACAATCATTAAAAATGTTCGTGTTTCTTCTTCTTATATTGCAAAGTGGGGCAAAATACAATTGTTTTTAAATATGGCGTTTATAAAACGCTTAAAATAAAATTTGAGAAAGGCGTAGCCAAGGAGTATTTGGTATATTTTTGGGCTCAAAGCTGGACACATTCGACATGTAACACATTTAAATGTTAGTCATTATTTGTAATCATTCCATTAAAGCATATATAAAACCGCATTTTTTTAATACCTGACAAAGATTTATAACCTCAACGTTATGTTGTGTGAGTTATACCAGCGATTGGACTTAAGACCCTTGCTTGAGTATCTTCTCGTAGCTTCTCAATAACCCTAATTCAAATCAAAATGATTTGAAAGAGATTTTTTGAAAATTATATTTAACATTAATCCGGGCCAGTAGTCGTTTTATTCCACTGCGCTATAGGCGGAATGAGGCCAAAAGTGAACAATTTTTCAAAAGCAATGCTGGCAAATATAAGCTAACATTTTGGAATAAACAAGTAAAAAATGTTAGAATTTAATGGCAACCCATTATTTAGCGCCATGCTGTCAAGTTGGATGTTGTTGGTTTGGACTGTTTTCTTACATTTGACGCTTAATTTATAGAGAAAACAAAAGTGTGAAATTTTTTTCATGGAGTAGTATCGATGTATACTTTAATATTTTTTATAATTCTCACTACTTATATCCGCAGACCTCCGCAATATTAAATTAAAAAAGCGGCAATCTCAAAACTTTTTCTGGAAGATAATCAAAGTTCGATAACTGTTTTCAAGTGGGATTGTTATAATTTTTAAAGAAATGCTAAAGGAGAAATGTAAATTTTTTTCTGCATGTGCGACCTAAAATATTTTTACTCATATCTCGACAAAAAAACTGTAATAACAAGTGCTATACTAGACTTGATGACCCTCACGCATTCTATTGTAATAGGTCCTCATATGACTCTAGCCCCTATGAAAAACCCCCATCAAAATTTCACCAATGGACATTTAGTTCACAATTTTATTCAACAATAAACTATTTAAGCATATCTGTGGAAAGGTACAATTCAATTTTAATGCTTTATTATGACAACTAAATCACATTTTATTTTACTGGTCTATACATTCATACTTTTTTTGTTTCCAGTTGTTTTAAATCAAAAATAATGCACTGGCAAGCAAACGAAATATGAACGTTTTTATTGTTCTTCTGAAAACAAATATAATTTTTTGACGAAATTTTTAGAGATTGTCTCTTATTTTTGCTAATAACTCCGTTATATATGGATAGATTTTGATTTTAAATTGGAGAATTCTCGAAAGCTCTTCTGATTCAATTATAGAAGATTTAGGTCCCAAAGATATCTGAGGGCTTCGGAAAATTAATTCCATTGGGATCTATAAGGATCCGTACTATAATATGGTCTACGTGCGTTATACTAAAGTCTTTTATATGGATTAATAAATTTCAAATATGTATTTTATTTTCCGTCTTAGATTGATGTTTTGTTGTAAACGTAAAAACTAAAACTCGTGTTTTCATCAAATGAGATAGATAGATAGATAGATAGATAGATAGATAGATAGATAGATAGATAGATAGATAGATAGATAGATAGATAGATAGATAGATAGATAGATAGATAGATAGATAGATAGATAGATAGATAGATAGATAGATAGATAGATAGATAGATAGATAGATAGAGATAGAGAGATAGATAGATAGATAGATAGATAGATAGATAGATAGATAGATAGATAGATAGATAGATAGATAGATAGATAGATAGATAGATAGATAGATAGATAGATAGATAGATAGATAGATAGATAGATAGATAGATAGATAGATAGATAGATAGATAGATAGATAGATAGAGAGATAGATAGATAGATAGATATAGATAGATAGATAGATAGATAGATAGATAGATAGATAGATAGATAGATAGATAGATAGATAGATAGATAGATAGATAGATAGATAGATAGATAGATAGATATAAATTAAATTTCAATTTAGATGTGAAACATATTATCTATTATTTTAATCCAATTGAGATATAAACAAAATCTAAAGATATCTCCTGAATTTTATACAAAACAAGAATACTAATAATAAACTAAAATAACCGAACTTTAAAAGATCCTTATATTTTTTTCTATTGCTATTTGAGATTACAATCAAATGCTGAATTTATTTTTAATAAGAACAAGAGAATTTCTTAAAAAATAAATAATATTATTTGTGAAGACTGCATAAAAATACATACATGTTCATACAAACCACAATTATCTGCGTAGGTATTAACACTCAACCAGCTTCAGATAATTTGTCACCTTAAACTCTTAAGTTCAGGTAAATAACTCGCCTAATTACCCAAATGTTAATTCAAATGTAAAGCTGACGGTATTTATGTAAAATGTGAATTCAAGAGAAGTACCTATATACATATGTATGTACATACATATTTATGTAGTGCATTAGAGGTGACCCAAAAATATTGATTTACTATATGTAATTTTGTTCATAAGTAAATGTAAATAAGTAAATTGCTTTTAGGTATTGTCAGATAATAATAAAATATTGTTGGGAAATCGAGAGGTCCAACTTTTCCCATATAAACGTTATCGGCGACATGAGGGTTTATTATACTAATAATAAAATGATAAAGTATTTTCGACCCTCCCTAATGTACACACGTATGTATGTACATTTGTATGTACACATGAATGTACATTAGTATTTGTCTACTGATATGTGACTAATATCATACAACGTAATTATATAATAAAATCCTTGTAAGGATATAAAACTGTGCCACAGCACTAATATTGAACATTAATGATAAACCTTCACACACTAATATAGAGTGAGAGATTTTTTCACAATAATCCCATAGATAAGGAAGCGTATGAAGTCTCTTCTTTAGACATCTCGTGTCGCTATTACAAAAATATATGAAAAATATTAATTATTAATGAATACAAATACAAAAAGATCTTAATCTGTGAATACAATCCAGGGAAAACAAAATAATAATAAAAAAGAGAAAAGCAAAAATAAGAAATAACGATTTTATGTGTTTTTTTTTTTGTTTCTTAATGTTGTGTGTCAAATGTATGGAATTATGTACAATGTGTGCAGAAACACTTTTTACAAAGCAATTAAATTATTGTCAAATTTACTACTGGTCTTGTATTCCGCTTGTGAACAGCCAATATTATTTTTATGCTGTAAACAAAGAAAACAACCATTAAAGTAAAAAACTTTTGGGTCCTTATTAGATTTTGAGACGATCTAGCCATGTACGTTCATCTGTCTGTTGAAATCACACACGGGAGGAGCTGGACAGTTGAAACATCGCATAAATATTTTTTATTATACAAGAGGATTTTGAATTGGTCAAAAAATTGTAGCACGTCTTTTTTGTATAAAAATACAAAATTAGTTTTTTGTCTAAATATTTCTTTAATATACTGTATTTATGTAATTGTTTTTAGGTTTGTACACACACAATTACAGCATAAAACCTAGCGTTAAAAAGAGGGTATATATTATGTAGGCCTTCTTATGGCCCTTTGCCATATTATATATACGGACTAAAAAGGATGTAATCTTAAATTTTCAAATTTGATTTTATCTATCAATAATATATTCAATGTACTGAACATTTAAACATTAATATCATCATATCTAAACGGATAGTGCAATTTTTGGTTTTGCACTATTTTTCTATGTAAAAAGTTAATCAAAGTACACTTTTTACATAGAAAAATAGTTCAAATTCAAAAATTGCACTATCCATTTAGATGTGATATTAATGCTAAAATGTTTAGTGCATTAAATATATTGAATATATTTGCATTATATAAAATTTATGTTGAAGTGCCCATCTGTCAAATCAGTTTTGGCCAGTTAAAATTTTAAGCGAAAACAAAAAATGTTTTTACTTCTATATGACATCTACTTCTGTGGTTAGGCCTGCAAAGTAAAAGCCTTTTACATTTTCTCCTTCTTAAGAAATAGTCTCACCCACCCATCATCATTCATCTATTGACAATTTGCAGTAGCTGCTAGATTCTTTATCTGCTTGCTTTAATTTTTTCCTTTTTCGAGGTTTAAAATTAGCATGGCAGGAAATTGTGATATATTTATGTAGTAGCATAATTTTTAAGTTTTTTAATTTGTTGTGTTATTTTTGATGTAAAGTAAATTTTTTATGTCGTGTACATTGTTTTATGGATCATAAAAATTGCGAAATTAATTGAATCCAATGGATTTATGTATATCATTGTTATTTTGTACAAAATTCCGGCTTTATAGTATAAACTATTCCGTTTGTAATTTCTATAATATAATTTCCCGACCCTATAAAGTAGTATATATATATATATATATATATATATATATATATATATATATATATAAATATATATAATATATATATATATATATATATATATATATATATATATATATATATATATATATTATATATATATATTATATATATATGAAATATAATTTGTATGTTTGGATTCCAAACATACAAAAAAATACACAGCTGAATACAACCAAATACATCTACACACACAGGTGTACATCTTTTTCTATACACAGTGTTTTTGTTGCTTTTATAAAAATTTTTTCATTAAATTTTCAGAGGTTGTCTCGGATTTTCGCTCATATCTCCGTTATTTACCGACCGATTTTGCTGATTTTACTGTTCTTCTCGAAAGCATGTCTAATAAAATTATTGAATATTCGGATCTCGCCGATATCTGGGGTCCTCTAAAAACTGATTTCAACAGACAGACATACAGACGGACATGGCTTAATCGACTCCGCTATCTATAAGGATCCAGAATATATATACTTTATAGGGTCGGAAAATTATATTATAGAAATTACAAACGGAATGACAAATATATATATACTCTTCTCACGAAGGTGAAGGGTATAATAATCTGGGTTTTTGGTCATTTTGTATTAATAAACAAAAAATACATTACGGAAACCCCATCTATTTGGGGAGTACTGTGTAAATTTTATTTAGAATTGTAGAATATTGATTCTTATTCAATAAATCTAACACTAAGTACCATCCTAGCCACTCTAAGTATGGGAACATCACCATATATCACTGTAGAATTATTACATGATAAGATCCTGATTTTCAACCTCATTTTTTAAATGATTTATTTTATGAATTGGATACAGTAAGTATATTAGGATCTGGATAGTTATTCTTGATTTGGGTTCTAAATATTTATAAGAGTATGTACTAGCTAAAAAATATAGCTTTTGTTTTACCTCCAAGCATTCTAAGGTCTGTTTAGATGTCTAAATTTAAACATAGTGTTCCTCCTAGTTCGTATATGGATTTTGGAGAAGCTAAATCAGGAGTCCAATGGTTTTCCTTGGATACAAGTTGCCTCCCTTTGGCAGTTAAAGATTTTGAAGCACCACTCAGTGCGTTTTTTCTAATAATTATTTGGATCATTTCATCAATTATTCTATTTTATATTTTTTAGTGTTATTGATTAAACATCTCATAATTATATTTCATTGTTTTATATTTTTCTAGAAATCAAAACTTATTTTTTATATCGAAATTGCCTCATTATTATCCTTTAAACATTTTTAAGGCAAATAACATCACATTTTCACACAAAGAGGATATGATTTTTGCAAATTGCAATTGAAAAATACTTAGCTCTCGTCCTTTTAACATAAAAGAATAAATTCCAAAAAGTAATTAAAAAATAATTTGAAAAACTCAACGTATTTAACCAGAATTTTCAATATGCAAAATACTTTATTGAAGTGCAAATTATGATGGAAAATAATAAAATTCAACAACAAATGCAACAAAATTTGTATTTTAATATTTTTTCTTGGTTTACCATTTTACATAATCTCAATTTTTTATTGGAAAACATAAATTTACTTTTCACCTGTTTTTTTTCGAATTTTATGTATGTAGTCGGGAAAAATTTTAAATTTATAAAACTAATATGTTTGAAATACCAGGATAAGGGGTATATAAGATTCGGAACAGCCGGAACAGTCCAAGATAAACGAAATTGCGTATTTAATTCATGTATGTTATCTAAATGTTTACATGAATGTAAATTTAATTTAATTAATTTGAAGATTCTAGCTCTAATAGATTCTTAGATATACAACCTCTTTTATTTAATTCATGCGGGAGCTCCAAGCTCCCCAGATGAAAGTCCGCCCTTTTTCCCCCAAAATTTTTAGATGAATATTAAAGTAAATTGTGCAAAACATAAAGAATCGAGTTCTTTTAGTTTCACAGATAAACGAAATTTTGTATTTATTTCCTATGGGAGGTGCAAAGTCTCCCATTCAAAGTCCTTCCGTTGTACTTTAAATGTTCAGATGAATGTCAAACTTCTTCAAGTAAAATTTATAGATTCTAGCTCTAATAGTTTCTCAGATATACGAATTTTTCTATTTTATTCATAGAATAAAATAGAATAAAAGTCCGCTATTTTTCCATAAAAATGTTCAGATGAATATTAAAGTTAAGAATTTAGTTTTATTAGTATCCCAGATAAACAAATTTTTGTATGTAATTAATATGGACGGTGCTACGCCCCCTAAAGCTAATCCGCCCACTTTTTATCCTAACTAATCTAATTGACACTAAAGTGTCAATTATATATGGATATTTATATTTTCGCTTGAAATTTCAAGGTAAAGAGTAACCTCTTCCCGACATACAAGAAGATAGAAAAATATATCCAATTGAAAGAACTTATTTACCATAGGATATAAGTAGTTAAAGTGTGTGACGTGACAAAAAAATCGAAGTTACATCCTGCTTTTTTGACAAAAATGGAAACATCCTAAAAATCGCCATCTTAATAAAAAAAACACACAAGAAATATTCAAATATACAATAATTATATTACTGAACCTGCTGATGATAATACAACTCCAATATAAAGTCGAGTATCCGAAAATCACTTTTTCATACATTTCTTAAAAAGATCATTTGTTGAAATTCTATTCTATTTACAATCCTATAAAAATTAAATCCGTTTCCATCATAGACCCACAAAAGTATATATTCTGGGTCCTTATTAATTTCTAAGACGATATAGACATGAACAAAATATCACTATAAAATTTTATGGGAATCGGTCCATAACTGATCCTTAAAGGGCTCCTTCAGATAATGTCGTTATTACTCAATTCCGACTTACAAAAACGTGTATAAGCCAAAATATCTTTACCATATTTTAAAGAAAATTATTTAATTTCATTCCAATTAACTTTAATTTTTAAATAAAAACATTCTTAATTTCTGAATCTTTTTAACTACATACTTCCTAAATAAAAATATATATCCAGTTCAGACGTTTGACATTATCTCTTGTTAAAATCTCGTACTGTTCTATGTGAACTAATAATTAGACAAAGACCAATTCAATTATTCGAGCATCAATTTAGAACCTTTTCTTTGAAAAATATTTGGAATTTTTCATAAAATACATATTATACATATTAATTGGCATCCCTAATTTATATGCTTTATGGAAAGTAGTATTTCAACAAATATTGTTCAATAAAAGTCCCTATATATTTACCTTCAAAATAATAAAAACTATTAAAAAATGCAACTTAAGGTTAAAAAATATGCCTGAATTATTATTTTAATTTCGATTCCGAATTCTCATCATAGTGGCTAAGAAGAGCTTTGAGTTCTTTTATAAATACATTTTCTATAATAATATAAGTTGCAATTTATGTTTAATGACATTTAGTTTTTGAGCCATGGTGGACTTTTCGGTGGAAATGCCCATATTGAAATAATTAACTCTATATTATATTTGTAATGTTACCCAAGAAAAATTTACATTCAAAATTAATTAAAATAATATAAAAACCACTTTCCACTTTTTATTCATTAGCTTTTTAAGTCGTTTTTTAATACTGTCATATCATTGGAGGAAAATACTTATCACACTCGCTTAAGAATAATCAGTTAAAGAAGTAATTACCACGCTTGCTTACAGATAAGAAGTTTTTTTTTAAAGAGTCTGCGAGAATCTCACTTCGCCACTGCTTAGCTACTTTATTGTGCTTCAAATAATGGTTTTCCTTCCCAGCAAAAATTGTTATTACCGGGTAAGCATGAACGAAATATGAGATCTATATAACGACTACTTACATATAATTATAGCAGTATTTGTTAAGTAAATTCAAGTCACTACCAGGTTTTACAATAAAATACATTGTTATAAAATTGCCCTTTACGTACCTAAAGTAGTGCTTACACTATATACACACCTCAATAAAAAATTACAAATAGTGTTAACATTTACACGACCGTGTATATTAATGGCAATGCAATGACGTATGTTTGAAATTAGCATTTTATACGCACAATGGTAAAGCTGTTTCAAATATTGATAGAATTGAATACCATTACAAATTGATTAAAGCGGTACGGTCATACACAAAGTACTTACATATGTTTATTTATTTATATCTTTACCACATAAGGGAGTGAAAAAGGGTTCATTCAATTTTATGCTGCACATTGCAAAAAATAGTTTTATTTTTCTTTTGTTATATTTGTCGTTTTTCCATGAATTAATTTTCGTCATCATCTGTATGATAGAAAGGCTATACAATTAATTAAGTATGATGTATAGTCGGACATGGCCGACCATACGATACTCTACACCAGTAGATATGTTAAAAATGTGGACTTATTTTTAATTAATAAAAATTTAATTTCTTTTTATTGCATGGGATCACGATTTTTCATGTTCAATTCAATATTTTACCCAGCTCCAAAAAATTTTTATTTTGTTTTGTTTCCAAAATATTTGTAGTGAATCACCATCGGCCATGAGCTGGACTATTTACAAAGAAGTCCCTTTTCAGTTTTTTATAAATTTTACAGTTTCTTCTTAAACAAAATATACGATATGAGGTATCATTTGAAAGGTTTTATGAAGCCACGTCTAGTGCAAATTTTCCAAAATTATCTATACATTTTATTTATATTAATAAAAAACCTAACAAATTTAAATTTTTTGGAATATGACAACTATTAGCTAACGGTTATTTATTCTTAATACATCATTAGTCGCGGCTTTATAATCCCATTTAAACGATGTCCTATATTGAATATATTGTTTCAAAAGAAAACTAAAATTAAAAAAAAAATAATTTAAAACTACCTTTTTTTAATTTGGTCCAGCTAACGAACGGCTAGACTTAAAATGTATTGGGAATCATCATAAAACAAAGCAAGGTAAATTTTGAGAGCGTTTTTTTGCACTAAGAACTTAAATATTCATCTGAAGATTTTGAAAGGAAAAGAGCGGACTATCATATGAGAGGGCTTCAAGCTCCCATATAGAAAAATTCGTATATCTGAGAAACTATTATAGCTAGAATCTTCAAATTTTACTTGAACTCTGAACATTTTTGACTTTTATTTTTCGAGCAGAAATAAAAGTTATTTTTTGACATTTATATTTTTGGACAGAAATAAACGGTATTTTTTGATTTTTAATATTTTGACAAAAATAAAGTTATTTAATTTTTAGAGCAGAAATTTTTGATTATAAACGATTCTATAGCTAAAACTTTTTTCTGCTTAAAAATATTTTTGCAAAAAAATAAAAGTTAAAAAATTACTTTTATTTTTGCTAAAAAAATAAAAGTCAAAAAATAACTTTTATTTATGATCGAAAAAATAAAAGTCAAAAAAAAAGCTTTTATTTCTGCTCAAAAAAATTAAAAAATATCTCCTATTTCTGCTCAAAAAATAAAAATTGAGTCACGGCGGTCAATATGGTATACTTGGTGATGGTCCGATATTTTCTTGTGGTTGATTTTTTTTATTTAAACATTTAAAAATAAATTTTATTTTCGTCCCTGATCTGAACATTTTGGGAGGAAAAAGTTTGGATCTTGAAGCCCCCAAATAAATTAAATAGAAAAATTGTATATGTATTTAAGAAACTATTAGAACTAGAATCTGCAAATTTTACATAAAGAACTCATGTGAACATTTAGTCTGAATGATTCAGAGAACTTTCGGACTTTCAATTCTGGGCTTGGCACCACATAAATAAATTAAATACAAAATTTCGTGTATCTTGAAAACTTTTGTATTATTGGAATTTTTCATAGATAGATAGAAATTGTCGAACCTGCAGTAATAATATAACATATTGTAAATCTTGAAAACTATTGTAGTAGGAATCTTTAAAATCCTTAAGTGGGGTTCTATTTAAACTGTTTTTAGGGTAGCAAGGCACACTAAGTAACTCAGATCAAACGCACATATATAATCACTTAAACGCATTACTTAATGAAGATATTTATACAAAATTTGGCAGAAATATTACATTAAGCTTTTTTTTCGATCAAAAATACACATAAACGCAAATAACTCATTGCCAAATAATGACATCCATACAAAATTTGGCACAAATATTACTTTTATTTACAGAAAAGATGTGGCCTCCGGTAGGTTAGTGGTTAGTGTTCTAGTCTGGTAGACCGGAGGAGGTGGGTTAAATTCCCATCCCTAGCACTGGTAAAGGAGCGCACAATAGGTCCGATAGAGGCAGAGGTGTATTTCTTCGGATTTGATGTGTATACATCCTCCTTTCAAACTAACTAACTAACTACAGAAAAAATATTTTAAATTTGTTTAACGATCATCCATAACTGTTCTTAACTCCCATACAATGATTACCTTCACACACATTCAATAATACAATTTATTACAAGCAAAACGGGGGTGTATCTTATATCTATATTATATCTATATATTTTTTTGTTAAAAAAGTCAAAGTAAAAAAAATAAAATTTGACCATGGCTCTCAATGGGTTGATGATACATATTATACGTCAATGGAAAGCTATTTCAACGGCATTTCCATTGATACCCATATCGAACACATTGGTACTGTTGCTGTTTGCTTAGATATGATTAAAATTTAAATTTTCTAAAAATATTAATTTTCAAACTAACATAACTCTTGCATTTCATGCGTTATAGCTTTCAAACATATATCATAGGAAAGCCCCAAACGTTGTCTACAAAATTTTATGTGAGATGATGTGCCGTTATATCGATATATTTTTGAGATAACGGCACTTCTGTAGGAAAAACATAAAATTTGACTCTGGCTCTCAATAGGTTAATGATATATATCATTTTATACATCAATGGAAAGTTCTTTCAAAGACCTTTTCAATGATGGGTATCGACCATATCGGTTAATTAGTAATCAAGAATTATTCAATTATATATCAAAACTTTAGATTCACATAACTCCCGGGTCCTAAGAGGGTGGAGAATATTTTTTCAGCTCTGTATTCAGATGAAAAATCAAGATTTTTTCACGATCGGTTCATAACAAACGTTTGTAGACAACGTTTGGGGCTTTTCTATGATATATGTTTGAAAGCTATAACCCATGAAATGCAAGAGTTATGTTAGTTTGAAAATTAATATTTTTAGAAAATTTAAATTTTAATCATATTTAAGCAAACAGCAACATTACTAATATGTTCGAAATGGGTATCAATGGAAATGCC
>NC_060949.1:5629382-5637510 GCF_022045245.1 Lucilia cuprina
TTTATTTGAAAAAACAATAGCAAAATGTATACCAATCATAAATAGGTCATCCAGATGCTTGAAATATGATTGTTTAAAAATTTAGTTTGTAGTTAAATTTCGCGCAGTCGGAAGATCAAAAACTGTTTTCTGTTGTTGGTTCATTAATAACTCAAAAAAAGATTTAAATATGAGTCATAATTGGGGCTCATAAATGACTCATTTAGAAGAGTCGCAAGTAGTGTACCATTATCTCCCGACGAATGTATCATTTATGATCAGAAAATGAGCGCATATATATCATTTTAATCGTGCAGAAGAGTCATAAATGAGTCGAATGTGATTAAAAATTTCAAAAAATGCTAGCTGGGATACAAAACAAAATATACAGATGAATAAAACCAAATACATCTACACACACATTTGTACATCAGTGTTGTTGTTGCTTATTTAACAAGGCATGAAAAAATATAAAATTTTCATATCTCCGTTATTTACCGACCGATGTTGCTGATTTTAAATAGCGATCTTCTCGAAAGCATGTCTAACAGAATTATTGAAGATTCGGGTCTCGCCGATATCTGGGGTCCCCTAAAAACTGATTTCAACAGACATACATAGCTTAATCGACTCTGCTATCTATAAGGATCCAGAATATATATACTTTATAGGGTCGGAAAATTATATTATAGAAATTACAAACGGAATGACAAACTTATATATACCCTTCTCACGAAGGTGAAGGGTATAATAAAAGGTTCAAATATGTATAAAATTAGTTGTGGTGAATCTCGTTTTGCAAATTTTTTTATGGAAATCCCAGGATTTATTTTGAAAAATATTGGGTTTCGGTATATCGTAATTTCGAAAAAAAAATCCAGGGATATATTTAGTTGCTTCACAACATTTAACAAAGCAGGTTGCTTTGTTGCAGAAATTGCAAACACAATTTGAGACAAGTAAGAGTGCTATATTTGGCTGTGCCGAATCTTATATACCCTTCCCCATAGTGTATTTTAAACATATTAGTTTTATAAATTTAAAATTTTTTCCAAACTACATTTTTATTACACTAAAAGCAAAACAAAATGAACAACAACAACGCTACACGAAATAAAAAACAAAATACACAAGGCAATTAAACCAATAGACATCTAAACATACATAACGAAAAACACAGAAAAACAAGAACAAAATAAAACCAACCTACATCCAAATATACGAACAGAATTCACAAAAGGAAAACAAAATACACAACTCAATGAAGGCAACAGCATCCAAACATACAAAACAAAATACACAGCTGAATAAAACCAAATACATCTACACACACGTGTACATCTTCTTCAATGTACAGTGTTGTTGTTGCTTATTTAACAAAGCATGTCTAACAGAATTATTGAGGATTCGGATCTCGCCTCTGGGGTCCTCTAAAAACTGATTTCAACAGAAAGACAGACGAATATGGCTTAATCGACTCCGCTATCTATAAGGATCCAGAATATATATACTTTATAGGGTCGAAAAAAATATATTATAGAAATTACAAACGAAATGACAAACTTATATATATATCCTTCTCACGAAGGTGAAGGGTATAAAAATAAAAACAACAAGAGTATCATTTACAAAAAAAAACGTACACCCATAAGAACGAAAGTAAATAAGATAATAATTAGGGAATCCTGAAAAACTTTAAATTTTGATATTGAGTAAACTATATAATGTAGTTATTTAATATATTACCTGGTAATGAGTGGTCTTTATCAATAACTTTACTTACTTTTTTTAAATGGGATTTGTAACCAATTATATAGAGAATCAGTGTAATTATCTAAAGCATCTATCCAACGTAATTTTCTGAAGGAGACCTTATATGGGCGGTATGGTCAATTATGGACCGATCCAAACACATTTTGGTAGAGAGATTTTGGCTCGTATAAAACTTATTTGTGTGGAATTTCGTAACTATATTTGTATTTTTAAGTCAGTATAGAAAATTAATGTAATTTTCAGATGGGGATCTTATATGGGTTCGTAGGGTCATTTATGGGTCGATCCTTAAAAAAAATTGGTAGAGACGGTCCGTTAGTAAAAAAACTTACTTTTACCGAATTTCATAGCTATACTCGCATTTTTGGGCTGGTATTGAGTGTTAAAGTCATTTTATGAAGGGGACATTATATGGGGGTAGGGTCATAATTGACGATCCTCAAAAAATTTGGTAGAGAGATTTTGGCTTTCATGAAAATTATTTATGTCGAATTTCCTTTTTAGGCCAGCAATGAGTGTTAAAATCATTTTCTGAGATGGACCTTATATGGGGGTGTGGTCAATTATGGACCGATCCTTACAAAATTTTTTAGAAAGATTTTGGCTCATATGAAACATATTTATGTCGAAATTCATCGTTATACTTGTACTTTTGAAGCAGTTATGCTCCTTAATGCTGTGGAGGTACACTTGTATGGGGGCTATACAAAAAAGTGGACCGATATTGCCCATTGTTAATATCAAACAAACCTTAGCAATAGAGAATATTTATGGGAAATTTCAACTGTGGTCGCTATCATTATTTAAACAGACAAACGGACGGACAAGTCTAAATCGTCTTAGAATGTATAAAAATACATTGAAATTAAATAAGTTGTCGTTCTTGTAAATTCAGTTTTTAACATTTAGCTTTTTGTACCGGGCGTTGCAGGGGACGTAAAGTATAATGAAAAAGTAAGATGAAATTCCATCCGTATTTCAAAAAAATAATAATAACAAAAGTCGTATGAATTATACTTTTTGTGTTTACACGATTGGTATAAAACAATAACAAAGTGAAATGGAAACGGCTGTTTTACTTTTTTGAGTTTACATAAAAATACATCCCAGATCTAATACGACGAAGACAAAATTTGGCAGATCATATTACTTGTGTGCTCGTGTGAAGGGGCCTTAGAATAAATAATATTCACTGACGTAGAAAAAAGTGTGTACTAATTTCTCCCCTTTCTGATTTATGTTTCAAAAAATGCCTATTAATGCTTTCCAAGACAGTCTTGAAGTGTGTGATTCAAATTTCATAAATTTCGCTTCAGTCGTTGTCGTAACAAGACGTAATTGCATAAAAAAATTAGCAAAAATACAAATATTTTCTTGCAGTTTAATTTGTCAAAAATATTGATATTTATAAATTTTAAATTTACACAACAAAATTCGTTCCTTTTATCAGTAAATTTTTAGTTCATTAAATTTTTAAAATTTTAAGTATATAAGTAGAAATTACTTTTGTTTCTTCATTAAAAAAATAATTTTAAAGCGTTCCGTTTTTCGTCCCTTTTTGATTTTTTTTTTTTGGAATAATGATATAACCAATCTTAAAATTGGCCCAGCCATTTAGGTGTGGACTTTATGAAAAAAAAAAAAACGAAACTCTCCTTTTTATCCATTTTAATTAAATTTTTATAAAATATATCTTTTGATTGATTACGGCAAAATACTTCTCAAGTATTTGCATATTTCCGAAAAATTACCTAAACTACACATAATTACCCGTTAAGTTTGAATTACCCACACGCCTATATGAAACAAGTACAAAAGTAACGATTTCCGATAGGTAATAGCACAAAAGAAAAAATAAATAAGCAAACAGATTCAAAAACAACAACAAACGAGAGGTCTCCTATATCAAGTGCGCCATAACAAGAAAATTGTGTGGAAGACAACCCAAAGAAAAACAAGTAAGAGTTCTATATTCGGCTGTGCCGAATCTTATATACCCTTCACCATGATGTGTTAAAAAAAACAGTCATTACGAATATTATTACAAAAAATCAAAAAATACCAATTGTAGCCCATTTTTACGATCTAAATTAATCCGGGCTCTACATGCTTAACTTCATATTTATAGGTTCAATATTATAGAAATTTTAAAAAATACCTTTTGAAGAACGAAAAAGTACCAAAAAGTATCTTTTTGCCAACAAGGCCAACATGCTAAATTTCATGCTTCTAGGTTCAATATTATAGAAATTTCAAAAAGTACCTTTTGAAGAACGAAAAAGTACCAAAAAGTCCTTTTTTATAGGTTCTTACCTAGTCAAGGTCCTACATTCTAAATTTCATGTTTCTAGGTTCAATATTATAGAAAATTCAAAAAAGTACCTTTTGTAGAACGAAAAATTACCCAAAAGTCCCTTTTTATAGGTTTTTACCTAGTCAAGGACCTACATTCTAAATTTCATGTTTCTAGGTTCAATATTATAGGAAATTCAAAAAGTACTTTTTGTAGAACGAAAAAGTACCAAAAAGTCCCTTTTTATAGGTTCTTACCTAGTCAAGGTCTTACATTCTAAATTTCATGTTTCTAGGTTCAATACTATAGAAAATTCAAAAATGTATCTTATGTAGAACGAAAAAGTACCAAAAAATCCCCTTTTATAGGTTTTCATTAACCTCAGGCCTTTAATGTTTAATATTATGTTTTTAGGTCCAATATTGTAGAAAATTCAAAAAGTACCTTTTGTAAAACGAAAAAGTACCAAAAAGTCCCCTTTTATGTGTTCCCACTTAATCCGGGCGCTACTTACTTAATTTCATGCTTCTAGGTTCATTATTATAGAAAATCCAAAAAAGTTCCTTTTGTAGAACGAAAAAGTAACAAAAAAATCCCCATTTAAGTTTTCGATCCTAATCCGGTCCTACATACTAAATTTCATGTTTCTAACCAATAACAACAAACTACTTGTTTGTATCGTGACGTCACACAGTGGTATAGGAAAAAAAAAAGAGGGAACCTATCCCTTACCCCATATCAACGGACTGCTAACCAGGCTTAAAGAATAGATTTGGAATAGATTTAAAGGACGCGTTTTTATAAATCAAACCCTCGGAGTCATCGAAGGAAAAAAACAGCATTTGCTGTGCCTGGGAAACCATTGTATCAGTACCGGGTTATGCCCTTTGGGCTGTGCAATGGTCCCCAGACCATGAGCCGTTTGATGGACAAGGTGATTCCTTCGACGATCTGCTAGTGTGCAGTGCAGAATTCGAATCTCATATAAAACTTCTTAAGGAAGTCGCCCAGCATCTCCGACTTGCGAACTTGACAATAAATGTCGAGAAAAGTAAATTTGCACAAAAGGAGATTAAATATCTTGGATAAAGGGTAGAGCAAGTCAATCAATCAAAATTTCCGTTACCAAAAAAACACAATGACAGCTCCGCAGATTTATCGGAATGTGTAGTTGGTATAGGTCTTTCATACGAAATTTTGCAGACTGCATTTGCAAATCAGTTAAACCATTTCGGATCAAGCGACACACTCTTTCAATCAACTCAAAATGGAATTATCGACAGCTCCCGTACTCGCGCAGCCTGACTTCCAGCGTGAGTTTTTCATCCAGTGCGATGCTTCGAAAATTGGAGTAGTTGGGGTCCTTTATTAGAAGGATGATGAAGATAGGGACCGTACCATAGCATTCGTCTCACAAAAACTTAATAGGGCATACTATGCGTTAACTGAACAGAATATGATCCAACATGGGTCTTCATATCACATCTTAGAGAAACTAGGGTGTTTGAAAGACGATTTTTCCATTATAAGCAATGCTGATAGGCTTAGTCGTATTCGACTTAAAATCGAAGAAAATTTGGAAAAATCACATCGAAGGTCTAAAACTTCGTGCGACACCAGATCTAGACTCGCGAATTTTCGCGAAGGCCAGAAAGCTTTCGTAAGAAACTATCGTCCAAGTGACTTTTCAAAAGCCATAAATTCAAAATTTTTACTGCGATTTATTAAATGTCGAATAAGGAGAAAATTAGGTAATATCTTATATGAGATCGAGGTGAGAAGGGTATATTCTATATATATATATATATTTATAATATATATTTATATTATATTTATATATATATTATATATATATATATATATATATATATTATATATATATATATATATATATTTAATATATATATAATATATTATATATTATATATATATATATATTTATATATATATATTATATATATATTATATATTATATATATATTATATATATTATTTATATATATATATATATATTCTGGAGTCGATTAAGCCATGGCCCAAGATATCGGCGAGATCCTAATCTTTAATAATTCTGTTAGACATGCTTTCGAGAAGATCGCTATTTAAATCAGCAAAATCGGTCGGTAAATAACGGAGATATGAGCAAAAACCGAGACAACCTCTGAAAATTTCATCAAAAAATGTCATATATATACCCTTCACCTTCGTGAGAAGGGTATATATAAGTTTGTCATTCCGTTTGTCTTATGGGATTCCCTCATCCATATTTTTAATTCAGCTTTTGTTGCGTCGAATGGTTTTGCGTTTGTCAGGTTAACTACATCGAGCTCCCTTCCCTTTAAAGCTATTACATTCGCCCTTTAGTTGCCGACTCTCCCGAGTTGCCTGGTATCCATATGATGTAAACCTTACCTCTGGGAGAGTATTCAGTTAAAGCTTTCTTACAATCCAATACGGTCTTAGATGTAATTCTATCACCTGATATCGCCCTAATTGCCTTCTTGCTGTCGGTAAATATATTAAGCCCTGTGGGGCCATATTTATACTAACCCAATTTACACATTCCGTTATTGCTCGTACTTCTGCCTGAAAGCTTGTGTTATGATTAGGTAAACGGTGGTATATTTCTGTTTCTGGGTCTTCAATGTAGAACCCCATGCGGGACCCCAACGGATTCCTACTGGTATTTGCTTAAAATTTATAACATTTTATATAGGCAAATTACTTAATTGATTCACTGTAGCTTTGAGAATTTTAATTTCAATTAAATTTTCAGTGAAAATAATGTTGTATGTATTTCTTCATAAAGTTCTTAAATTCAGAGTACCTGCATGAGCAGGATGTGTAGGTTCGAAGAAACAAGTTACAATCACACACAACATGATTAATTTAGGATAGTTAGCAGTGTGTTTTTGTCCACAGTTTCTGCATTATCTTTTATTGTTATATGTTTTTGGGTGTGGATAATGTTGGCCTTTATGGATATCTCCACATCTCACACAAACAGATGGTAATTTGCAAAATTTTTTGGTGTGACCGATCTCTTGGCAATTTAGGCATTTAAAGGAGGAACTTTGCGCTTAATGGTCTCCTGTACAGTAATATTGCGATTAAGATATGTATAATGCCATCAGTTGGTACAGAGCTGTCTACATCTTTGCACTTTTTAGTTGATACGTGTAATAATTTCATTTCTCAGCATTAAAATTATCAACTATTCTAAAAGATTTTTCTAAATAAGTCTGTATTTTAGTTTCCTTTGCGTACAGAAACTACATGGAAATTTTCTTTGCCTACAAGTTGGAACAACTTATTTACCAATAAATTGGTGTTAGGATCGCGTAAATAGAGGGGAGGTGGCTTGTGGTCTTTTAAAGATATGGATGGTACTTTTTCTTGGTTGCCAAGGAGTGCAAAACGATTGTGACTTACCGATTTTGTACGTCCCGTTTGGATCTTTTCCGTTTTATGCGATGTATTTTGAGCGCTTTTTGGTATGGCATCAGTATTTTTTGACATTGGTCTTGAGTGACCTTCCTAATTCCGTTTGTAATTTTTATAGTATAATTTTCCGACCCCATAAAGTATATAAATTCTGGATCCCTACAGGTAGCGGAGTTGATTAAGCTATGTCCGTCTGTCTGTCTGTCCGTCTGTCTGTCCGTCTGTCTGTCCGTCTGTCTGTCCGTCTGTCTGTCCGTCTATGTGTTTGTTGAAATCAGTTTTTAGAGGACCCCAGATATCGGCGAGATCCGAATCTTCTGTTAGACATGCTTTCGAGAAGATCGCTATTTAAAATCAGCAAAATCGGTCCATAAATACCGGAGATATGAGCAAAAATCTGAGACAACCTCTGAAAATTTCATAAAAAATTTAGATTTTTTATGCTCAGACAAAAACTGTAAATTACAACAACAAAACACATAATCATACGATAAATTTTTTATTGCACTTGTTTATAAAAAACAATGCTGAGCATGACGCACAGTGGTATAGGAAAAAAAAGAGGGAAATAATTCGGTAACTTCTAAACGGTTAATCCGATTTTAATGAAATTTGGTATGCACAAAGAGGAGGTGTTGT
>NC_060949.1:5637610-5648325 GCF_022045245.1 Lucilia cuprina
ATCCTTTACTCTATTTTATATTTTTTAATGTTATTGATTAAACATGTTCAAGAAATCTAAACTAATTTTTTATATCGAAATTGCCTCATTTTTTATTTTCACACAATGACTTTTAAAAATTATTATTAAAAAGTACTTAACAGTCGTCCTTTAAAAAAAGGATTCAATTAAAACCATGAAGAGTTTAATGGCAAATATGCAAAATATGTTTCAACAATTAATGCAGAATCGGAGCAGATCCTGCTAAATAAAAATTAATTTTCTTAAAATTTGTTTTCGGAATGCTAGCCCTTAGCCAACAGAAGAACGAAGTAGCACAATTCTTGCTACTTTATGAAATTGACGTACTACTCATCTCTGAATCACACTTACTCTAAAGAATTGACGGGTGCACTTACGATACAAAACATCCAAGTGGCAGAGTTTGTAATGGAACAGTCATTTTAGTGAGAAAAAATATTAAACATTTCCCAATGCCAGAATACAAAAAGGACCATATCCAGGCCACCTCCATAAATATACCTGATAACAGAGTTACTATATCTTCAATATATTGTCCTCCTAGGTATAATGTAAATCGAGAGCAGTTTCCCGATTACTTTAAAACTCTTGGCTCAAGATTCATAGCAGCTGATGATTATAATGCAAACCATACATTTTAGATAACTCGCCTCACTACTAAAGGCAGATAATAGCTAAAAGCAATATAGCTTAAAAAATAGATGCCAAATCTAGTGGCCAACCTACCTATTGGCCTACAGAACTCAATAAGATTCCCGATCTAATTGACTTTTCTGTAATCAATAATATAAACCTCTGGTCAGACCACTCGCCTACAGTTTTAAAGTTATTATAAACCCAAAATAAATTGGAAAACTATTGTTATTATATCCCTAACAAGAAGACGAACTGGTTAAAGTATAAAATGTATGTTGGCTCACACTTGCCACAAAACATTTTATTGAAAAATGATAATGAAATACAATCCGTTGTCATATATTTATGGATATCTTACAAGATGCTGTCAATGTGTATACACCCTCAGTCATCTTGGGAGACTACAAAAAATCGAAATGTCTAGAAACATTGAGTCTCTAATTAAATAAAAAAGAACAGAAATTTAATCAGTGCAAAATAAGACATCACATTGCCTTTAAAGAGAATAAGGAATCTAATCTGAGAAAAAAACCTCAAAAACTTAGACCATACTTAGGAAACAGAATATAGCCTCTAGAAAGCTGTTAAACATATACAATGTCCAATGAGTCATCCATACGCCTCCAAAATGGTCAATGGGCAAGAAATACATCGGAAAAACTTGAAGCATTCGCCAATTACTTGGATAATGTGTATTATAAAATATAATGTGTATTGTAAAATATATTGTCTTGCTAAGCTGGTTTTCGAAGCGTTATTGTTGGGTTTCGCTCCATAAAACCATAAAGCCAATCTTCGCCTGTTTCTTTCATAATGTTTTACTTCTCTGCAAAAAACTTTTCGTTAAGATTAGCATATTCATAAGCTAATTTCCGAAAAGCCATTGATTATTAAGGCTATATTTTCTAGCGGCGGACGTTGGCGTCTGAAGACCACACAAAACATTAGAAACAGCTTTTTCCATCGCATTTTCGTCAGTAGAAGCGCGTTAAGTCTTAGGCTTGTAATATCGAACCATATTAAAGAATTTTTTAAAGAGAAACCAAAAAATAATTATAGGAATTAAAACGCTGAGTCTACCCCGAAAGCACTTTAGATTTTCTTTTTTTCTATTAGTCTTCGAAGAAAATACATAATATTAAATGGCTTTTTAATAACGCTGTCTTAAAAGTTTAAAAATTTCATATACGAAATAATTACCAAATGGAATGAAATATTACAAAAATACCTATAAAAATATTAAAACACGAGCAGCTAAATAAGCATATTATCTATAGGTGGCAAACTTTACGGCAGTTATTTATTTTGATATTCGATACCTACACATCAATCCTAGTGATGTACAAAGTACCCCAATGCCGGAGCTGCCCCAGTCTCCCCTACACCAATCGGCTCAGAATCATTTTCTGAGGCGATTGAGTAATGTCCTTCCTTGTAAATTTTGTAATCAAACTACAGGTCGCAATTTTGAAGATAATTCAATTGCTACATGATTTTCTATTGTCTCAGGGACGAAGCCGATTGAAAATGGTTAAAATCGGTCCATTATTTTACCTAGTCCCCATACAATTGAACCCCTGAATAGGGTTTGTAAACCTTGTAATCAAACTACAGGTCGCAATTTTGGAGATATTTCCATCCCGTTAGACTGTTGTCTATATTCCTATAACTTTTTGAAATGTTATTGCTTTAATGTACACCTTAAAGATAATTGCATTATTTCTGACCATCAGTTTAGTTTCAGAAGAAAGCACAGCACTATCGAACAGGTACATCGAATAACTACTCTTATTCGAAAGGCAAGCAATATTGCTCAGCATTATTCATAGAGATTACTTAAGCTTTCGATAAAGTCTGGCACGATGGACTAATGTGATCTCTTCGAATATATCTGCTGAAGTACACCAGGGGAGTATTCTAATTCCGTTCCTATATATTTTATATGCTGCAAGTATGCTAACGAGCGCACTGACTCATACATCTACATTCGCGAACGATGCCACATTTGTAAGTATTCATTAAAACCCTTCAATAGCTTCTGCACAACTCCAGTCTCATATTGGCTAACTGGAGAAATGGCTGGGCAAATGGAAAATAAAAGTCAATGCAACAAAATGTACTCACGTTACATTTACTATAAGATGAGAAAACTTGAGATACCTTGATCTTGATCGCCATTTAACTTGGAGTCAATATATTGAAGCTAAGGTTACACAGATAAAATTAAAGTCAGCTCAATTGCACTGGCTAATTGGGCCACGGTCTGATCTTTAATTAGAGTACAAAGTACTCTTGTACAAGACTGTCATTAAAACGATATGGCTTTATGGGAAACAGCATCCTCATCTAATGTTGAGAAATTGCAAAGAAAGCAGTTAGCAGTTAAGGTCAATAACAGGCGACTCGTGGTACATTTGCAATAGTTATATTTATAGGGATCTCCATATCCCCATAATACGCGAGAATATCAAATTCTTTTGTTTAACTTGTCGAAACTAATGCATCACCCAAAACCCTTTGCCAGACAGTTGTTGTAATTTGAGGGTCATAGACAAAACGAACGGAAACATTGGATTTTGCCAGATAATTAAATTATTGAGAACTTTGGTTGAAATTGCAGCAGCAATAACAACGTTATACATAGTTTAGTTTTAGATTTTAGATGAAGCAATAAAGATAAAATAAAATTAAAAAATTTAAAATCTATTCAAAAAGTACTAAAAAATAACAATTATAAATTAATTAATGGTACATGATCGTCTATTGTCCCAGGGACGAAGCTTGTTAAAAATGGTTAAGATCAGTTCATTATTTCACCTAGTCCCCATACAACTGAACCCCCGAATAGGGCTTGTAAACCTTACAATCAAACCACAGGTCGCAATTTTGGAGATAACTCAATTTGAAATTTGACATATGATCTTTTATGGCACCGTAGACGAAGCCTGTTGAAAATAGTTTACATCAGTCCATGACTTCACTTAACCCCCATACAACTGAACCCGCCACAAATCTGGACAAAAAGCTGCAAAACCAAGTTCTATACTAGACTTGACCCTCACGAATTCCATAATAATAGGTCCTCATATGACCCTAGCCCCTATGAAAAACCCCCACCAAAATTTCACATAAATGTCCACAATTTTATTCAACAATAAACGGCTTAAGTATGTATATCTGAGGCAAGGTACAATTTAACTTAAATGTTTTATTTATTTTTGCAAAACGTGTGCTTACCCTATAATTATATAATTCTTGAGGGTCATCAAGTCTAGTATAGGACTTGGTTTTGCAGCCTTTTGTCGAGATATGAATATTAAACATAATTATAAACTTAAAAATTATTCTGAGCCGATTGGTATATTTTAAGGTGGTTATAGGACCAATATTGTTGTGCGTTACAAACATAAGCACAAACCCAATATACCTTTCCCACAAAAGTGGTGTAGGGTATAAAAATTCCTAAGTAAACAATAATTGCCTTCTGGCTGTCGGTAAATGTATTAAGCGCTCTGTTAATTCTGATCAAATTTACGCATTCCTTTATTGCTCATACTTCTGTCTGGAAGCGGTGGGAAACGGTGGTATATTTCTGTTTCTGGGTCTTCAATATAGAACCCTAGCCCAACTAGCTTCCAATGTGTCCAGTATACATTGATAATATGTCCTGTAACCGTTTTTGGCCAGTTCGCCTAAAGTATAGTGCCGTTCGGTTATAAGCGCCGCCTTATATCTTATATATGTTTCAATGGTTGGCACCACTTATACCCACACGCAGAGAAAAAATATAGTTGTGGTAACCAGAACAACATATTATGGTTAGAATTATGGTTAAATTTAAAACATATTATGATCATTTTTACTATCAAGAAATATCATATTATGATCATTATTAGTATAATAACCTACCATATTATAATTAATTATAGTCCGAATATTTCAACATAATATAGTGATAATGTGATGTTGTAGCATCATACTGAAGTTTCAAGCAACAACATTATGGTTTCATGTAATCATATAATGGCTTCAAGTAATCATATTATTGTTTCAAGTAAAATATTATGGTTACAAGTAGTCACATGTCTTTATGTAACCATATTATGGTTACATATTAAATATAATATGGTTTTATGGTACGGCGTAAAATGTAATTATTTGTTAATTTTCTTTTTAACAAACACAAAATTTCCAAGCACTGATATTCTCATAAAAAATATACATATCCACACTTTCAAGCCAATATAAACACAATATAATTTTTTTTTAATTATTAATTTCTTATGTACCTTATTATATTTTTAGATAGTATTTATTTTTCACAATTATTTTAAAACTGCTTGATTAACAATTTATTTAATCCGATCTAGTACGGATACCAAAATATTTTTAATAGTAAACGTATTTTACTTATATCTTAAACATTATATGCATAAACGTGTAAAATCCTACTATTTAATGGTTATTTGATAGTTTAAATAATTCTAAAGAATACAAAATTTTTACATAATTATCATTATTTATTTGTTGTAAAAATAATTATTTTTTAGAGAATCATTCTCAAATTTATAATTGTCATAAACATATAAATGTTTTCAGTAACTAAAATATTGATGAAGTTCAATAAAAATAACAATTGTTTGGTTATGACAACAAACTATTGTTACAAAAAACATAGTATAGTTTTCCTAACCATGCCGAAACATTTTTTTTTCTTTGCGTTCAAGCAGCATGTACGCTGAACTCCCTGTAGTAGTTTGATATTGCATTTGTTGTCAAAAGCAGTCCATCAGATTATTGAAGCATAAGCTAGAATTTATTTATAAAGCCGAGGACTAAGATCCCATTTCATGCCTATAATTCTCCTACATAACGCCCAGCACCGATGTGCCTTGTTGATCCTATCCTTTATGTGGTGTCTTCTTTTAAAGTATTATGACATCGTCTGCATAGGAGCACCCGGTCAGCATAAAACTGGTCTAGGGATTGTATAAGAGTATCAGTGTGCACGTTATTGAAGGAGCCTCCGATGCCAACGCATACCGCTAGTGATTATAGTTTGCTATCAAAGGATTCACCTATATAATGAAAAACTTCGTTTAAAGCGGTTTCCACCGAACGTCCCTTTATATAAGCATGCTGCTTAAATTTTAGGACTTTACCATACTATCGACTACCCGTTCCAAGGTTTTAAGTAGGAAGAACGTAAGACTTATCGGTCGATAAGACTTAGGTGTCGCATAGCTAGGTTTCCATGGTTTAAGTATCCTGCCTTGCATCCTGCCATTTAATGGGGGTATATATGAATTTTAAGCAGCGAATATCAGAGACATTTGTAAGAGTGCCGGAAAAATGCCATCCGGTCCTGTAGCTTTATAGGGAGCGAAGTTTTTGATTGCCTCTTTAACCAAATCAGATGTAATTACAATTTCCGTGTTAGCCTCCCCTTTCCACCAATATCGGTTTATCTATGTTATTTGATATACAGGGTGGCAAAGAAGAATCTGTTAGAAGTTTCACTCTCTCCTCCATATCATACAGCTCCCTAGACGTGTCATCGACATGTCCGGTTGGACATGAGTTTTGGATAGGAATTTTTTATCTTCGATTCACGCTGTCTGCTTGTCCACAGAAAAGTTTCCAGGAGTCTGGTTCGGCTTTACGAACAATTTTCTTATATTCACCAAGTTTACTACGATACTCATCCTAGTATACTGTGGTCTTTTTACGTCGTGCCCGGATCTCTAACGTTACCCACGGTTTCTCCTAGGCCAGGTGTCGACAAACTTTCGCGTCGGAAGAACCAAATTTACAGTTTACAAAGCATGGGTTTTAACAGAGCCACAAAATGTTTATTAACACAAATACTTTATTAATTGACAAAAAAAACAATTTTGATTTAATTATCTAACAGACAATTCTGCAAGGAATCTTTCTTATAGATTTTTGACTAGAAACACGTTTTGAATTCATTTAAAAGGCATATGCCAAAATACAGTATAAAGTGTCAGTTATTAGGCAGCAATCGAGATAAAATTTTACACAAGTTTTATTTATGCAAACTGTGATGTATTGCTAACATCGAACCATAAATGACCAACTCCAATATAAGGTCCCTTTCAGAAAATTACTCTAACGATCATAATTGACAAAATTTGACATAAACAAGTTGTATAAGAACAAATATATATCTTTCAATGCAGTAAGCGACGAAATTCGATACAATAAAGTTTACAAAATCTCTCGACCAAATTTGAAGATGATCGGAACATAATAAGATCTACTTCAGAAAATTACTTTAACGCTCATAATTGATCTAAGGAAATTACTATAAAGCTCAAAACAAGCTTATTAATACCAGCGTAGTGGTAAAATTTGTCATAAACAAGTTTATAAGAACTCATATATAGTATCAAATTCAATAAGGATGGATTCAAAATTGACCCTACCACGCACATAGAGTCTACTTTCGAAAACGAAGTTACAACATACAACAGGCTAAAATACAAATATAGTTGTAAAAATCAACACAAAAAATATTTGCCAAATTTTGTAAGGATTATGTCATTAAAACGTGCAATATTTAAAAATATTAAAAAATAAAATTAAAAAAAAAGATTAAAATTTTCAAATAGACCAAGTTTTAGGTATTTTACTATATGCAAACTTTCCACATTATTAATTAATTACTATATTTTCAATTCGAAAAACACTAAAATTTCGAAACGTATGATCATGATTTTCATCTTATCACTAATATCGTATATAGGGAACTTTTCAATTAATACTTTAAAGAATTAAACATTTTTATACCCTACACCACTATAGTTGGGAGGGTATTATGTTATTGTGATCGGGCCTTATTTGACCCTAGCCCCCATACAGACTCACCTTCAGAAAATGACTTGAAGGTCAAAATTAACTTATAATTACTTACAAAACGATTAAAATCTACATAAATGATTTTTTTTTAGAAAGTTTGGATTACAACATGTTGTTTAAAGTTCCAAAAAAGGACTCTACACTTTCATTTTTCATTTAGCCTTTTACCTATCTCTTCCAACTTTGACAATTTTCCACAATACAAAGTTTTACTTTTTAAATTTATCAACTGAATTTCTAGAGATCCAATACTAATTCCAAATGGTTCAATGAGGATTTATTTATGAAATGTACGATTGTAAGGGCAAATAAATGCATGGAAATGAGCGAAATGCTAATTGTGTTGCTTTCGTTTCCATGCACAGAACGATAAAGCAAAGTTATAAAGTTGTGTATATTGCTTTGTTAGTTTTAATACAATGCTTGTTAATTGAATCGAAATGATTTTAAAATACACATTTTTTTAATAAATAAAATATGTGTATGAAACTAAAGAGCCACTGCTCCACATCCAAAGAGCCACGATTGGCTTGCGAGCCATAGTTTGCCGACACTGGCCTAGTGTATTTTGTTTAGCGTTGTTGTTGGTCATTTTTTTTTTGCTTTTGGTGATTTAATAATGTAATCGGGAAAATATTTTTAAAACTAATATGTTTAAAATACACTATGGTGAAGGGTATATATGATTCGCCACAGCCGAATATAGCACTCTTACTTGTTTTTGCATTATTTGGTATTTGTTTTGCATGCAGAAGTGATTTAAAAAAAAAAAAAAAAAAAATACACAAAAACAAGTATAAATGTATAGACGGACATAACCGACAATATGATACCCTACCTAACCATACCGACTGGTATGTTAAGAACGGGATTATTTGAAAAAACAAAGCATTTGATTTGGTTTTTAACTTTATTCCGGAATATTTTTACTTATTTTTGATAAACAAAATCAGGGCTCATAGGGAAATTGTAAGCCTAATCTTATAAATGTTGCCAAATTTCATTCAATTATCTTCCTGTACCGGATGGACATAGCTCAACCGGCTCAGAAAATGATTCTAATTATTCGATTGGTATATTTTAAAGTGGGTGTAGGTCGAATATTGTTGTATGTTACAAACATCAACACAAACCCAATATACGCTCCCGACTAAAGTGGCGTAGGGTATAACGAGTAAAGTTTTAATTAATTAGTGGTTTTCACTGCCTTTTTGTGAAATAATATTATTATAACATTGTTATTAATAATTTGTATATAAGATTATGTCGAAATGTTAAAAAAATATAAATTTAACATCAAAATTTGTCAAAAATTTAAAAACATTTATTATTTAGACATTTTTACATTTATCAATTGATTTGCGACGGGGATTCCCGTTATTCGATTGGGAAGAAATTTTAAAGTTTTAAACATTAATGAACAAAATTAAACCCATTTAAGCAAAATTCATATTTTTTGACACCTCTAATGTACATATATACATGTTAAACAAGCGAAATAATAACATGAATTTATTCGATTTCACGGTGTGATGGGTGTAAATGAATTAGTGATTTTTTGTTTTTCTGCTATCAAAGACTTTTTTGTTTAATTTTCTTTAATTTGTTTTTTTTTTTTTTGCTGCTTTGATTTTTTGCTATTTACAATTATACAATACGTTTTGTGTACTTTTGTTTTTGTCGAACATTTAACATTGACTCTTAATAAAACAATAAAAACAATAATGAATTTATTCATTGTGTTCCGGGCAACCAATAACGTTCGTTAACAATCACTTTTGTTGTACTTGAACAAATGCTCCACCCACAAATTCTCTGTGCTGTAAGTGTATATTTGTATGTACATATATAGTACTATGTCGTTGAATAGATGGATGAATGATGGTGCAGTTGCAAATACTGAAATACAATTTTAGTGTTTTATGTTCTCTCGAGATGTTCTGCTCAGTTCGGAAATCACAATACAATCCAAAGAAATTTTGTAAAAACTATTTGATTTGTATGAATACTACTGATTATAGCTGGACTGTTTGGTTTATGCCAATATATACAAGAAGTTCAAATATACATTAATAAATATGTACACAACAGGGCGGAAATTAATTACATCTAATCACAAATTTTATGTATTTCTGTAAATAAAATCATTTTAAAAATATTTAGAAAAATTTAATTATTTCATTAATTTAAAGTAAACCAATGTTTTTACAGTAAAAATTCAAATCTAAACAAATATTACAAAATCCTAGAAACTCCTTAATAAAATCTGATATTGTTAAGAACTACATTGGTGATGTGTTTTATGTATGTGTCAATGTCACATTGTGACATAAATATTAACTAGGGTGATGGACAAACCCTGCAGTACGACGAACTAGTTCGACAACGGCGATTTCAACATCCACTAAGAACCACCACTAGTGAATTTTCAATCCACTAGCAATGTTATTTAATGTTGAATTTATCATGGGGAAGTCATTGCGATTGACAGATGATGCATAACATGTTTCCATTAATATCACTAGTTCAAATTCTTCAACACTTGTTAGAGTACACTTATTTATAAAAATTAAAATGTTTTATTGCAGTTAAGAATGTTATATAATACGAATATAACTGTGAACAAACAGTTACCCAAAGTGAAACATAGGCTTAGATAATGTTTTCTAAAAATAATGCTGATTTTACGCGTCATAAAAAGTGTACAATAGAAGCATTGCTCTTTCATTGTTAGAAATAGTCAGTGACAATTAAAAACTATGGAAAAATTGTGTGGGACACATACGGTTGAAAATTTTCGTTAACCAGGAAAAATCGTAAGGGCCGAAGTCCAATTCCCTGAAAATTGTTGTAGAATTATCGAAAAATATAACAGTTACATCAGGGAATCTAGTGGATATGAGTTCAATTCAAAGACCGCTTTAATAAATACTCCATATACCATGAAGTCTATTAAGAAACTTTATTTTCATATCAAAAATTAATCATCAAAACTGGATAAATTTTATAAAAGTGGGTCAAAGCTCTTATCATTACTTCTGGAGATATATTTTATTAATAAGCAAAGCAATACAAAAACAAGTAGGAAAGTATAGTCGGGCATGGCCGACCATATGATACCCTACACCATGAGTATATTTTTACAATTTTTACTTTTATAAAATTTTTATTTTTTG
>NC_060949.1:5648425-5651717 GCF_022045245.1 Lucilia cuprina
TGAAGACTGAAACAGGCGTTGATAATTGTACATATTTTTTCTATACCGATAGGTGGCAGATGCCTAAGCAGTTCTGATGTTATTAGGTCAAAACCTGGGCATTTTTTTTTAATTTCATATTTCGTTTGTTGTAACGTTCTCTATTATAGTATTTTGCTGCACATTGCTAATTGTAGCCATATTATCGTTAACTTGCTCGTTATCATGAAATATATTTGAAAGATAATTTGCGAAGATATCGGCTTTTTCCATATTAGTTTTCGTCCATTCTGAAGAATTAACTCTAATTGGAGAATTCCGTTGCATAGGTCGATTTATGTTTTTTGCTGTTTTCCATAGTGAATGGTCCGTGGATTTATCATTTGTCAGCTCTTTCAGATGTCGGTTAAATGTTGCGTTTTTAAATTTCTTTATAGCAATGCTTACGTTGTGTGTAATTTGCTTTAATCTTGTTTTTTCTGTTGGTGACCTATTTTGTTGCCATCTTTTTCTTATTTTACATTTAAGAGAAATCATATCTCTTATATCTTTCGGATAACGATGTATAACGGAGTTACTAGTAATAAAAGGCGTACTCTTCCAGGCAGACGATTGAATTTGTTTGGTTAATGTTTCAACTTCATTCTCAAGTTGATCAATAGTGCAAGGGTTTGAATTATGCTGAATGGTGTTAGAGAGAACAGTCTGGAAATATTGCCAGTCAGTAAATTTATTTGTTAAATATGGAAGTGGATCTTTAGACAGACATTGCTCATATAGAGTAAGGAAAACAGGCGAGTGATCAGAATTGAGCTCAAAACCGTCTTCTACTTTAATACGATTTTTAGATATTTTTCTTATGATAAAAAAATCGATAAGATCAGGTTGTTTATTTGGGTCTGTAGGCCAATATGTTGGGTTTCTAGGTGCCATTACTTCACATCCGGTCGTTCTAGTTGCTTTAAGTAATTCTTTCCCTTTGGTAGTTGTAAGGCGGGATCCCCAATGGGTATGTTTTGCATTGAAGTCCCCTCCAATTATATGTCTTGAGTCATGCCTTTCAATTAAAAGTTTATATTTATCGCATTTGATTTGATGGCGTGGTGGACTATATAAAGATGTGATTAAAATGCTTTCGTTGTAAGTATAAAGTTTAATTGTTGTTGCTTGAAATTCTTCAGTTTGGTAAATTTCTTCCTGATTATGGCTTATATTTTTTCTAACAATCACTGCACTGCAGTGTTGCTGGGGTGAGTAGTATGGTAAATTTCATAATTTCTAAATCTAATGAACGATTGTTTTGTGAAATGGGTTTCTGCAATAAGACATACATCTATTTTTTCCTCGTTTAGGACAACCTCTAATTCTCTCTGATGCTTTTGTAATCCGTTTGCATTCCATAACATAATCTTAAGGAAATTTGCCATTTTTTATAAATAATTTTGCTCCAAAAGAGCTAAGCGTTGTTCGATGGTTTTAAAGAAATTTTGTTGCATATTTAGCCGACTTAAGATTTGTGATAGGATATATGGTGTACAATCTGGTTGTTTCATTTTAGTAACCTCTGCGAAAGTTTTTTGTTGCAAAATGTTAGGTGGATATGTATTTGTTTCTGTATTAAAAGTTACACGTTTGACAGTTGGGTTACTTGAAGGCGATAACATGTCGTTTCTGGGTCTTGATTTATTTCGAAGTTTTTGAAGTTCCTCAGCTACTATACATCCTCTATATGTTGCTGGATGGTTTTTTCCACAGTTGCAGCATTTAGGATGTTCAATTTCGACATTGCATTCAATGGATAAGTGTTTTCCTGCGCATTTGACACATCTTGGTGGTTTATTACAATAGTTTTTGGTATGCCCGAAACCTTGACACTTTTTACATTGAGGTATCATTTTATGTTGTTTTATTGGTTCAATATTTACGACATTATTAAGAATATGTTTTATTTTTTATACTTTAGTTATATCCTCCGACGAATCGAAAGTTAATATAAACATATTTAATGGCTCTTTTGTTTTAAATTTATGTTTGTTCATTACTTCAATTATATTAAAACCCTGTGCCTTAAGATCATTTATAATTGAGTTAGTATCGCAACTGTAGTGTAGATTTTTTGCCATGACTTTAACTGGTCTTGTGTTTTTGTTCTCATACCAAGCATATGAAGATTCAGATAGGGATTTCCTTAGGTTTCTATAATCCTCTACTTCAAAAACGTTAATTTTGTGGGTACCACTACTAAGTAGCTTAACTAGGAATGACTCCTTGACAATACTTTTCAAAAACACATGAAAGTTTGGAAAATTGTTTATGTCAGATACCATTATAGGTGGAGGCCTGAGGGGTTGTTGTTCGACGTTATTTTGTGGATCATTTGAATTGCTAGACTTTTGGCTTGTTGTTGCAATATCATTAGAAATCTTCTTATTTTTATTTTTTTTACTTCTATGTAAGATCCAATCGGTTTTACGGGCTAATTCATCCTCATCAGTTTCAAATTGTATATTTTCCATAGTTTGTCTTTTTGAGGTTTTTGGGCCATTGGAATCTGTAGATTGAGAATTCATGTTTTGTGAATTATATGATTGCCTTAAAAAATCATTTTCTTCTTTAAGCTGACGACAGTAAACCTCTAACATTTTAACTTTTTCATTTAGTTTTTTAAAAATTTTTTCTAATTCTTTCACTCTATTCATTCGAAACATGCTCAAGCATCCGAAACAACATCAACATCGGCATCCATGTTCACGTATTAGCTTTGTGTATTGGGTATGTTTTCAATGTATATAAAAGGTAGATGTTTTTATATATGTATATATTTAAAATTGCTTATGACGATAAGACAGTGCAGCGCGTCGATAAAACTGTAACACGCACAAGATAACCAGTATTTGTTAAAAAGGAACAGCTGGTGTTTGTTTATTTTTATTTTTTGTTCATAAATGCTGTCTCTGTCAGCGCAAATTCGCCTAATTGTGTTTATTTCTATTTATATTTGTATAAATTTTTCAAAATGTTTAAATTAATTTTGCAAAATAAAAAGTGAACACATCGATAAACTATCATCTAGTACCGGAATTTTACCACTACCGACCAAGAGCGTAATCAATGCGTAAGGATTGTTCTTTCTAAGGTTTATATGGATTTGTATATTAGCGATCGCAAGCTACGTGTTATATTTTTCCGAGATCCGAGTAGAATCAAAAATTTCTAAATGAGGCTTTATATAGGTCAAATATGGGCCGATCCTCGGTAAATTTGGGAAAAGGATATATTTTTAAATAACAGTTAGTTTTGTTGAGTTTCATTG
>NC_060949.1:5651817-5665750 GCF_022045245.1 Lucilia cuprina
TACGTTCATACATACATACTTACATACATACATACATACATACATACATACATACATACATACATACATACATACATACATACATAAGTACATACAACTAAAGTTTAACATCTAACTACTTACTAAGGAAGACAACATTTACCGTCGGAAATTTGTTTTGCTGTTTAAACACTTTTACAATGATTCCAAAGTAATTCGGCACAATTGCTATATAAAATTTATTGACTGACATTAATAAAATATAGTGACAAACATTGAAGAGTTCATGATTTCAAATTATGTATTACAAAAATTTGTAAAAAAAATCCTTAAAAAACAATATAACATAACACACATTTTGGCAAAGAAAAATCATAAAATTTTCTTTGTGGGAACAATAAAACCCTCATTTAAGTTGCGTACAAATTATTGCATGCGGTAATGTGGCTGGCTCGTCATTTTAACAGAGTACTGCTACTCGTACAACGGTTGAATATCAAATGAATAAAATCTTTTTGTTATTAAATATGTGAGCATAAAAAAATTTGTTTGATTTTTTCACCCCCAATATAAGTTACGTACAGTGGTGTTTAAATGTTTCAAGGTATTTATATTGGTGTTTTTTAAGAAATATACAAAAAGTAGTGTTTTTTGGTAATGATCCTGTCCCTAAAAGTCTATCACGTTTTTTGTCAGTTCAGAACCGGCCATGCTTTCTAAATTAATTAAAAATCTCTTTGGGATTTATAACAGCTGAACATAATCCATGCCTAATACAAACGAAAAATGTCGTACATTGCACAAAATGCTCCCTGGTTTAAAAATTAGTTTATTTCACGATTTTTTTTTAATTGCATAAATATGTTAGTTAATTTAAAACATTTTAAATTTCGAAATAAAATGCTAATTAAAAAAAGCAAATTATTTTATGTTTAACAGATACTTCAAGTACTGAATTACTATTGTATTTTAAAAACTGAACAACTTCATTCACCTATATGACATTTATATTTTAAATTGGAATACAATTTCTAATATATAATTTCCATCAAGATTAGGTTAATTCTTTTAGTTTAAAATAAATCAACCTTTTCATTATCAAATGTTCGCTTTCTTATGAAATAAATTACGTTTAATTCAACTCGTTTAAAATAACAAAAAATTGTAACGAAATAATTTTATTTTGTAAAATTAAAAATAATTCTTGTATATTACTAAATAATTTTGTTAAAAAAAATCTTTACATTCATTAAATATTACACGCCTTAATATTTTTTTTGTAAAATAAAACAAAGTTTCGACAGGTTTTCGTACTTTAGTAAGATTAGAAAAGGGGTTGATTAAATAATATTTTGTTATAGGGAGAATCCATGTGAAAGCGGACAGCAGTCGGATTTACCATCTCCGATTTTAATGAAATTTGCCACACATATTATGCTTTGAAAGTGTTCCTCAAA
Source organism: Lucilia cuprina (assembly GCF_022045245.1). Lineage (NCBI taxonomy): Eukaryota > Metazoa > Arthropoda > Insecta > Diptera > Calliphoridae > Lucilia > Lucilia cuprina. Next base: position 5,653,254 of record NC_060949.1, read on the forward strand.
TCCATGACTTTTTCGGAATCTCATTCCAGTTCAAAAATATCGCGCTTTGAAAATTTAAAAATATGTTAAAATTGTCTAAAAGTATATACACATAATTACTCATAACTTTGAAACTCCTTAAAGTACAGAATAATTTTTGATTTTATTTTAAAGACAAAGATATTGTCTTTAATGTCGCGTAAATAAAATATTTTACTTCCAAAAGATTAAAGGCCAAATTTCAAAGTGTAAAATTCAATGCAAAATATATCAGTCAGCCCCGTTTTAAAAATTATTTTCAGTGTATTACCATTGAAAAGTTAAGTTTTGTCTAATTATGCAAAATATAAGACCTGATTCTCACTAGGAAACTTTTTGGGAAACCTTTGATTTTTTTGTATGAAAGAAAACGAAAGAAATATCAACCATCTCTTTCTCTCACACACAAAAATCAAAAGTTTCCCAAAAAAAAAACCACAAAGTGATAATATACAAAGTAAAATGTGTTCCCAATAAAGGCCTGCATGCTCTTTCTACCTATTTGAAATAAACATTAAACATCATAACGTTAAATAAAACAAAACATTCCATCGCAGTAAAAATAACAAAAGGCTTAAATGACATGAAATAATTTTTCATGTCATTTAAGCCTTCTTTTGCACATATGAGACATTTTCTTTGAAATGTTTATTGAGTGCAATAAAATGAGTTTAAAAAAACTTCTCTGAAAAGTTATGTTAATGTATAGAAACAAGTAAAGTATATTAACAGTGTTGCCAATATAGCACTTTTAGTGCTAGATTTAGCCCGTTTTAAACTGATTTGTAATCTAGCTCCTTTTTAGCATTTTTCAAATATTCATGGCACATTTATATCACTATTTATAATTTATTCTAAATATTTTGATTTCGTCAATTTTAATTGTTTTTTCTGTAAAAATATGTTTACAAATTAAGTGCAACATAAAAAGAAGTTTTAACTGGATATTTGTAGAAAATTCTAAACATATTTTTGTTCAGAGTAATTTTCGCGTCACAGGACAAAAATATATCAAAAAACTAAAAAATGCATAGTAAATACTAGGGTATTCAATTATTCGGGTTTTTGTCTTATTCGGTTTATTCGACAAATAATTATTTGAGGTTTTACGTTAGCCGATTAATAATCGGATAATTAAAAATTATTCGGTTTAAGAATTTTCCAAAAATTTTTTGGAATTGTAATATTATGTATGTTCATTAACTAAAAATTGTTACAAATTATCACAAATTGGTTTTGTATTTCAATATAAATTTCAAATATTTCTGTAAAAATTTGCAACAAATTTTAGTTATTGAACAGACATATTCTGTACAAAGGGTTTAATTTTGTGACTTTTTGATTCAAAATATCATTATAATTTTAAACTCAATTCCAAAATTCAATTGAATGAATTAATTTCATTGAATATTTAAGAAGTCGTTTATAATCAAAATATTTTTCGACAGAAAAGAGTCGACATTACTAGTTCCAATCTAGCAGTTCCAGAATCTGAACTGGTCCAGTTTACTTTCGATTTAAAAAATTAAAATTTAAATCTTAATTCAAATCTTATTGAAGAAGCATTTTTAATTCTGTATTTAAATCATCCCAAAATAAGTGGATTTGGTACGTTTGCGTACTAAGCTAAAACCGATATCGAAAATCCACTTTTTTGGTACCTAGGTTGGCTAGAGTGCTAGTCAATCTGGGGGTTGTGGGTTCGACTCTACCAGAGACTCTGGTCTGCTGCACGACCGTCACCCTGCTCGGTAAATTAGGTTAGAATATAATTTGTTATTGTCTTGTAATTAATAAATAAATCTATGTCTATATATAATATTATATAAAATTAAATTTTGTGTTATCGTCAATCGCCCCATAATATATTCTTAGCATTGTTTTTTAACATTTTTTTCTATATTTTTAGCACTTTCTAGCATTTTTTAAACCTAGCACTATCTCAGAATTAGAAAAGCTGTGTATTCACTACAGAAAAAACGAAATTTGCGCAGTAAAATATATGAAACGTATTTGATAACATAAAGTATATTGCTGAAGTGATCGCTGTAATAATGTGTATAAATTTAATGGAAAGTGTACGTCAAATCTTTTTACGGCATAATTGCTTTAAAAATTTAAATCTTAATAATATTAATATTATTATATGCTAGTTATCCTTCATTATTTACATTTTAAAAATATGTTGTCTTTCTTATTTAATAAAAAAAATATACACACATATAAAATGTATATACAGTGGGCGTCCACTAGTACGAATTATATAGTGTCAGGCAATTTCGTATTATTTCAATAAATTTCTTGTAGATAAACAGGCATAAAAGGGGCATATTTACGTGTACGAATTGTTAATTTTGAAAGTATCGTGAGTCCAATGGTTGAAATGAGATATAGAAGGTTTTAAATTTTAATGTTTTTAAAAATATTTTTGGAAAATTACTTCAAAATTACTGAGCTAAAGGTGAATGATACCGAAATAATAAAATAAAAACATAATAAAAACTTCATTCATACGTAAATAAAACCAAAATTCCAATAAAAATGCGTTTTTCGTACTATCGAACAGAAAAATTGTGACTTTATTCGTACTATACATTGTCTACTATACATTGTCTACTCAATGTAATAATTTTTCCATTCGTATTATTGGACATTCGTATAAAAGAGGGTACATACTATTTGACGTCCACTGTATTCATTTACACACATAATTCCAATAGTTTTAAATTTTCCTCTGTTCTGCATTTAATTATGCTTTGCCAGTACAAACACATTAAAATGTGACGGTCCACTATTAAACATTTTTTGAGAGAACAACTAAGAGTTCTAATATTCGGGTGTGTCGAATCTTATATAACCTTTAGTAACAAATTTTATTACAAAAAAAAAAAATATCAACTGCAAAACGGTAAGGTACCAAAAAGTCCCCTTTTATGGGTTCTCGTTTAATCCAGACTCTACATTAGAGTGCTCCAAAAAAACTAAGTTTCGAATTTTGCCCGTCCCCTCCCCTAAAATTGTTCTACGGGTTATAAAAATAAAAATAAATCGTGCAAAATATTAGTTCAATAGGACTACGGCTCTGAAGTTTGAAGATGCATTTACAAGGGAAAATATGATTTTTTTCAGTTTTCACAAAAGTTTTGTCATTAAATAATTTGTTTTGTATTTTATTGTCAAAGAATCGTAATGTACACAGTATTAGCGTTACAAAAAGATAAAAAAACATAAAAATTGGTTGAAAAATGTAAAAGTTATTAAAAATTTCCCAGGCCATTATCGTGTCTCAGAGCACTTGAATTCGAAATGTGATAAAAAATAAACATATTTTTGAAAATATTCTAATAAAACAATTGTATTACTTAAAATACATCTGTAGTTACTTGAATATGAGTTTTTGTCCTTATAGAATAACGTAAACCAGGTATGGTCGAAAATTTTTGATATTTTTAACGATCGTTTCAAAATTCAAATTTTAGTTTTTTTGATACTTTGTTAAACAAATTTTAATATTTTTAGGAGATAAAACAGTAAAAAAATTAGGTCAATACTTCTTATAGTTTGCTTGCACCTGCAATTTGAATTCAGCGGATTTCGAGAAAAACCCATTTTTATGTAATATTTTGCAAAATTAGGCTTTTTATTATATTGTTGTGTAAATTTATTAGTCCACATATTTCTAAATAAAAATCAAGACTTTCCTGCAATTTGGACGCCATTAACCCATAAACATTAAAAGTAAAATTTTGTAATATTTGCAATTTTTGATTGATACTAGTCGAAATTGTTTCTATTTTTAGGTGGATTATCATGAATCTTAAGAAATTTATTTATTAACAACCGATATTTACAATAATAGTGAAAAAAATTAACCCTTAAACGGCCTTGGGGTCAAAATGATCCCAATTTATTAGTCCACATATTTCTAAATAAAAATCAAGAGATTCCTGCAATTTGGACAACATTAACCCATAAACTTTAAAGGTAAAATTTTGTAATATTTGCAATTTTTGATTGATACTAGTCGAAATTGTTTCTAATTTTAGGTAGATTATCATAAAACTTAATAAAAATAATGAAATCTAAAAAATGTATTTAAATATTTTTTGCATTAAATATTTTAAAATAAAAATAAAAATGGAAAATTATATCACAAATATAAATTATGATATCTTAGTTTTTAATACCAAATTTACAACATTTACAAAAAGTATTACTGAAAAAATACTTTGGTTCAAATTGACACCATTTTCAAAAAGGTTTAATGCCTAAATTTGTTTTTAAGCTGAATTAAAGGGATTACAAACGGGTTTTATTGAAATATTTCGAAATTGGCATGTTTTTAAAACATCGGGATCATTTTGACCCCAAGGCCGTTTAAGGGTTAATTTATTTTTTTCACTATTTTTTTTAAGAATATTTTGCATTATACTAAAATATTTCGTACAATTTCGTATATATTACGAAACAATTTCGTGGTGCGAAACAACGAACGATTCGAACAATGTACGACATTTTTCGTATATATTAGGCATGTATTTTTTTCAGTGTACCTAAAAATAGAAACAATTTCGACTAGTTTCCATCAAAAATTGCAAATATTACAAAATTTGACCTTTAAAGTTTATGGGTTAATGGCGTCCAAATTGCATGAAGCTCTTGATTTTTATTTAGAAATATGTGGACTAATAAATTTACAAAAGGTTCCATTTAAAATACATAACAATATAATAAAAGCCTAATTTTGAAAATATTACATAAAAATGGGGTTTTCTCGAAATCCGCTGAATTCAAATTGCAGGTACAGGCAAACTATAAGAGGTATTGACCTAATTTTTTTTACTGTTTTATTCCCTAATCTGTTGTCCATAAATCCCTATGTTCCCTATGAGTTCTCCCAAAAATATTGAAATTTGTTTAACAAAGTATCAAAAAACTAAAATTTGAATTTTGAAACGACCGTTAAATATATCAAAATTTTTCGATCATAGCTGAGATCAGGTTTACGTTATTCTATAACTACAGATGTATTTTACGTAATACAATTGTTTTATTAGATTATTTTTTAATAAATTTTACATTTTTCAACCATTTTTTGTGTTTTTTATCTTTTTGTAACACTAATTCTGTGTACATTACGATTCTTTGACAATAAAATGCAAAACAAATTGTTTAATGACAAACCTTTTGTGAAAACTGATAAAAATGCATATTTTCCCCTTGTAAATGCATCTTCAAACTTCAGAGCCATTGCGGCACCAGTTAACGTAATCCTATTGACCTAATTTTTTCACGACTTATTTTTATAACCCATAGAACAATTCTAGGGGGGGACGGCCTGTAGGATAAAAATTTTTTTCTTCATACAAGCTTGGAGCACTCTACTCTACATACTTAACTTCATGTTTCAAGGTTTAATATTATAGAAATTTCAAAAAGCCCTCTTTTATGGGTTCCCATATAATCCAGGCTCTAAATAATTATCTAAATAATTTCTACCCAGTAAACAATTTTTCAGATATGTCAGATGTCAGAAATTTTCTGTAATTATTCTTATACTTTATCAGAATTTTTAACGAATAATATAAATTTCTTTTAGACATTTTACAGAATAATCGGCAAACTTTTTGTTAGACTTTTCTGCACATTTTCTGCAGTGTTAAACGATTAACATCAGACTTGTCATCTCATTGTCGAAAGGGAATTTAAGTGTTATGACAATTATGAGACTAATCTGCACATTGGCGAAAGACAATTTGTTTTTTATTCCTATATTATTCTTTAGACATAAAGTAGAATAGTATGCACATTTTCTGAAGTAAAATATAAAATGGCTTTCGAGTAATATCCGATAATCGGCACATAATCTGAAGAGAATTGTTTTTTTAATGTAATCAGACAATTAAGCGAATAATATAGATTTTCTTTAGATATTTAACAGATTAGTGTGAACATTTTCAGATATTTTTGGCTCTGTAATTTTATTCCCTCCTTCATTTCTTTTTTAAGAAAACTTTGTGGCAACTATGCACATTATCTGAAGGAATTTTTTTTATAAAAATCATGCACAAAACTGTTTATATTTTGAAATTCGTCAATTGCACTTTTAAAGGGAATTCAGTTTTTATTTTCTCACTTGATCTTTGGAAATCAATTAAACAACATCTGTATATGTGATGATTATTGTTTAAATTTCTTTAAACTTTAAACACAAAAATAGCAAAATATTACATAATTTTTATGGTTTAATTTTATAATTTTGAATATATGTATGAGTATAATGAACTCTATTTTCGTATATAATACTTAAGTATTATTGTTTAATTTAATTAATTTTAAAAATAGTCTAAAGTTTCGAATATTTATGCATCCTTTAGAAGTCATGAATAATGGAAGATTATAAATTATTTTTAAAATTGATAAAATAAAACCATAATAAATTACATATATGAAAATAGTTTTCATCAGACGTTGATCGGAATAGTCAGGCCATTTTCTTATACTCGATCAGACTCTTGTACGAACTGTTAGACTTTTTATCAGACATTTATCCGAATTTTTTTATATTTAATCAGACTTTTGTACAAACTGTCTGTTATTGAATCAGATTTGTCAGAAAAAACCCTAGGAATGACCGACAACTCTGCACATTTTTCCGAAATTCCTCACACAAAGAGTTCCGGATTCCGAGCAATTTATACGATTTTCGTAACGAATTCTGACGGAATTAGATATGAAATCTGCAACTTGTGCAGACTGTCGGTACGAATTCGGCAAAAATTGTTTAGTGGGTAGCTTCAATAATACACCCTTTATAGGTTCTTACGTAGTCAAGGCCATACATGCTAAATTTCATGTTTCTAGGTTCAAAATTATAGAAAATTCAAAAAGTACCTTTTGTACCAAAAAGTCCCCTTTTATGTGTACTGACCTAATCCGGGTTCTACATACTTAATGTAGAGTATAGCAATGAAATTCGACTCAAGTAAGTTCCTTGCGAGCCAAAAGCTCTTAACCAAATTTAATTGATCAATTGGAGTTTATATGCCCGTCATAATACACTAAGTCGTTTTACAATTTATTTTTCCGCGATAAGCTCTCAAAAACGGAAGTTTTCAGACCAATTTCGAAAAGGATTGCAGAAAATATTTTTTACAAATATTGGTATTATTTTTCTCTTATAATATCTTTTCAGCAATTCATAATATTTCGCAAAATATTCTCATCCAACTAAATATAAGTACATTTAACAAATTTCTGTACATTTCGGTTAACCTGTTTAACTGTATTTTTTTATTCTCGGTTAACCGACAAAACAGTTTTCTAGGAATGGCCAATTTTTGGTTTACCGACAAACCGCTTTTCTCAAAAGTCGGTTTTTTATAAACACTAGTAATGGCTTAGAAATACTAGTAGATCAATTAAATATCACATAAACTAGATTTGTATTAGCTAACATCTTTCTACAAAATGTTGTGAGGATGGCCCTACCCTCCATATAAGGTCCCCATCAGAAAAATACTTTAACGCTCATTACAGGCTTAAAAATATAAGTAGACCTATAAAATTTGAAATAAATAAGGAATTGAAATCTTCCTACTGAATTTATAATGGGGATGTCATTGCTAGTAGCAGATTGACACCTTATGCATAACATGTTTTCATTAACACTACTAGTTCATATTCTCCAACAAAACAGAAAGAATAACAAGATATATTCGGCTGTGCCGAATTTTAAATACCCTCCACCAGCTTAATAGTTCTGTAATTGATCAAATATTTGTAAAAAATGTTTTTTCATGTTTTTGAATAGAAAAGCTCTTCGCTCAAAATTTGAAAAAATGCAAATTTTTTGCCTAAAAACTAACGTATGAAGCTATAACTGTAGTAGGAGCATACTTCGTATATTTCGATATTATGTGATAAATGTTGCTTTCAGGAATCTTAGGTTAAATTTCTTTAATTGACTTAGCTTCGTTTTTACGCGATCGTGTTTTACACAGACATACGGACGGACATAGCTAAATCGACTCAGAATTCTATAAGGACCCAGAATATGTATACTTTGATGGGTCTTAGATATATATCTTCTATCTATGTATCTATATAATTAATAGGCAAAGCGATTTTTTGTGACCCCTTTTACTCCTACGATATACATCCGATTTTTGCCAAAGTTATATCATTTTAAAAGTATTTCTTCGCAGATGTGCGAAATATATATAATAAGATCAGTTTAGAATATAAAGTTGTTACTAATACATAGAAACAAAAGTCACACGTACGAATGCTTGAATAAAAAACAAACAAAGCAAGAAACAGAACAAAAAAGTAAACAACACAGTAATCCAGTGATGCCACATATATTCTTAAAAAATATTAAAATTTTTAACTGTAATCATTTTATATACATACATATTTTTATAAACTGAATTTTTAATTTAATTTCGATTAGGGAGGCGGAGCTCCCTTTATGTATTCTAGTATATATAAATGAATATGTGTTTGTATGTTTGAACGTTATAGACTACTAAACGGCTGAACCGATTTTCTTTAAATTATTCATGAGGGGACCGGCACGTCCCATATTAATTAAATAAAAAATGTATTTTTCTTGAGATAATATAATAGTTAGAGTCCTCAAATTTCGTAGGAGCCACTTTCGTGTCAATATGATTATTTAGGATAAAAAGTGGGCGAACTAGCGTTAGGGGACGTAGCACCTCCCATATAAATTAAATACAAACATTCGTTTATCTTGCAAACTGTTACAGATAGAATCTTAAAATTTGGTACGAATAAAAATTTTAACAACCATGTAAACATTTTGGGTATTAAATTGGCGTACTACCCCTGAGGGGAGCGGCGCCTCCCATATTAATTAAATACAAAAGTTCGTTTATCTGGGAAACTAATACAACTAAAGAGAGCGAACTTTCATCTGGGGATCTTGGAGCCCCCATATAAAATTTATATTATAAATAAAATCGAAAAATTCGTATATCTGAGAATCTATTAGAGCTAGAAAATTCCTACTGAAGAATTTCGACATTCATCTAAACAGTTACTTGACATCTCCCATATGAATAAAATACAAAATATTGTTTATCTGGGAAAATATAGAACTAGATTCATCAAATTTTACATAAATTACTTCATCTGAACATTTGGAAGAAAAAAAGGCGGACTTTCCTAAGAGAGCTTGAAGCCCCCACATGAATTAAATAGAAAAAAATCTTATCCAAGAAACTATTAGAGCTAGAATCTTCAAATTTTATATCAAAAACATTTACATTCAAGTGAAGATTTAGAAAAAAAATTGCGGACTTTAAATGGGGGGCTTGGTACCACATATATGAATTAATTAAAAAAATTTGCATATTTTGAAAACTGTTACATAATTCAAATTTTTCTTAAATATGTAGAAATTGGCGAACTTGCAATAATTTGCTTGGCATCTCTCATATGTAACATATTGTTAATTTGGAAAACAATTGTGGTAAGAATTTTCAAAATCTTTAAGTGGGTTTTTTATTTATACTAGAGGGTAAAAAAATATTGTATATCCCAAGGCATAAGAATATGAATTATTTTTTAAGAATAGAAGTATATATTAAATTTTAGCAAGTAAGAAATAAATAGATCATTAATGTATTATTTTACAATTTTAATAAAATATATTGTCATCAAGAGAAATTATAATAAACTTTCAAGAAAAAATTTATAATTTAGTAACTAAACTAACAATTTTTTCGAAGTTCGAAATATCATAATTTTGGATTATGCCAGTAAATGAGCTTTATACTGTGTCTACGCCAACATTTCGATGTGTTTTAAATTTGTTAGCGACAGTAGCATTTTCATCAAGCTACGTACATGCATACATATTTTATTTTTACAAGATTCTTGGCATTCATTGGTGGTAGGAAATTCGTTCATACCATACAACACCACTCTTCAAGCCTTATGTATGAAACAATAAAAATATATATATATATATATATACATACATATATGACTATGTAATATGTTCATAATTATAAAACATAAATTGACTTGAACAATAAAAAGGATTGCATGAGCATAGTGTTGCTTTTAAAGAATCCCCGCTGTTAACTTTTGATTTCCACTTGTAGAGTATTAAGTGCAAAAAACAAAAGACTAACTTATAACCCCAACGCAGTTTGTAAAGTGGAAAAATAACAAAGGGAGAGAATGATGATTTAACCCATAAACTGACATTGGTACACGATAAGTTTAAACTTTAAAATGTATGGTTGAAAAAGAATGACATCGCTATTCTAGATATAAACTCTTCAACATTCTGAGGAGGGAATACATCCTAGGTAATCCCTTGTTTAATATCACAACTATTTACTACAAATGTTTAAGACAACCTAAAACTTATATATTATTTTTGTGTAAAAACTATTAGTTGACGCATAACAAAACAAAAAAAGCAGTAAAGTAGTGAGAGCAGGGGAAGGTGCTGAGTTTAACACTGGTCTGTGGTGATCTGAGAATAAAATTAACAGCCTAGCTATAATGGGCATATCCCATATAATTAAAATCTTAAATTTGTTTGTAAAGAAAATATATCAAATAGAGTCCTCTTTTTTCGAAAGAATTTTAGTATCAAATTGAATGTTTAGGACAAAAAATGGGCGGACTAGATGATAGATATGAGTTATATATTTAAATTCGTTGATCTGGAAAACTATTGGAGATAGAATCTTAATTTTTTACAAAGACCTTTAAAATCCACGTGAATATTTATGAGAAAAATGGGTGAACTATACGGATTTATATGCATAAAAATAAATGTGTGTCTGTACGTTTATTTATTTATTTTTTTGACATTATAGACAGCTCAACGGCTAGATCGATTTTTCTGACATTTTCATTGTGTCTTCCTGTAAGTCTGGTAGGAACTATATGCTAATCAAAATTTCAAGTGAGCGACGTGCCACGCCCATTTACAAAATAAATATTAAGAGTTACTGTTAAGAAAAATTCTTCATGACTCACAAAAAATCCTTAGAAGCGCATAATCGTACTTTAAAGGACATGAGAAGTAATTCTAATTTATTTGGTGGCACATTAATTATTTTAGTGGGTGATTTTGCGCCAAACACTTCCTGTGATACCTGATTCAACACCGGCTGATGAACTCAATGCTTGCCTGAAATCATCATATCTCTGGAAACATGTTCACCCATGAAAATTGACAACAAACATGCGTGTACAGTTGCAAAATGATGATTTAACTTCAAGTTTTGTAAAACAATTGCTGAATTAAGGAAATAGAAAAATGCCAATTTTTACACGCCACACACTCCCTAACTTTTGCAGGATTCCACAATGAAATGAAATGCTAATAAATGATGGTTTTCAAAATCTTCAACGTAATTTCAAAAATAGGCAGTGGTTATAGGTGCGTGCTTGTGCCAATAAAGCATTAAACTTAAAACATTAATCGATGGTATTTTAAACACATATAAATCCATCGATACTCTTACAAATAATCAATTATCCTGTAGAATTTTTGAATACACTTGGAGCTGAAGATAAAGAATAAAAATATTGATCCACCACGTCTTTGTAATGGTACTCGATTAACAGTTAAGAAATTAATGAATAACTTAATCGAAGCAACGATTGTAACTGGCCCATATAAAGGAACGAATGTCTTACTACCTCGGATCCCAATACAACATCGGAAATACCATTCGACTTTAAACGGTTGCAATTTTCTATGCGTTTGGCATTCGCAATAAAAAAATCTCAGGGTCGATCCCTGCAAATTTGTGGAATAAATCTCGAAAATTATTAGCATTTTAACTCATTACTTTTCAATGTAGATTTTTCCTGGTAATCAATAAAATACTGTTAACATTAAACATTCTTAGTCTTACTACTTTATGGTTCTGGATAGTGACAAACAAAATTTTCCTAAAGAAAAAATTTGGTTCAATATATTTTGAATATTTTTTATTTTATATCGATAGGAATAACAAAGCACGCCGGGCTTTAGCTAGTATTCTATAAATAACTCTACTAAAAAAACAAATATGAGTGTATAGTCGGGAATGACCGACCATATGATACCCAACACCAGTGAGTACCCAGTAAACAATTTTTTCAGACATGTCTGATGTCAGAAATAATTCTTATACTTTATCAGAATTTTTAACGAATATTATAAATTTCCTGTAGGCATATTACAGAATAATCGGCAAACTTTTTCTGAAGTATTAAATGATTAACATTAGTGTTACGATAATTATGAGACTAATCTGCACATTGGAGGTTATTAAACGTTTGTGCTGATGTTTGTAACATACAAAAATATTGGTCCAATATCCACCTTTAAGTATACCGATCGATTCAGAATCATTTTTTGAGTCGATTAAGACATGTCCGTCCGTCCGTCTGGCTGGCTGGCTGTCCATGTAAACCTTGTGCGCAAGGTACAGGCC
>NC_060949.1:5665850-5667516 GCF_022045245.1 Lucilia cuprina
TTGAATTTTGACCTCCAAGTCATTTTCTGAAGGAGAGTTTGTATGGGGGCCAGGGTCAAACGAGGCCCGACCATTTTTGTTGATATATTAAAAGCCCTATTCGGGGGGTATTAGGGCTATTTTCAACCGATTTCAACCTTGCTCAGATATACTTAAGCCATTTATTGTTAAATAAAATTGTGGACTTTAACTCAATTTTTGAAGGGGCTAGGGTTTTTAAAGCCTGCTAAATTTTGCTATTCAAAATTAATACAGACATCAGATTTTTGGAATAGGGTTTTGAGGGAGATTTTCATGCTATTAAATTGTTTATGTCACCACTAATATGAATCCGATTTTCATAACATTTGGTTTGTAATAAACTTAGTCGAATTTCTTCGCTGTACTCGTATTCTTAAGACAATTAGCGTTACAGCAATGGACGTAGGGTTAATTATGGACCGATATATATGAGATTATTTGGTTTGTATGAAACATACATATTTATGTGGAATTTCATCGCTGTATTCGCATATTTTATACAGTAAAGGCATTAAAGGCTTTTTGAAGGGACCTTATATACGGGATAGGTTCAATAATGGACCGATTCTTACAGTATTTGGCAGAGAGATTTTGTCTTGTAAGAAACTTATTTATGTCGATTTTCATCGCTATACTTATAATTTTAATCCAGTATACCCCCATTGCTGGTCAAAGTCTTATAATTCGAGATTGTTGCTTGTATTAAACATATTTATTTTATGTGTCATTGTTGTACTCGTACTTTAAAGGCAATACTGAGTGTTATATGAAGGGTAGGGTCAATTATGTACTGATCCCTATAACATTTTACAAACAGATTTATGTTCTTATAAAACATGTAAATGCCGAATTTCACCGCTAAGATATTAAGATTCCTATAAAACATATTATATGGGGGCTAGGCGAATATGTGAGATGTCAAGTTCTTATTAAAAGTTCGATCGTTATACTCTAACCCCCTTATTCACAAACAAAATTTTTTATAAAACAAAATTTCCATACAAAATCTAATTTATAAACCATTTATAAAATATTGTTTGTGAATTTTTCAAGTAAAATTTAAAGATTTTAGCTCTAATAGATTCTCAATCATACGAATATTTCTATTTTATTTATATAGGGGCTCCAAGCCCTCATGGGTAGTCCGCCAATTTATTACCCAAAATGTTTACATGGATGTTAATGTTATTATATGAATTTTTGTATTTAATAAATATTGGAGGTTTTTCCCCTCATGGGTAGTCCGCCAATTTATGACCCAAAATGTTTTCATGGATGTTAAGGTTATTCGTGTAAAAATGTAAGATTCTAACTGAAAGAGTTCCCAAGATAAATTAATTTTTGTATTTTATTTATATGGGAGGTGCCACGCCCCCTAACGCTAGTTGGCCTACCTTTTATCCCATATAATCATATTAATACTTTTTAACCCAAAATGTTTACATTGATGTTAAAGTTATTCATGCAAAAATTTAAGATTCTAACTGTAATAGTTTCCAAGATAAACGAATTTTTGTATTTAATCAATATGGGAGGTGCCGCTCCGCTCATGGATAGTCCGCCAATTTATTATCCAAAATGTTTACGCGGATGTTAATGTTATTCGTGGAAGAATTTAAGATTCTAACTGTAATAGTTTCCAAGA
>NC_060949.1:5667616-5670105 GCF_022045245.1 Lucilia cuprina
AATTTTGACTGAACACCAAACGCCGAACTTTTTATAAAATGGTTATTATATTTTTACATCATCAAAAAGTTTTAAAAATGCTGGAAATTTGTTTACAGAAGTTATCATACATACTGGCTGTACAATAAATTTCCGGTATATATAGGTACAGAACGCGTTTTTTCGGCTGATTTGAAAAACTGTTAACCAGAGAGTGATTAAAAAGTTAAGAAAAGCCAAAAATTAAATTTTTCTCATTTGTAACATTGAAATTTTCTAGGTCCTTATTCTCAAACGAATTAGACATGTCTGTCAGTCAGTCAAACGGTCAGTCTCTTAAAAGAGCGATAGGACCTAAACTATTGTTGCAGTTTGATTGGTTTTCAAAATGGACAAAATCGGTTTACATTTGGAAATGCGAAAGGTTCGCTTTAGAAAATGACTAACGTTCATAACAGGCTTAATAATACTAGTATTTTATAAAATTATACTTAAATTTTTTATGGGCCAAAATTAAATTAAAAATCGGCAAATTAAAATTTGCGAATTGTGTTAAGTATTGTAAGTATATTATCTTTATATTATATATATATTTTTTAGAAACTGTAATTTTACTAATTCGATAAAATTCATTTTGATTTCGATACATATTTAAAACAAATTTTTGATCACCTTTGATCATAATGGCCCCTATTCTGCATTAATGCATTAATTATGAGGGGACATTATATAGGGGGTAGGGTCAATTATGGACCGATCCACATAAAATTTCGTGGAGAGATATTGGCTCGCATGTGTGTCGAATTTCATCGCTATATTTGCAGTTTTAAGCCAGTAATCAGTAATTTTCTAAAGGGTAGATCCAATTATGACCTATGCGAATTTTTGTGGTATTTGCTTCATAAACAACGAATTTGTGAATGAAGCTTTTATACAATACTCCGGGGGTACATTTGTATGGGGGCTATGTAAAATCGTTGACCGATTTTTCCCATTTTCAATACCAAACATTTCTGATCAATAAAATATATTTTGGGAAAATTTCATTTCAATATCTCTTTTATTCCGGACGCTCCATCGTGCCAAAAACAGACAGACGGATGGACATAGCTGGATCGTCTTAGAATCTTACTAGGTCCCAGAATATATATACTTTATGGGGTCTGTGAACAATATTTCGATGTGTTACACACGGAATGACAAAATCAATATACCTCCCATCTTGTTTTATAGTGGGTATAAAAAAAAATTAAAAATTTTATTTTTAGAGAATATTTTTAAAATTTTAAGAAAATATTTTGAGTTTTTTTATTTTAATATATATACTTTTTTTCTTAAAAAATATTATTCTAATGTCGTAGGATACACAATATAATTTTGAAAATACTAACTACAATAGTTTTTCAGATTAACAGTATGTAGCACATGAGAGAATCCATGCAAATTATTGCAAGTTCGCTAACATTTATCTATCTATGACAAATTTGAATTATCTAACAATTTTCAAGATATACGAAATTTTGTATTTAATGCATATGTATGATACCAAGCCACCCATTAAAAATCCGCCGTTATTCTCTAAATGTTCACATGAATGTCAAAGTACTTCACGTAAAATTTTAAGATTCTAATATTTTTTTAAAATAATTTTTCTATTTAATTCATGTGGGGGAGATAAGCGGCCCAAATGAAAGTCCGCTCTTTTTCCTCCAAAATGTTCAGATGAATATTAAAATAATTTGTGCAAAACGTTAAGAATCTAGTTCTACTAGTTTCCCAATTAAACGAAATTTTGTATTTATTCAATGGGAGGTACCAAGTTCTTCAAGTAAAATTTTAAGATTCTAGCTCTAGTAGTTTTTTAGATATACGAATTTTTTTTTATTCATATGTAGGCTCAAAGCCCCTCCAGATGAAAGTCCGCTCTTTTTCCTTAAAAATGTTTAGATCAATATTGAATTTTAAGATTTTAGTTCTATTATATATAATGTTAAGGTTAATCGTGCAAAATTTCAAGATTCTAAATTTAATAGTTTCCAAGATAAACGAATTCTTGTATTTAATTTATATAGGAGGTGCCACGGCCCCTAATGCTAGTCTGCCCACTTTTAGCTTTAATAATAATATTGACACTAAAGTGACTCCGACAAAACTTGAGGCCTAGTTGTTATATTATCTCAAATATACGGATTTTATATTTTCTTAATATAGGTGTGGATCCTCGTACAATTGAAATTCTAAAATAGGAAATAGACTATTATTCTACAAAAACAGGAATACGCTATGACAATTTCGAGAATAGTCATTTAGCCGTTTAGCACGTTCCAACATACAAACAAACTCACTAGAGTGCATAGAGGAAGCTCCGCTTCCCAAATTTCAAATTTTAATATTTTTTAAGATTATAAGTGGCAACACTGGATTCCTTAAACTTATAAAGATATTTAAAAATACTCTACTCTCTTCTTTCTAGAAGATGTGTTGTTTACCTTATATTTTTTGCTTTGTTT
>NC_060949.1:5670205-5672776 GCF_022045245.1 Lucilia cuprina
TATTGTGCACATCTGAAGAAACACCTTTAAAATGATATGCCTTTGGCCAAAATCGGATGCGTACTGTAAGAGTAAAAGGGGTCACAAAAAATCGCATTGCCTATTAATTATATAGGATTTATAAAATAAATAAAATGTGTGTATGAAACTAAAGAGCCACAGCTCCACATCCAAAGAGCCGGCATAGGTTGCCGACCACTGAGCTAGAGGGTTGAAATTTCACACATATTTTTCTTATAGGTAAGGTTTGTTTGGTATTGAAAATGGGTAACATCGAAAAGCAGCTTTAACAGTCATAACTTGTTTAAAATACGAATATAGCGATGAAATTCGACATAAGTACGTTTCTTATGATCCAAAATCACTATGAAAATTTTTATGAGGATCGGTCTATAATTGACCCTACTTCCCACATATGGTCCCCTTAAAAATGACTTTAACGCTTGTTACTGGCTTAAAGATACTATTATATAGATGAAATTCGACAAAAGTAAGTTTCATACGAGTCAAAATCTATCTAAAAATTTTTATAAGGATCGGTCCATAATTGATCCTAACGCATATAACTGGCCTAAAAATACAAGTATATAGATGAAAATTGACATAAGTAAGTTTCATTCCAGTTGTTAACCAGCTAAAACGAATCACTTCAACGAAAACTTAGACAGTTAGCTCCTGTGCGAACAGATCAATTGGAAACGTTAATAAACTTTGCCCTAGCAGTACAAAATTATAGAGCAACGATGCAGGCAATTGGCCTCAACGACTATCAATAATCTAATGCTTCTTAATGATTTGTTAGTTAATCTTCCAGGTGAAATAAAACTTGATTGGGGCCGTCGACGTATAGAAGTTGCCCGTGTTGACATCATTATTTTCGACGAATGGCTTTATAATCTGGCAACGTGTGCAAGCCAGGTAACACCTTTAAACTCAGAATCGTTCATTTCACTTATCGACACCACACTTGCGGATAAGTTACGTCTGAAGAACTTTGTATGAAGTGGACTGGCGACATAACCGAGACCGAACAAAATTCTAAACACGTAAGTTTAAATGTATCATCACAACAACCACTATAACCAATTTAGATTTGCCTAAACAGTCGCTTGATATTAATACTCTAACGGATCACCCAAGCTTACAGCTTTGCGGGTCTAGTTTAAGTATTTTTTGTTAAACTATAACATTTTGTAAAATTTTAATAAATAATAAAGTCACTTCCAATACAGCAATATGGCCTTTTAAAGTCTCTCATTTTGATCGGGCTTGATAATGCAAAATTAGTTACTCCATTAGAGGTTCTTGTTGGAGTGTTAATACGGTTTCGTGAGAGACATTTTGCTTTTTATGGAGATATACGAGAAATGTACCACCAAGTGCGTATAATTATAGAAGACATAGTGGAACGTTATGAAGCTGACTACCCACAGGCAGTGAGTGCCATAAAACAAAACACGTTTGTCGATGATTGGCTGCAAAGTGTAGACACAGAGCTAGAGATGATGCAACTGTCACAAAATATAAAACGTGGTTTCGAAATTGGATTTCCAACTCTAAAAGGGTCTTAAATTCCCTAAATAGTAATTTATTACTATCAAACAAGGTACTAGGTTTATGGTGGCTTCCAGAAAGTGATGAACTTACTTTTGTACACAAATTTAAAGATGATGTATTTGACGGATTAACATACCCAACAAAACGTCAAATATTTAGATTTTCGATCCGCTTGGTTTACTTGGTTTTCATTTCTTTTAGCGCTAAAGCAATTTGTTTCGCGATGCGGAGTACCACATCGAATCTACTCAGATAATGCTACGAACTTCCGAGTTGCGAGCCGAACTTTAATTGAGGCCATCCAAAAGATATCATACGATGTCATAGAAAGAAAACATTCTGAAAATGAATGGTTTTTCATTCCTCCTGCTTCACCCCATATGGGCGGGGCATGGGAAAGAATGATACGTTCGGTAAAGTCCATTTTATTTGACATTTTACCACTGGAAAGAATTAAGGAAGAGGTTTTAAGAGCCACGTTAGCAGACATTGAAGATATCATTAGTATGAGACCAATGACATATATTCCTTTACAGTCAAATGAAAACGAGGCGTTAACACCAAATCACTTCCTTCTCGGAAGTTCTAGCTGAAAGTGAATGTTCTGGTACAACTCCTGCAAAAAACTTTAGAATATCTGGTAAATAGGCGGATACCTTTTGGAAACGATGTGTTCGAGAAGATGCCTAACAAGACGTGCTAAGTGGTTCCAAAGCCCTGCAAGACCAATATCTGTTAATGATATTGTTATTATAGTCGATGAGAACTCTAAAAGAAATACGTGGGTTAAAGGCAGAGTTATTGAAGTAATACGCGCTAAAGACGGAAAATACGTAGTGCGGTCGTTAAAAATTTTAATGGAATCTGCACTTGTCCTTTAGTTAAGTTGGCTCGACTTGATGTAAATGAAGTAAACTCCGCTTAAAGGCATGGAGTTTACGGAGGGAAGAATGTTAACCAGCTAAATCGCGTCAATATCAAACCCTGACATGCATACTGTTTATTGCCAAAAAA
>NC_060949.1:5672876-5771159 GCF_022045245.1 Lucilia cuprina
CCCCCATATAAGGTCCTATTCAAAAAATGACTTTATCGATCACCACTGGCTTACAAATACGAACATAGAGATGAAATTTGATACACATAATTTTTGTGCGAGTCTAAATCTCTATACCAAATTTTATGTTGATCGCTCCATAATTGAGCCTACCCCACATACAAGGTCCCCGGTAAATAACGGAGATATGAGCAAAAATCCGATACAACCTCTGAAAATTTCATCAAAATGTCATATTTTTTTCATGCTTTGTTAAATAAGCAATAACAACACTGTATATTAGAAAAAGATGTACACGTGTGTGTAGATGTATTAGGGTTTTCAGCTTTGTATTTCGTTTTGTATGTTTAGATGCTTTTGGCGTCATTGAGTTGTGTATTTTGTTTTTGTGAATTCTGTTCATATATTTGGATGTAGGTTGGTTTTATTGCGTTGTTTATTTTGTTTTTCGTTATGTATGTTTAGATGTCTGTTGGTTTAATTGTCATGTGAATTTTGTTTTTTATTTCGTTTAGAGTTGTTGTTGTTCATTTTGTTTTGCTTTTGGCGTATTATTAATGTAGTCGGGCAGGGTGCACTTATAAGTAGGGTTCTATAAATCGACTTTCGAATAATCGAACAATCGACTTTTTGTCGAAAAAAGTCGAAGTCGACTATTCTGTTCCAAAAAAGTCAATAACTCGACTATCGTCTACGAAAAAAGTCGAAAAGTCGACTTTGTAATAAAAGTCGAAAAGTCGGAAAGTCGAAAAGTCGACTATTTATAAAATATTAAAAGTTGAAAAGTCGAAAAATCGACTTCTAATTAAATGAAAAAGGTTGAAAAATCGACTTTTAACTAAATGCAAAAAGTCGAAAAGTCGACTTTTCATAAAATGCAAAAACGGTGGCAACATGTAAATTTTTTGACAGAAGTATCTACTTTTGTTGTTTTTGTAGAATTGACTTCACCTTATAAGTAGGGTTCTATAGTTGAAACGAAAAGTCGACTTTTTGCATTTTATGAAAAGTCGACTTTTCGACCTTTTGCATTTTATGAAAAGTCGACATTTCGACTTTTCGTTTCATAGAACCCTACTTATAAGGTGAAGTCAATTCTGCAAAAACGACATATGTAGATAATTCTGTCAAAAAATTTACATGTTGCCACCGTGTTTATATACCCCTCACCATCGTGATAAGGGTATATATAAGTTTGCCATTCCGTATGTAATTTCTATAATATTATTCTATTAGACATGCTTTTGAGAAGATCGCTATTTAAAATCAGCGAAATCGGTCGGTAAATTACGGAGATATGAGCAAAAATCCGAGACAACCTCTGAAAATTTCATCAAAAAATTGTTATAAAAGCAACAACAACACTGTATATAGAAAAAGATATACACGTGTGTGTGTAGATGTATTTGGTTTTATTCAGCTGTGTAAAATAAATTTGTATGTTTGGAATCCAAACATACAAAAAATACACAGCAAAAAAATATGATTTGCATTTTTTGTTAAAATAAAATAATTGTCCCTTTTGTTTAGAAAATATATTTTTTAATGAATAGAAAAAAGTATTTAAAACGTTTTCAATTATATGAGAGTAGATTGTGAGTTATTGTACAATAATTTTTATGCGAATAATGTAAGTTTGAAATTTAAAACTAACACAAATTTTTTCCAAGTGCTTTTTAAAACAATTTTTTTTACGATAAACAAAAACAAAATCTACGTCTCGTCAATGTTTACCAGCAATGAATCAGAGGTCGAAGTCGACCGGCTTCGAGTCGGAGCTTAGGCGCCGAACTATATTTTGTTGCTTGAGCCGCCGCCGAAACATTCGGCTTAAATCGACTAAAATTTTTTTAATGTTTTTATTAACTAGACTGTAAGATCAATTATGTTTAAAATACACTATGGTGAAGGGTATATAAGATTCGGCACAGCCGAATATAGCACTCTTATTTGTTTTTAATTCACTTTATAAAAATTTCTTCACGTAAAGTATTATAAGATATAATTTATTAAAAATTATACATGAATTGAAAAATTATTCACAAACAAAATTTTTATTTTATAAACGGTCTTTTGTATGGAAATTTTGTTTTATAAACCTTTTATAAAATAAAAATGTTGTTTGTGAATAAGGGGGTTAGAATATTATTTACTTATTAAAAAAGTAAATAAATTATCAATTTAAATAACAAAAAAATAGTACTAGATTACAAAATTGTAAGAATTAGCAAAAATACAAATTATATACATATTATTTTTTATCAGTCAATATTGGGAACTTATAATACCGTGTAGGTCTCTACTATTGTCGTATAAGAAATGTATAATGATCTTTATAGAAATGTTACTAAACCACTACCATGAAAAGTTGCCAAAAATTAAGATATCTATGATAAAATCGAGTTTTAATAATTTTGTTTACAAATGTGGGATGTTTGTACTCTCAATTGATTAGTAAAAAGTTCCCTATAATTAATAAAATAGATCCATATTTAAGACAAATAGTTTGTGCAATTTTTTAGTATTTCGCACAAATTTACTATGAATTAAAATGAATATAAAATTTATTTATTAATTTTTTGTCCTAAAAATATAATAAATCCCTAGATAGATGTACATATTTTTTCGGATTGTGGCAACTCTAAATGGTGTTCTTTGGCAGTTGTATATACTAAACATCTGCATGGGTATACTTGTTCTTAAATTCACAGCACTGCACAGTATCAAAGTATTTTATAGTCATTGGTTATTTGCATTTTGTCGATTAAAAGTAAACTCTAAATTATACTAATTGTATTTTATTCTTGTAGCAATGCGTTTTGTTTAAATAAACAAAAATTTTATAAAATAACTCATAAGTTGTCGCGAAACATTTCGAAACAGATCATACATTATTCCGATTTGTTTTTCACTCTTAACTCTATTGTCTCTGTTTCTTTTATATTTGTTTGCTTTTACACATGTATTTTTGTATGTAGATGATCAACTGCTTTTAAAACTTTGGCCGCACCACAGACTAGGGTTGCCAGCCTGGCTGCACTTGGCTGGATTGTCCAGCTTTTTTGATGCTTGTCCAGTTTCAAGCTAAAATTTAATTTGTTCAGCTAAATAAAATATTTTTAGTACACTGCAATAATTATACCCTACAGCACTTTAGTGGGGAGGGTGTTTGTTTGTAACATACAAAAATATTCATCCTATATTCATCTTAAAGTATACCAATCGGCTTAGAATCGTTTTCTGAGTCGATTAAGCTATGTCCGTCCGTCTGTCTGGCTGGCTGGCTGTCCATGTAAACCTTGTGCGCAAGGTACAGGTCGCAATTTTCAAGATAATTGATGAAATTTGGTACGCACGTTTTATTTGACCCAAGGACGAAGCCCATTGAAAATGGTTAAAATTGGTCCGTTATTTCACCTAGCCCCCATAGAACAGAGCACCCGAAAAGGGTTTCTGAGCACATAATTATGTTAAATATACAGATATATCGATAAAATACGGCACATCTAAGTTTTATAGAAGTTTTGATGACCCTGCCAAATTTCATAAAGATCGGGCGCCATTTGACTCTAACTCCCATACAAAGTCCCCTTCAGAAAATTACTTGAATGTCCCAAATAAACACAAATATCGCGATGAAATTCAGCACAATAAAATATTATGTAAATATAAATATATTCACAACATTTTATCGGGCTTCGTCCATATTTGCCCCTAGCCCCCATATAAAGCCTCTTTCAGAAAATTAGTTTTTCATCCATAAATTGCTTAAATATATCGGAACAAGGGAATATTGCTTTATTATGAAAAATATATCACATTTAATATTAATAACTGGTGTAGGGTATCATATGGTCGACCACGCCCTACTATACTTTATTACTTGTTTTTATGTTATCTTTGCCAAATCATGTTAGCCAACTCTGATTGTACATTTGTTATACAACTATCTTATGATTTCCCTCTTCTATCATCATGCCTCAACACTTGAACAGCTGAATGTCGTAATAAATATTAGGTCTGTTCGCATACTCGATAATTTGTAACAATTTGCAACAATTGTTATTAGATTCCGTTCGCGTACTTTCGAAAACTTGCAAAGAGAGAGTAAGAGAGCGGTAAAAATTACAGTTCGTTGATGGAGAATTTTTGATTTTACTGAATATTTTTTCCCCAGTAAAAAGTATCCAACTTATATTTACAACATATGTTTGATTTATGAATATGTAAACAAACCAAAGAAATCAATAATTTGGTAAATTTTAAATTTTTTGAAAGAAATATCTATATAATTATTCACGAATATTAAAAAATTATTTGTAATTATATTTATTTTAAATTTATTTATCATAAATTAGTTTTTAAAAGAGTTTATTTGTCGTATCATGAAGTTTTAAAACAATAATATATTTTTAATGATACTACATGTTTTGTTAACTTTAAATATCCATTTATTTATAGGAAAAATCAAAGTTACAATTATTTGTTTTTTAGTGTATTGTTAGCGATTGAGATTTCAGCAAAAGGGCATTACCAATCTTTGTTTATAAACAAAAAATTGGATTTCGAGTATTTTTTTGGATATGTTTTTGATTGAGAGTAAATTAAAAATTATTCTCTATCATAAAGTTACTGTATATTTCTTACAGGAAAGTACTCGAAAAGACCTATTATTGCGAGCGATAGTCAATTTCTTTACGTACTTATGATTTTTAAAATTTAAATGGAGCGTTTTTACATCTTTAGGGCCTTATGCAAAAATGATTATTAAAGTTAACAATGGTTTACTGCACACTTTTTCCATATAAAAACTGGTTTTAACAACCATTGTTAACTTAATAATCTTTTTTGCATAAGGCGGTTAAAAAGTAAGTTAACGAAGTGATCGGGGAAAACTGAAAATATATTCATACTCTGTGGACTATAGCAAAACGAAATTGGTATATGAGAACCCCTGCATTTTTTGGTGTATCACTGTGAAACTATTTACACAAAACCAAAATTAGAATTTTCTCAGTATTTTTTATGTCCAGCTTTTTTTGTTTTGTCCAGCTTTTTAAAGCCCATTGTCCAGCTTTTTGCGAATCGGCTGAATCTGGCAGCCCTACTACAGACAGTATTCATAAAATAAACGAGTGAATTGTAAGTCATTTTTTACGCACTCGTGCAGATGCCTAGTTTCTGCCTCAAATAAATCAAGTAATATTTCTATATTCGGCTGTGCCGAATCTTATATACCCTTAACCAAGTATGTTTTAGAAAACAGTTTTTATTTATTTTGTATCTCTGCACACATGTCACACATAACATACACACAAACAAATATAAACTGTAGCAGAAAGAAATATTAACCGTTGTACTGTAATACCACCGCCAAACTGTATTACTACCCTTAAACAAATATCAGCTGTATTACCAACATATTACTGCTTTATCTCATTGTTCTTGTTATAACCACTTACCTTTGTGAGAACAGAACAACATGCAAACATAAAAAAATACACAGCTGAATAAAATCAAATACATCTCCACACGCACAAGTACGTCTTTATCCAATTCACAGTGTTGTTGTTGCTTTTTTAACAAAGCATAAAAAAATGTGGCTTTTTTGATGAAATTTTCAGAGGTTGTGTCGGATTTTTGCTCATATCTCCGTTATTTATAGACCGATTTTGCTGATTTTAAATAGCGACCTCTAAAAACTGATTTCAACAAACAGACAGACGAACATGGCTTAATCGACTCCGCTATCTATAAGGATCCAGAATATATATACTTTATAACGTGGGAAAATTATATTATAGAAATTACAAACGGAATGACAAACTTATAGATAACCTTCTCGCGAAGGTGAAGGGTATAAAAAAGTGATCAGCTGTTGAATTGACTTCACCTTATAAGTTCACCCCGGTAGTAGGGAAAAAATTTATAAAACTACTATATTTAAAATACACTATGGTGGAGAGTATATAAAATTTGGCACAGCCGAATATAAACCTCTTTTAGAAAATAAGTGTTTCGTCAATAAATTGATTAAATAATTGGAATCAAGGTAACTTTCAAGATAAATGTTTTACTATGAAAAATAAACCACATTTAATATGGCCTAGGGTATCAAATAGTGGGCCAACCCCGACTAAACTTTCTTATTTGTTTATATATGTGTAAGCATACATGTATGTGTGAAATCAAGAGTGCTAGGAAGCTCTTAACAAAGTTCTTTGGCGATCAAGGATATAAGAATTTAAATAAGTGTTTCTCTTGTTTTTTTGATTCATAATAAAAACCATTACATGTTTTGGCCTTATATTTCAGTAGTGATTGGTGGCCTTTAAAGTACATATCTTATTTAACTCACTACATGTATACTTAAGTTATACGTACTTGCCCCTAATGACATCACAATGTTAAAATTATGTGTAGTAATTATTTTAGCATGTTAACTAATTACTTGTGGATTGTTTAAATATAAACAAATAAAGAAATTACAAGCTTTTAGCAAAAACATTATTTTAATACTCCGAGATACAAAAAAGTACCCTCTGAAATATATTTGATACTGAAACAAAATATTTTTCCATCCCTGATTCTAAGCTATTGTACGGGAAATTTTCTTAATCTTTTCATGATTTGATATTTTAAATAATCGTATAAAAGTTATAACGCCAGCGTACGTATGACGGTACCTTCAATGTATAAAGCCCTTCTTAATTAAACTATAAATAAGTAGGTTGAGAATTAACATTTCTGTAAAACCAATTTGAAATATATTTCCAAAGACATATACATATGTTCGTACATACATGTTTATATAAAATCAATAATGTACGTTATGAATGAATATTTCTCCCTTTTCTTGTGGTTATTTTATATTAATATGTATGTCATAAAAGTAATAAAAAAGTTTTTATTTTTATTGTACCAGAAAATTTCCTCTTTAAGCTGACATATTGGTAATATGTACATATATCAACAAGTTTTAAGTAATATGTATGTATGTCAGAGCTTGACAAAAACGAAAAAAGGTAGAAAAAATAAGAGTTTGCCCGCATTATTTTAAGTAGTTTTGCTGCAATACCGACAGTTTATATCTTATAATGCCTGAAGGAAGTAATATGTATGTTGCAAAGCATACATATATCTGTACAGTATTTCGTACTACATAGTGTGGTAGCAGTGTTGCCATTTCGGTGCTTTTCGTATTTGGAGCTTTTTAGCTTCGTATAACCGGAGAAATTTTAAAAATGCCCAGAAAAATTAATTTCTGACGGTTCTTCTTAAAAATAAATAATATATAATTTCGACATCAATTTTCATTAGCTCTTAAAATAATTTAAGTTGTGTGAATTCAATCTTTCTTTAACCCGTGGTAAAAAATACATATAACTTTTAGCAGATATTCGAAATGTATTGTACTTTTTCTATGCCATATGGCATAGCTAGTTTTAAATCCTGTTTTAAAGCAAAATACTCACAAAATACAGTTTTTTAATAATTCTTTATTTTTCTTTGAATATTTTTCTAAAAATGATTGAGAAAAATTGGTGAACCTTACACATTATGTTTCAAGAGCGAGTGTTTCTCCTGAGATTCACAATTTGTAAAAAAAATAAAGTTTAATATATTTTATTAAAAAATATTTATTTCTTAACTTTATGTAATTATTTTGGTAGATAATCATTGCCTTAATAAAAAAAGGTTTGATGCGAAACATAGCTCAGTAGAGCTGCCCGATAATTCCTTAAAAATATATTCATGTCATATGGCATGATGTTCAAAAAACACTTTTGCAAAAAAAAAAATAATAAATTACTTTAGATTATTTATAAAGTGGGTTTAAATATATATTAAATTAAAAATATTTCTAAAATAAAAAAAAAAAAAAAAGAAGTACTGAAAGAGGTAACAACGAGGTTTTTTACTTGTAAACTGATTTCTACAGACTTTAAAATAACTGCGTTTTTGTGACTTCAATATTGTACTCAACAGAGTTATTATCTGAAATTAATATAATACTTTCTTAATTGGGTTTATCATCCACTTCAATTTCTTCTATTGGATCATCTAGATTTCAATCAAATAAAACAACAAAATCTAATAGTTAATTTGGAAAATGTTCATGTAGAAAAATGTCTATTTAGAACAGTTAAAAACAATATACTTGTTTCAATACTGAATTAAAAACATAATAAAAACTTCATTCATACGTAAATTAAACCAAAATTCCTATAACAAAGCATTATTCGTACTATCAAAATTGAGTCTCAATTCGTACTATAGAGTAGACAATGTAATATTTTGCCTTTTGTACTATTGGTCATTCGTAATAGAGAGCATTCGTACTACTGAACGTCTACTGTTTTTGTAAAATTTGTGCTTTTTTACCCACGTTTTTGGAAATTTTTCCGATTTTTTCTCTTGGACGCAACACTGTTTGGTTGTATTTGCGTCGTATTGCAGCATTTAATACAACACTAGACACATTTATACGCAGCGTACTTCGTTAATGTCAACTGTTATTATTTTATTACTCGAACATGTACGAAAATCTTCCAACAACAGAAATTAACAACTAGACCACTATTCATTTTGAAAGCTACTTTATTTCAAAATCATATATGTGAGTAGATATACAAATAAATAGATGGATACTGGTTCCACTTAATATTTCATGTTTTTATTTATTTATGAATGTGTGACAAACTGCTTAAAAGTCACAGTGCGAGCAATAGTTCTAAGTCTTCTTCTTTTAATCTACAATAATTGTAAGAAATAAAAACAGAGTCTTTGTGATTATATTTACATTAGACGCGGGCAAAATATCGATTTTGTTTGGATGACTCTTATTTTGTTAATAAGAATTTAAACCTAACTGGTGTTAATTTTAGTCGAATGGGATACCGGGAACCCGGGCAGTAATCGATTAGAAAGTGAAAATTAGATAAACATTAAAAAATTTTTGATATTATTTAAGGTAATGTTTTTCCGTTTATACATTGAAATATTGATATTAATGAAACTACATACTTCCATTTATTCTTTTTTCAATTTGCACGATTTTTATGCACATTTTTTGTTCATTAAGTAAATTTACTATAGGAGCTGGTGACCAATATTAAACTAAAACAATTCTATTTCGGAAGATAGCTTTTGTATAACTGTAATTAAATGTGCCTGTAATTATGTAAAATTACTTTTTTTGTTTCAAATAAAATGTTTATGAAAAATTATATTCCGAATGTAAGTATGTATATTTGTTGTAAATGGAAAATTTCACACCTGCGGAGTAATTTTGCCAAAATATACATAGAAGTAAGTTTCAGCCGGCACACAGTGTAGAATTTTGCCAATTTATAAAAATTATATAAGATTCATTTTTGTCTTTGTTTGAATTCAATATGAAAGACAAAGTCTAAATAGTAAAGACAATTGTCTAAATAGTAAAGAAATGTATTTAAAAGTAAAGAAGTGTCATCCAAAACTGAAAAACGGTAATCCAAAAGTCGTGTACAGAAAAATAAAATCAATTTTTACCTGCTACATGTTCCCTAATTTTGAACAATTAAAACTATTTTGTTTTTGAAGATTTTTTAATTTTTTTGTCTTCTTTTTAGCATTTATTATTTAATAGTGTAAGTCTCCACGACTTTTAAAGTTAACCGTTAATTGCAAATACATTTCAAAAGTGAGACATTATTTCATGTACTCAAAAACATATAATATATAATCTATTGGGATTAAAAAATATTTTTTGCACCTTTTTGCATATATCCTACACATATTATCAAAAGTTCATCATGAACTCGCAAAAGTTTCATTAGTACATTTTTAATGTTTGGAGTTCAGTTGTGTCATTTAAAAAAATGCATATTTTACGAGATAACATCAATGAAAATTAAAAGAATTAAACACCACTAAAATACTAGCAAAAGCAACAAAATACATATGTTTATTGTTTATGAGCGAAAAGCACAAATTTTTACCAGTTTTTCTCCTTTTGTTCCTTTTTGGACCTAGTTTAGATCTATGAAGTTTTTAAAATTGGTGTGGTTCTAACATGTACTGGCATAATTGAAATATGCACAAAAGGTGCAAAAAGTACCAAAAATACAAATATTTTCCCTTTTCTACCCATGTGTTTAAAATTTTTTCTAAATATTTATAGTTAATTGATATTATATAAAGTAATTTTTCACTAACATTTAATTCTGACTCTTTAAATACTTTCTCAAAGATGAATGTAGATGTCCAATTTTGCCAGTTCTTACGTACTGAAAGTTAGGCTGTCGCAAATGTATTTTACTAATCCACACTTAAACAAATAGCTATTTTCAAAATGCTTGCTGTTTTATGTTTTTTCATAAATAATTAAAAAAATAACGAAAATTTTTATATATAACAAGTAAGAGTGTCATATCATATATACCCACCATCAAACCTCGTTTGACTCGAATGAAAGTTGCCAGCTGCATAAAAATCTTTCAATTAATTCCATTTTCTGTCTGAATATATCTATTTTGTCTTATGAAGAACAAACGTCGCACCTTAAGTATTGCTATTTTTTAATAGTTTTTGTTAAAATATAAGTAGCAATAAAATATAGCAGCAAAATATTTTATTATTTTGGTAATGAGCATTGTATGTAATGTACTTATTTCATATATTACATGGTAATGAGTTGTCTTTATCAATAACATAAATTATTTTTTTTAATAGAATTTGTAGTAAATTGCCCATAGCGTATGTTTTAAGGAATTAGTTAGTGTTTCTAATCGTAGTCGATGTTGGAAGTTCTTTCAAGAAATTTTGATACTTACATTTGTGTTGAATCCAGATAGAATGATAAAATTACTTTTTAATGGGGCATTGAGTAAGAGAATATACTTGCAAACATAAAAAATATGTTTTAATCCGACTTTTCCGGATTTATATACGGTTTTACAATATTTAAATCAGGAAAAGTCGGGCAAGCAGATTTGTAACCAGTTATTGTTTGGTCATCGTCGAACAAAAAAAAGTAGTTATTCCCCAAAAAGTGACTACTTACACTTTTCTCCAATATTACTTGCCTACTTACCGCGTAAGTAAAGATTGTGCTGGGTAATAATAAATTTTGCCCTTTTATGTAAAGGTACTTATTAAAATGTGGACAGAATAAACACATCAGAAATATCAACGTGTTTCACAAAAAATTTGGGATATATACTTAAAACGTATTTTGATATTTTAGTACACCTATCCCAAAAAATACGAGTCTAGCGCTCAAATTCTATATAAGCAAGTTTCTTCGAAGTCAAAATCACACTTAAAAAAATTTCCCTACCAAATTGTATAACAATCGGTCCATAATTGACCTATCCCTATATAAGATCCCCTTCAGAAAATTACTTTAACGCTCATTACTGGCTAAAAATACGAATATAGCGCTGAAATTCGATATAAGTAACTTTTCTACGAGTAAAGATCTATCATCCGAATTTTATGAGAATCGGTTCATAATTAACCCTACTCCCACATAAGGTCTCCCTCAGAAAATAACTTTAAAAAACGGGTATAACTCTCAAATTCGACACAAGTAAGTTCCTTATGTGGACAAATCTGTCTACCGTATTTTATTAGAATTGATTTAAAATTGTCCCTACCCCCATATAGGGCCTCTTCAGAAATTGACTTAAACGCGCATTACCAGCTTAAAAATGCAAGTATATCTATGAAGTTCGATACACAGAAGTAAGTTTTTTACAAGCCAAAAACTCACAATAACGTATAAAAGATAACTTCCAAAGAAGCGAAAAAGAAGAAGAATTAACTTCATGGAGGTACTGAAAAATACCTGAAAACGTTATGATTTTAACACAGGCTTCTCATAGAAGGGAAGTCCTTGTAATTTGATTCCAAATTCACTACAACTTAAGTCATTCTCAGGAAGTAATTTTTATGTTTTTTTGGAGTAATTAGGAAGTGAAATTGTAGAATTATAGAATAAAACTAATTTGACTCAAATAATATTAAAATAAATAATTAAATTATACGCATTTATTAATTAAATTTATTTATTTAAAAAAATTTCAGTACAAAAAATATACCTTAAATTTTACAAAAAATATTATACTTTTCGCTTCTGTGGATGTCAATTAACATCACTTCCACAGAAGGCGAAACTAAATGCTACTTTTGAAGTGGTAAGATATGTTATTCTTTTGGAAGTACTTTGTTTTACTTTTGCTGGGTAATATCAACCTAATGTTGATAGGAGAGCATTCAATTTACTGCAAACGGTTTGAAAGTAAATCCTGTTTTGATTTTTAGTACTATATGATTTTTTTTCGATTTTTTTTATTGATGCAATTTGTAGCTCTACTGATTATACTTATCTGTACAAAAGCATTTAGCGATATCTTAATTTGTTTAGGATTTAGTAGAAGCACCTATGTGATTACCATATATTAAATGCTCCAACAAGAAGTCCTATGTGTTTCAAATTATATTGATTTAAATCATAAAACAGCCATAATATTCTTTTAGTTATACTAGTTAATATAATACCGTGGTCATCCCCCGCCTTTTGGTGTACACATCAATTTAAAATCACTTTATGGGTCGATTTAATTTCACCCGTCCTTCCGTTCATATTACACTGGAACTTTTCATTTAAAGTACTTGCGATATTTACATGAAAAACAAGTATGAATTTATAGTCAGACATTGCCGACCATATGATACCCTACACCAGTCAGTATGTTAAAATTGTGGATTTTTTTAAATAAATCATTTAATTTATTTTATTGTGGAATACTTTTACATAATGTTGACAAAAAAAGAGATTTTCTGCAAGAGGGCTCATAGGGGAGAAGGGGTAAATATGGGCCTATCCTTACAAATTTTGGTAGATGAATTAACCTCTACTTCAAAGTCATTTATGTAGATTTTAATCGTTTTATTAGTATTTATAAGTTAATTTTGACCTAAAAGTCATTATCTGAAGGGGAGTTTGTATGGAGGCTAGGGTCAAATGAAAAAATTAATATTGTCATTTATTGTTCTATAAAACTAATTTTTGTTGATTTTTATTGACATTATAATACATTTAACGTAATTATGAGCCTAAAGGCCCAATATTTTTGGGTGTTACGAACTTCAGCACAAACGCATAATACCCTCCCCACTATAGTGGTGTAGGGTATAAAAAGAAGTAGGTTTTATAGACTAGTCTACGTATATCTTTACCAAATAAAATTTCAAGTTGAAAGTTAAACAACATATGTCACACAAACTAGTAATATGTAATTAGTTTTTTTTTTTAACGAATTTTCATTAAAACAAGTAGGAAAGTATAGTCGGGCATGGCCGACCATAAAATACCCTACACCATATATTTTTAACATTTTTATTTTTTATAAAGAAACTTTTATATTGAATATTACCATAATTCCAAATTATTTAAGCAATTTATTGATAAAAAAAATAAAATTTGTAAATGAGGCTTTATGTAGGTCAAATATGGCCGATCCTCGGTAAATTTGGGAAAATGATATATTTTTAAATAACAGTTAGTTCTGTTGAGTTTCATTGCGATACAAATGGTTACAAGTCAATTTTAGACGTTTAAGACATTTTTTGAAGGGGGGTTTGTATGGGGGCTATGGTCAAATAAGGCCGATCCTTACGAAAATCTGCAGTGTCATTTATATCATTTATAAAACTTATTTGTGCCAATTTTTAGAAAGATAGTAGATTATTTGACGTGATTATAGCATAAAAAGTTCAAATCGGAAGGTACGGTTGTATGGGGGCTAGGTGAAATAATGGACCGATTTCAACCATTTTCAATAGGCTTCGTCCCTGTACCAAAAAAAAAAGCTTGGTTCAAATATAATCGAATTATCTTGAAAATTGCCGCCTGTACCTTCCGCAAAAGGTTTACATGGACAGCCAGCCAGCCGGACGGACATGTCTTAAAAATGATTCTGAATCGATCGGTATACTTAAAGGTGGGTATTGGACCAATATTTTTGTATGTTACAAACATCAGCACAAACGTATAATACCCTCCCCACTATAGTGGTGTAGGGAATAATGTTAACGTATTCTTTGTTCTTTTAGTTTTTATTCTTATATACCCACCATCAAATCATCCTTATTAATAAACTTTGATATTATGGAAGCAATTTTTTCATTTAGTAGATATATGTCGAATTTAATAATTTTATGTCGATATTAATATGAACATCATAGTAAAATGTGGCAGAGGACCTTGTATAAGGGCTTAATTATGGACCGTGCTATTCCGAATTAAAACATGTAAGAAAGTATAGTCGGGCGTGGCCGACCATATGTTACCTTACACCAGTTATAAATATTAAATGTGATTTATTTTTCATAATAAAGCATTTATCTTCAATATTACCTTGTTCCGATATATTTAAGCAATTTATGGATGAAAAACTAATTTTCTGAAAGAGGCTTTATATGGGGGCTAGAGGCAATATGGACCAAGCCCGATAAAATTTTGTGAATATATTTATATTTTCATAATATTTTATTGTGCTGAATTTCATCGAGATATTTGTGTTTATAAGTTGATTTTGGACATTCAAGTAATTTTCTAAAGGGGACATTGTATGGGAGCTAGGGTCAAATGGGGTCCGATCTTTATTCAATGTGGCAAGGTCATCAAGTCTTCTATAAAACTTAGTTGTGCCGCATTTTATCAATTTACCTGTATATTTAACATAATTATGAGCTTAGAAGCCCTTTTCAGGGGGTTCTGTTCTATGGGGGCTAGGTGAAATAACCGACCGATTTAAATCATTTTCAATAGGCTTCGTCCTTTGGCGAAATAAAACTTGTGTGCCTAATTCCATCCAATTTTCTTAAAAATTGCGACCTGTACCTTGCGCACAAGGTTTTCCAATTTTTATAACCATAAACTGTAAGGTTGGTTATATGGAGCGTAGAGTCAATCAGTTTATACACTAATTATTTGTATTGATTTTCATCGCTATACTCTTATCGTTAATTCAGTCATGAGGTTTAAAGTAATTTTCTGAAAGAAACCTATAATAGGGGTTTGATCAGTTTTAATCGATCCTCATCAAATTCAGTTAAAAAATAACAGTTCCTATAAAACTACCGTAATTTGAAAAAAATGGAAGCCATATATAAGCATTAAATTCATTTTCTAGAATGAATCTTACATAAGGGTCGATAAAAAACCGACCTTCATAAACTTTTGTACAAAAACTTCACCGCTATAGATGTTTCTTCTAAGCAGTTACGAGCAATAAAGTCAGTTTCTAATCTTGGTCAAGTTAATTAGGCGAAATCGTGGGGAAATCGATATATATTGCTCATTTTCAATACCAAACAAACTGCATCAACTAAAAGTATCTTAGTAAAATTTCGTCTCTTTTGTGTTTTTAACAAACAGACAGACGAATGGACATGGCTATATCATCTTAGAATCTAATAAGGACCCAGATTATATATATACTTTTATGGGTCATAGATGAATATTTCAATGTGTTACAAAACGGAAGGAAAAAACAATATTTTTTTTTGGTGGGTATAATAATTGCAACGTTTCGTTTATTTCCGTACTTTGTTAGCTCGTACTTATAAGTATTGTCAATAGTGCATTGGCACTTTACTTAGATCTTTAAGGGTGGTAGTAACGAAAGTACCGGTAGTTTTAGATGGAATTGCTGTTGGTGGTGAGTCTAAATAATCACACAATGTTGTTAATGTGATGTTAATGATAACGATGATGACGATGGGTAATATAATGTGACAGTGAGTAGCTGCTGATATAAATGACAATGTTTTTGTATTAGTTTGGAAAAAAATAAAAATAACAAATCCAACCAAAGATGTAATGATAAAAGGAAAAAAAGCAACGGATTGATGACAAACAAATTTGTACATGCAACATATTTGACCTTCTGCTCTCATTAATACCTCTGTTATGATACTGCGGCAAGTTGGTATGTAAAACGTACACTGTGCATAAATCTTTGTTTGTAGATTCGTAAAAACCAGACATAAAACTTTGAAATAATTTTTAATATAAAAGTTTTGTATTTACACCTGACAAAACTATTATTTAATAAGGAAACGAAACACCTAAATTATTAGAGCTCTATTCACCGCAACATGTTGCTAGCAAAAACTTACACTGAAAAGTCAGGAGTTAGTTTTCATTTTAATTCAATATTTTAAAGCGGCAAAGGCAATTTGATATAAAAATAGTTGATTACTTTACAGACGTTGTGTCGTTGTCATTGAAAAGTAAACATTTGCTGGACGGGTAACGAAATACAAAATTTTAGCAACTAGAATCGACAGATATTTCGAAAAGGGCACGATTTACACGAATGTAATTTGTTATGCTATTTCATATTGGTGGTTTTTATACATATATTCCCAGATATTTTCAAGTACCACATCTGTATAGCCATCCAAAGTTATAGTTTGTATGAAATAATATACGAAATATGTTTTTCTTACTCTTTAAAAGTTTTTATTGATGGATATGACAGGTTCAATTGCTTTCCTGTGACACATATCGAAAATATTATTTTGTCAGTGTAACGGAAGAAGCCATATGTACGTGTAGCTTTGTTTTGTCTTTTGTTTACATGGGTGGGTTATAGCGATGTCTGTCATTAATACGTCCGTCCATCAGTTAGTAAGTTTTAAAATGTATATGTTTGTGTGTGTTTGTTTACTTGTTAGATGATGAATTGCTGTTGTCAATGTTGACGTGATTGTGATTGTCAGCGTCATCATCGCTTGTCTATTTATTTGTCTACATATGCAAATAGATAAAAATTTAAATCAGAATGATTGAAAGAGATTATGTTCCTTTTGTTTGTTAAGATTTTGTTTTTAAATAAATATTGCGTTAAAAGATACAACAAAAACAACAAAAGATGACAAATACCTTTATGTTTATTCGTTCATTCATATCCATGTATATACATGTTCGTACACACAGATACTCGTATCTTTAGATCTAAATGTGTAAACGTAATATGGCAAAGCAAAAAGTTTATAATTGTTACACTCAAGGGACCCGCTTTACTCCCATTCCTTTAATGCCACTAATACACAATGAATTTGTATCATTTTATATGTACATTAGGGTAGCCCATAGTCTAATGTTCCTGACAAATATTAAAATTAAGTCCATTCTAAGATATCATTTCTCATTCCATTTAAATGTTACTGTTTTAAGCTGATAAACCGGAGTAAATTTGAAGAATGGAACCTCAAATTTCAGTTATATAAACTTTATCTTGCATTTTCAGATATATATACACAAATATTTTATATTTTTAAATTTGTCTATTATTGATATTTGAAGGACTAGAAGTTTTATACTAGTTACGACTGGACTTTTATTGTCTATGATTTTCGAAAAGTATGATTACCAGCATGAGAAAACAAAAAGGAAAGTTTGCGTCTTTGTTGCTCCATTTTTAACCGCATTTGTAAGCTGTCATTTGCAACTTAATTTGTAAAGACATCTGCGTCTGTATTGAAGTTATAACGAAATTTCGAATAATAACAATGCTTTATAAGATTTTATATATAACATTTTAAACATTCCCCTAAATTAATCGCCATTTTAACCCATTCAGTGGTTTCGTCGAATATATTCACATTAAAATATACTATATTTTTCAGCATTTTTTGATTATAATATATACTTTATTATTAATTTTTTTCTTTTAGGCGAAAATTAAGACTTAATTATATTTATATAATTTAATTTTTAGATCCTGATTTTAAAGTATTTTAAAATAATGTTTTAAGAAATTTCGGTGTTTATAAAACAACTTCATTTAATGGCCAAAAAAATGTATTTTAGGAGAACGAATTTCATAGATTTAAATTGAATTGTATTGATATACATACATTTGTCAGTGTAAGATGACATTTTACAAAACAAAAGCAATTAACTTTCGCCTTCTATTAGTCATTGGGAAAAATCAAATTCAAAAGAAATAATTTTCCCGGATTCAGCATACTCAAATTATCAAGTCAATAAAATTTGACGTACATTAAAAACCAAATATTAACCCCAGGGCTAAATTAAAAAAAACAGTATCTTAGAAAGAACCAGGCTTTAATTTTCAATGGGAATACAAGTATCTTTTTTCTCCATTTACACATGGCCACCCTTATGTATATGCTTATTCCGTTCTGAAAAAGGGATGAAATACATCCATTCATCCAACAAACCAACAATCTATTCTTACGTAGTACGTATTTTTACAAATAAATATATCCTCATTATGAATGGTTTTTTGTGTTAATATGTATGTATGTCTGACTTTACGTAAGTATGTTTGTAAATTATAATAACTATGTTAATGAATTTGCTAGACCATTTTTTTGTACTCATATAAATACATATATATTCTTCTCCTTCTCGAGAATGACAAAAGAATTTTACAGATGATGATAGACACCATAAGAAAATTTAATTGCAGCGCATTTAATAGATGATTTACCAAGGACTTTTTTCAGCATGTATAAATTACACAAATAGAATTTCCAACATTTAAAATATCATTACTCAACTTGAACATGATCAGCAGATTTTGTTTTCATACTTTTCATTCTAATGAACATTTTAAAAGTCACTAATTAGTGATAATGTTAAACTAACTTTTTCGATTCGTTCGGGAACAACGTAATTCCATAAATCATTGCAAAAATTTATTAACGTATTATTAACTACATAAATACTTTAACTATTATAGGAATACATTAACTTTAACATCTACCTTAATGAGAAGTTGTAGCGGTGGAAATATAATAGGGAAAACAAATTCGTTGTAATAACCGAATTTATTGCTTATAGAATTTGTATGTGGTTATAAGTAGTTCCTTGCAATTAGATTCAAATGAATTAATAATTCGAATTATGTTGTATGTTTGTATGTACATTAGGGTCTTAACTATTTTTGGGCGGTAAAATACCATAGCATTACCTTATAAACATTTGTTTACGCTTTACAAGGTATTGACAAAAAATGGCAAAAAGTTGAAACCATAATGTACATTAAAGTTTCCAAGCTTATATTAAGGAAACAAAATTGTCCGACTGGCCGGTTTTATCGTATAACATCCGGTATTTAAAATAGTAGGGACAGAAGCAAAATTAACCCTTTGCACTTGGATAAAATTTAACGAAAGTAAAAAAATTCGAAAAAACATTATCCATTTGAATAATACGCTATACATTTAGTTGACATACATTCAGTGAATAATTATTTTCTCATGTGTTTTTTTAAACATAAATATTTTTATAACATTCCTTTACAACTACTTCTTAAATAAATTTCAGTAATCCCAGTGTGCTGATTCTGATTATGGAAGGGAAAAGATTCCTTACTTTTGTATTCAACATTTAAATAAAGAAGTAAGAAATTGTAGTCGGGCGAGGCCGATCATACAATACACTACACCGTTTACAAAAATAAAATGTGATTTAGCTGCCATTATAAAGTATTTAAGTTGATTTGTACCTCGTAGGCATTTGGTTTACCATAATATGGTCTCTTAATTATATAGTCTCCCAATTATAACAAAAATTTTTGAAAAAACATATTATTTTCAATAAAAATTAATTTGATGTAAAATAGTACATTTTTTATTTTAATCAATAAATAACAATAAAGTTTATGTATATAAAAAACAAGCAAGAGTGCTATATTCGGCTATGCCGAATCTTATTTACCCTTCACCATAGTGTATTTCAAACAATTAGTTTTAAAAATTGTAATTTTTTTCCCGACTGCATTATTATTACACCAAAAGCAAAACAAAACAAGTAGGAATGTATAGTCGGGCATGGCCGACCATATAATACCCTACACCATGAGTATATTCTTAAAATTTTTATTTTTAATAAAGAAACTTTTATGTTGAATATTACCATAATTCCAAAATATTTAAGCAACTTATTGATAAAAAAATAAAATTTCTAAATGAGGCTTTATATAGGTCAAATATGGGGCGATCCTCGGGAAATTTGGGAAAAGGATATATTTTTAAAAAACAGTTAGTTTTGTTGAGTTTCATTGCGATACAATCCTTACGATAATCTGCAGTGTCATTTATACTTATATAAAACTTATTTGTGCCAATTTCTAGAGAGATAGTAGAATATTTGACGTAATTATGGCATAAAAAGTTTAAATCGGGAGGTACGGTTGTATGGGGGCTAGGTGAAATAATGGACCGATTTCAACCATTTTCAATAGGCTTCGTCCCTGTGCCAAAAAACATGCCTGGTCCAAATTTCATCAAATTATCTTGAAAATTGCGGCCTGTACCTTCCGCACAATGTTTACATGGACAGCCAGCCGGACAGACATACGGACATGTCTTAATCGACTCAAAAAATGATTCTAAATCGATCGGTATACTTTAAGGTGGGTATTGGACCAAGTATGTTCCGAGTGTTATATTCCAGATAATACAAAATTAAATATGAAGTTTTATTAAAATCAGACATTCTAAACTCATACACAGTTTATGGGTTCAAAAGTTAAATTTTGTAATATTTAATGTTCTATCAGCATAATTATTTGCAGGACATAGTTTTACAAGCCATAGAACAATTCCAGAAGGGAAGACGGCCTGTTGGATACTTTTTTTCCTTCATACAAGCATGGAGTACTCTAATGTATATATTAGACCGAGTTCCAATTATAATGATTTTTTAATTTTAATATTTCAAAAAATTTTATATTTTA
Organism: Lucilia cuprina; assembly: GCF_022045245.1. Taxonomy (NCBI): domain Eukaryota; kingdom Metazoa; phylum Arthropoda; class Insecta; order Diptera; family Calliphoridae; genus Lucilia; species Lucilia cuprina. The sequence continues at coordinate 5,693,648 of NC_060949.1, forward strand.
ATATTGAAAAATCGAATGCAAATAGTATAATTCAAATTAATTTAACAGAAAATTAAAAACAAGTATGAATGTATAGTCGGGCGTAGACGACCATATGATACCCTACAACAGTCAGTATGTATGTATGTATGTATGTATGTATGTATGTATGTATGTATGTATGTATGTATGTATGTATGTATGTATGTATGTATGTTAAAAATGGGGATTATTTAAAAAAATAAAGCATTTGGTTTGTTTTTTAACTTTATTTCGGAATATTTTTACTTTTTTTGGCAAAAAAAGAGATTTTTAAGAGGGCTCAAAGGGGAGTAGGGCAAAATATGGCCCTATCCTTAAAAATGATGGTAGGGGGAGTTAAGTCTTCTTCAATATTATTTATGTAGAATTTAAAAGTGTTATTAGTGTTTGTAAGTGAATTTTGACCTTTAAGTCATTTTCTGAAGGGGAGTTTGTATGGGGGATAGGGTCAAATGAAGCCCGATCATTAGAAAAATCGGTAGTGTCATTTAAAATTCTATAAAACTTTGTCGACTTTTGTCAACATAATAGATCATTTAAATTAATTATAAGCCAAAAGGCCCTATTTGGGGGGTACGATTGTATGGAGGCTAGTCGAAATAATGGACCGATTTTAACCATTTTCAATAGGCGTCCTTGGACCAAAAGAAGCGTGTGTGCCAAATTTCATCCAATTATCTTGAAAATTGCGACCTGTACCTTGCGCACAAGGTTTACATGGACAGCCAGCCAGCCAGCCAGACGGGCGGACATAGCTTAATCGACTCAGAAAATGATTCTAAGCCGATTGGTATACTATAAGGTGGGTATAGAACGAATATTTTTGTATGTTACAAACATCAGCACAAACCCAATATACCCTCCCCACTAAAGTGGTGTAGGGTATAATGATTAAATTATGTACATAATACATCATCCGAAAGCTAAAATTAGACCAAATAATAGAAATCTGAATGAAAGTAGATCTGCGTTCACTGTTGTTTATTTTGATGTTCTGTTTCATTGTAAACGGACTCTAAAAATTCAAAGGAGCACATTTAAGCAAGTATGAAAGTATGGTCGGGCGTACCGACCATATGATACCCTACACCAGTTATGCATAATAAATATGATTTATCTATCTTCTATATAATCTAATCTGTTGTCCATAAATCCCTATGAGATCTCCCAATAATATTAAAATTTGTTTAACAAAATATAAAAAAAAAACTAAAATTTGAATTTTGAAACGACCTTTAAAAATATCAAAATTTTTCGACCATAGCTCAGAACAGGTTTACGTTATTCTATAAGGACAAAAACTCATATTCAAATAACTACAGATGTATTTTAAGTAATACAATTGTTTTATTAGAATATTTTCAAAAATTTGTTTATTTTTTTATCACATTTCGAATTCAAGTGCTCTAAGACACGATAATGGTCTGGGGAATTTTTAATAACTTTTACATTTTTCAACCAATTTTTATGTTTTTTATTTTTTGTAACGCTAATTCTGTGTACATTACGATTCTTTGACAATAAAATACAAAACAAATTATTTAATGACAAAACTTTTGTGAAAACTGAAAAAAATGCATATTTTCCCCTTGTAAATGCATCTTCAAACTTCAGAGCCGTTGCGGCACCAGTTAACGTAGTCCTATTGACCTTATTTTTTGCACGACTTATTTTTATAACCCATAGAACAATTTTAGAGGGGGGGACGGGCAAAATTCGAAACTTAGTTTTTTTGGAGCACTCTAATGAACAATTTGAATTAACTAACAGTTTTCAAGATATACGAAATTTTGTATATAATTCATATATGTGGTGTAGGGTATTAATTATTCGGATTTTTTTTTTATTCGGTTTATTCGACAAATAATTATTTGAGGTTTAACCGGTTAATAATCGGCTAATCAAAATTTATTCGGTTATTCGAATAAAAGGAAACTAGATGTTACTATTGCTTTTTACAGTAATTTTCTTCATATTACACCCTGTAACAATTTTGAAAAAAGCATTTACACATGGAAAAGTTGATAAGCATATGAAAAAAGAATTGCGTACTCCGATTTTTATGTTCTTAAAAAAGGATTTTTATTGCTAATATTGGTATCAAATGGAAGCTGGGAATCTCTACATTCTATCTATATTATTTAACTGTCTCACTGAGAGAAAAAACGAAAGAAAGAAGTTAAATTTAAAAAGGTTTCATTTTCGACTCAAAATTTTTTAAATACTTTTTTGTGACAAATTTTTTTTAAGATTTCCAATTTTTTCTTGATGATCTTGATGATTTGCAATAAATTATATTATTTCGATGCAGAGCTACTCAGCTTCATTTGAAATTGATATTTATATCAACTTTTAAATATAAATTTACAATTCCATCTTTTGAAATCGGATGTCTTTAAAACTTTAAAGTCCTTTTACAGGAGCATAAGAGCTGATTATGAAAAACTATGTACTCAGAGTTTATACTAATTGTCCACAGTTTCCTGCACGCATAGATTTTTTCATGTTTGAAAATAACTTTTGCACGGTTTATAAACAAAAATATTATCACTTCATTTCTATATTTAGTTTTTTTCTCAAATATTAGAAATGCTGTTTATGTGAAATGAATGCTTTTCTATATAAAGAAATTACTGTTTTTAAGATTTCTAGAATTCATACGTTCCATTGAACACTAACTAGTTCAACTATAACTGTTGCTGAAAAACTTATTAGAAATACTTAAGAACACAACAATGTTCCCAAAAAACTGGTTGTAGAAATAAAGGCGATATAATTAGTTCCATGATTTCTTTTCAAGAATCATCAAATAAATTTTATTTATTATAAAAAAATTATTAAGAAAAGAAGAAAAAATTAATCGATTAACCGAACGAAGATTAATCGTTTGAATACTCTAATGTGTTGCCAAGCCCTCCATTAAGAGTCCGCCCGTTATTTTCTTAATGTTCACATAAATGTCAAAGTTATTCATATAAAATTTGAAGATTCTAGCTTTAATAGTTTCTTAGATAACTATTTTCTCTATTTAATTCATGTGGGGGCTTCAAGCTCCCCAGAATAAAGTCCGCCCTTTATCCCCTAAATGTTCAGATAAATATTAAAGTAATATAAGCAAAATTTGATGATAATTCCATATTTTTCAAGATAAACAATATTTTGTATTTTATTCATAGTCCCCATTAAAAGTTCGCTCGTTATACTCTAAATGTTCAGATGAATGTCAAAATTCTTCAAGTGAAATTTAATGATTCTATCTCTAACAGTTTCTCAGAAACGCGAATTTTTCTATTTTATTCATATGGGCGCTGTTACATTATCTCAAGATAAACGAATTTGTATATTTAATTAATATGGAAGGTGCCGCTCATTGATAGTCCGCCAATTATTACCCAAAATGTTTAAATGGATGTTAAAGTTATTCGTGCAAAAATTTAAGATTCTAAGTTTCCAAGATAAAATAATTTTTGTATTTAATTTATATGGGAGGTGCCGCTGCCCTCATGGGCAATCCGCCAATTTATTACCCAAAATGATTACATGGATGTTAAAGTTATTCGTGCAAAAATTTAAGATTCTAACTGTAATGGTTTTCAAGATAAACGAATTTTTTTTATTTAATTTATATGGGAGGTGCTTTATATAGATAAAATTTTACTACAAAATTTTATCTATATAAAGCACCTCCCACATTTACGTCATTATAGATGTGCCTTTCCCACCATTGATGTACTGGTATAAAATAGATGTTTTTATTTTTAATTCATATAGGAGTTGCCAGGCCTATTATTACTGACCCGTCTATTTATTTCTTAAATATTAATATTTAAACTAAAGTTACTTGTACAAAATTGTAGGAGTCTAGCTTTTATAGTTTTTGAGATATTGATATTTTACTCTTTACTTCATATGGGTCATACCCCTTCTAACAATGCTGCTTCACCTATTTTCGTCCAAAATATTTATATTGAAAATTATTAGCAGTTGTTTAGCACTATTTTTGTTAAAAATATTTATATTTACACTAAAGTTATTCGTATAAAATTTGAACCCTCTAGCTGCTATAGCCAAGATACACATATTTTAATACTTACATCATATGTGAGGTGTCCCACTCACTTGTGCAGTTTCGGCCATTATTTTTTTCAAAATATTCATATTGCAACTGAAATTACTTGTACAAAATTTAAGGACTCTAGCTATTATGGTTTTCCAAATATACAAAAATCTTCATGTAAATGTTAAAGTTGCCTGTGCAAAATTTGAGATTAATGTAACAAATTAAATGTAATAGTGGATAAAATTTTAGTTATTTTTGTAGAAATTTTAGTTTTAGATTATGTTTAAGGTAAGTTAAAGTAAGTATAATTAATTTAAGATCATTTTTAGATAAATTAAGATATTTTAGGATAAAATTGGATATTTTAAGTTAAAATTAGGATATTTTAAATTAAATGATGATTAAATTTGAGTTAATTGTAGTTTAGATTAAGTTTAAATTAAATTTAAGTTTAGTTTTAGGCAAATTGTATTTAATGACAACTCAGACACTGTTAAGAAGTTTGATGACGTCATTGATGAAAATTGTAATAATAGAATACTTAGGTTTAGCGTTTTTATTTTAGGAATTCAGTTTGTTTAAGATGCTGGCTTGGTTATTAGAATTTGATTTTAACAATTTTGCAATATTTGTAGGTAGGGATTATATAAAACAATTTTCTCTTTTGTGTTTTGAGGATTGAACGATTGTCGATCATTAAAATTGTATCTCGTACTGGCTTGAATCCTTTGTTCCAATTGGAACAAGGATTATAATGACACAATTATCTAAAATTTAAAAAATAATGTAGAAAAAAACACACATCCATATATCTCCCCCATACAACTGAACCCCCCCAATAGAGCTTGTAAACCTTTATGGCACTGTAGACGAAGCCTATTGAAAATATTTAACATCCGTCCATTATTCCACCTAGCCCCATACAACTAAACCCGCCAAATAGGTTCACAATTACTTTTAATATACTCGTATCTAGACAATAAACTGCAAAACCAAGTTCTATACTAGCCTTGATGACCCTGATGAACTTTATATTATTAATTATAGGGCCTCATTTGACTCTAGCTTGTTTAAGAAGCCCCCATCAAAATTTTACATAAATATCCGCAGTTTTATTAAACAATAAATGGCATGGTGAAATTCAACTTAAATGCTTTATTATGAAAACAAAATTACTTTTTATTTTTTATAATATATATTCGTATACAGGTGTAGGGTATTATATGGTCGGCCTCGCCCGACTATAACTTCTTACTTGTTATTTTTTTTTTGCTCTAAAATTTTACCTAATGGCGGGATTCAAAAAATGGTAAACAAAATGTAAACAAAACCATACGGTTCTAATTTACTTTTTTGGCAGCTGTCAATGGTTTCTTATCTAGTTATATGTGTTGTAATCAAACTACAGGTCACAGTTTTGGAGATAATTCAATGAAATTCGGCACATGATATTTTATGGTACCGTAGACGAAGCCTGTTGAAAATTGTTTACATCGGCCAATTATTTCACCTAGCCCCCATACAACTGAACCCGCGAATAGGGTTTTTAAGTTCATAATTATGTTTAATATACTCATATCTCGAAAAAAAAGCTGCAAAAACCAAGTTCTGCGCTAGACTATGACCCTAGCACCTATGAAAATTTCACTTAAACGTCCACAATTTTTAATCAACAATAAACGGCTTAAGTATGTATATCTGAGACAAGGTACAATTAAACTTAATTGCTTTATTATGGCAACTAAATCATATTATATTGTTGTAAAAGGTGTAGGGTATTATATGGTCGTCCTCGCGCGACTATAATTTCTTACTTGTTTTGTATGTGTTTACATAAAAATACATCCCTGATCTTGTTTTTTGAATCAATTCAAAAATGAAGAGAGCAATACGACTGTCAAATTTTCCATCCGTATCTCTTTCAATGTGTGATGGTTTCATTACATATTGCGTTTAGACGATCCCATCCGTACTCTTCTACACAAAATTTTGACAGATCATATTACTTGTGTGATCGTGTAAAGCCGGCTTTACACTGCTCAATGTGTGTATAGAAAACACAGGCATCAGCTTAGTAACAATTGGAACCGCTATCGAAAAATAACACAAAAAAGCGAGCGACAAATTTAAATTAGTTATTGATTTGTTGTTGTACGAATGAAGAGAATAACAAAACAAAACTAGTTTCCGAGTACGGGAAACTCCGTACCGCGAGATAGATGAATGGTATTCCTTCTTTTTCTCTCTCATGCAAAATAAAAAGTTTCCCAATAAAAGTTTCCTAGTGTAGACCGGCAGTTAAGCGACTGTCGACAGACCACATTTTTTGACTTTTATAAGAAAAAATCAAAGCAAAATAATGTTTTGTTTAAAATAATTTTTTTATGAAATAACAGGTAAGAGTGCTATATTCGGCTGTGCCGAATCTTATATACCCTTCACCATAGTGTATTTTAAACATATTTATTATACCCTACACCACTATAGTGGGGAGGGTGTTATGCGTTTGTGCTGAAATTTGTAAGACCCAAAAATATTGGTCCTAGACCCACCTTAAAGTATACCAATCGGCTCAGAATCACTTTCTGAGTCACCAGTCAGTATGTATGTTAAAAATGGGGATTATTTAAAAAATTAAGCATTTGGTTTGTTTTTTAACTCTATTTCGGAATATTTTTACTTTTTTTTGACAAAAAAAGATTTTTTAAGAGGGCTCAAAGGGGAGTAGGGCAAAATATGGCCCTATCCTTAAAAATGTTGGTAGGTGGAGTTAAGTCTTCTTCAATATTATTTATGTAGAATGTGTTATTAGTGTTTGTAAGTGAATTTTGACCTTAAAGTCATTTTCTGAAGGGGAGTTTGCATGGGGGATAGGGTCAAATGAAGCCCGATCATTACAAAAATTGGTAGTGTCATTTGAAGTTCTATAAAACTAAGTTTTGTCGACTTTTGTTAACATAATATAACATTTAAATTAATTATAAGCCAAAAAGGCCCTATTTGGGGGGTACGGTTGTATGGGGGCTTGTCGAAATAATGGACCGATTTTAACCATTTTCAATAGGCTTCGTCCTTGGGTAAAGAGATGTGTGCCAAATTTCATTCAATTATCTTGCGGCCTGTACCTTGCGCACAAGGTTTACATGGACAGCCAGCCAGACGGACATAGCCTAATCGACTCAGAAAGTGATCCTAAGCCGATTGGTATACTTTAGGACAAATATTTTTGTATGTTACAAACATCAGCACAAACCCAATATACCCTCCCCACTAAAGTGATGTAGGGTATAATAAAACGATCAAAATCTACATAAATGACTTTGAAGTAATTTAAAGGGATAGGACCATATTTACCCCTTCTCCCCTATGAGCCCTCTTGTAGAAAATCTCTTTTTTGTCAACAATAAGTAAAAAAATTCACAATAAAAAAATTAAATGCTTTATATAAAAAAAACACAATTTTAATATACTGACTGGTGTAGGGTATCATATGGTCGGCAATGTCCGACTATAAATTCATACTTGCTTATAAATTGTTTCCTGACTACATTATTATTATACCAAAAGCAAAACAAAATGAACAACAACACTAAGCGAAATAAAAAACAAAATACACAAGGCATCTAAACCAACAGACATCTAAACATACATAACAAAAAACACAGAAAAACAAAAACAAAATAAACAAGTAGGAAAGTATAGTCGGACATGGCCGACCATATAATACCCTACACCATGAGTATATTTTTAAAATTTTTATTTTTTTAAGAAACTTTTACGTTGAATATTGCCATAATTCCAAAATATTTAAGCAATTTATTGATAAAAAAATAAAATTTCTAAATGAGGCTTTATATAGGTCTAATATGGGCCGATCCTCGGTAAATTTGGGAAAGGATATATTTTTAAATAACAGTTAGTTTTGTTGAATTTCATTGCGATACAAATGGTTAAAAGTGCAAAATTCACAACTCAATGACGCCAACAGCATCCAAACATACAAAACATTGAATTATCTTCAAAATTGCGACCTGTAGTTTGATTAAAAGGTTTACATGGACGGACATAGCTAAATCGACTAAGAAAATGATTCTGAACCGATTGGTATATTTTAAGGTGGGTATAGGACCAATATTATTGTGCGTTACAAAATCAGCACTAAAGTGGTGTAGGGTGTAACAAGTAAGAAATTATAGTCGAACGAGGCCGACCATGTAATACCCTGCACCTGTTACAAAAAGTAAAATGTAATTAGTTTTCCTAATAAAACATTTGAGTTAAATTGTACCTTGCCTCAGATGTACATACTTAAGCTATTTGTCAAATGAGTCCCTATACTTAAAAATCCATGTGGGTCATTAAGGCAGGTATGGAACTTGGTTTTGCAGCTTTTTGTCGAGATACGATTATATTAAACATAATTATACCCTACACCACTTTAGTGGGTAGGGTATTGTGCTGATGTTCGTAACGTACAATAATATTGGTCGTAAACCCAGCTTAAAGTATACCAATCGGAACAGAATCATTTCCTGGGTATATGTGGGTATATATACAAAGAAAATGATTCTGTGCCGATCGGTATACTTTAAGGTGGGTATTGGATTGGTAAGATTATCTTGCCATTTAATTTTATAGTGATGTTTATGTATTTAATGTTGCCATATTCTCTTCAAAATATGTCAACTTCAATAAAAATAAATAAGTTTTTTATTTTCTTTTGTCAATATAGAAATTGAAAAATAAAAATTTATAGTAGATATTTATTTTATATAAACAATTTAGAGAATATTTTTGAAAATAGTCAACCTGTAAGTAGACCTCCAAAAATATTTCACGATTTAGTGAACTATATTAAATATTACAATGAGGCAGAATTTGTCCAAAGATTTCGAGTATCAAAGCATACATTCCAATATATTTTAGACAAAATTTATCACTCTTTACAGTCAAGGAATTTGGGTACTAGTTTATAAATTTCCTTTCAGGCATTATTCCGTATCACCTAAGGCAAATAACGCTAAGGTTTTACGCAAGTGAACATTTCTTAATTAAAAGTGGGTGACTTTTGTGGTGTTAATGTATTAAGTGCTGGTCGAATTGTGACAGAAACTTCATATGCTTCTGCAAGTTTGCCAAATAAATATATAACAAATTCCCTTACGATACAAAAGGAATGCAACAAACAGTAGAAGATTTCTTTTCAACTGCAAATTTCCCGAAAGTTATCGGTGCTATTGATTGCACCCACATCCGTATTCAATCGCCAGGAAAAACAACGGAGAAATTATTATTTGTCCATCAACGTCCAAGCTGTGTGCAATGCTAAATTAATGTTTCAATATATTTAAAAATAGTCGATTCAAATTTAGCATGGAAGTCGGTCAATTTAAAAGCTAAGTTATTTTAGGTGATTCCGGATATAAACAATTCAAATATATAAAGATTCCCTTGCAGAATCCTCGTACAAGACCAAAAAATCTCTATAATGAATCTCAAATTCGTACGTGTAATACGACTTACAAATGTTTTAGAGTTGGACAATGCGTTTTCCAGTATTATTTATTGGTTTGTGATTGACAAACGAGACTAAATTTGCTGTCATTATAAAATAAATAAAAAAATTAAATAAAACAAAACTAAAAAAACAAATAAAACAAATTTATATGATTTCCTACACCAGTTATGAAAATTATATGTGATATATTCTTTATAATAATTCATTGTTCCGATACATTTAAGCAAATTATGGATGAAAATCAAATTTTCTGAAAGAGACTCTATATGGGGGCTAGGGCAAAAAAACCCCTAATATAATATTTATTTGTGCTGAATTTCATCGCGATAATTGTGTTTATAAGTTAATTTGGGACATTCAAGTAATTTAATGAAGGGGACTTTGTATGGCAGGTGGGGTTAAAGGAGGCCCGAAGGCTTGTATAAAACTTAGTTTTTTTTATCGATATACTGATATATTTAACATAATTATAAGCTCAGAAGCCCTTTTCGGGGGGTTCTGTTGTATGGGGGCTAGGTAAAATAATGCACAGATTTTATTCATTTTCAATAGGCGTTTGGCACACACGCATTCCATCCAATTATCTTGAAAAGTGTGACCTGTACCTCACTAAAGTGGTGTAGGGTGTAATAAATAAATATACTGCTAAAAAATAAAAAAGAAATATGTATGGAAAAAACAAGTATGAATGTAGGACATTGCCAACTATATGATACCCTACACCAGTCAGTATGTTAAAAAAGTGGATATTTTTGAAAAATAAAGCATTTAATATGTTTTTTAACCGTATTGTGGAATATTTTTATGTATTATTGACAAAAAAGAGAGATTTTCGACAAGAGGGCTCATAGGGGAGTAAGGATGAGGAATTTACGTATACTTAAAAGTCATTTATGTAGATTTTTATCGTTTTATTAGAAATTATAAGTGAATTTTGACCTTCACGACATTTTCTGAGATGGAGGCGAAATAATGGACCGCCAATCATTTTCAATAGGGTTCATCCTTGAACCAAGAAAAGAGTATGTGCCGAATTTCATCAAATTATCTTGAAAATTGCGACCTGTAGCGTGGACACAAGGTTTACATGGACTCACAGACAGACGGACATAGCTAAATCGATTCAAAAAGTGATTTTGAAACGATTGGTATATATTAGGGTGTGTCTAGGACCAACATTTTTGGGCGTTACAAACATCAACTCAAACGCATAATACCTTCCCCTCTATAGTAGTGTAGTGTAAAAATCGTCTACCTAACTTTAATGAACTTCATAAGAAAATTTAAAAAATAAAACAACCACAAAAATAACAAGTTAGAGTGCTTTTTTCGGCTGGACCGAATGTTAAATATCCTCCACCAGCTACTTTTATATTAATACATTTCTAATTTATCAATTTTTTGTATAAATGATTTTTCTCATGTCTTAAATGGAAAAATCCCAATATTTAACTCTATTACAATTTCAAGATTTATTGAACATTACAAACGCCTTTTTCTTTATATTTTGTTATAGCGCTTAGCGATATTTAGTAATTTGCATGCATGCATGTGTGTGAAAGATTTAAGGATTTTGAAATTTTGTACCAATAGCTTTATTTGGTAATGAGCAGGGAAACCGAAAACATGCTCTAAAAAAGTGTTTTAAGCGCTTTAAATATGCCGTAAAAAACTCAAAATATACTCTTTAAATTTAAAAAATATGCTCTAAAAATAAAATTTTTCATTATTTTTAACATTGAAAAGCTCAAAAAGACAGAAATTGTAAAGAAATAATAAATGTTTAGTGTCATATTTCATCCTACATGATTTTTTATAATTGATTCATCTCATAGTTTGAAGAACTAGTTTAATAGAATTCCTTTTTACGTTCAAATAACCAATAAATAACATGAAACCATTTGGACCACAAAAAACATATTTCAAACGACAAAGTTTGACACATTTCTACCAATTGTATTCATAGCTTCTAAACTGACATTTTAATCGGCGTTGTCATAAATTCCAATAATTAGTTTTTTAAACTATAAAAATGGATTGGTCTCATGAAATCAAAAGTAATAGGTTTTATGTTTGATTTAAAATGTAATGCTTTATTGAACAAAAAACTGTAACATTGGTTTTCGTGAGAGTAATGTATTTTTTGCAGTTTTTAAGTTCTACAAACGAATTTTTTTCAAAATTGTAAAATAGGCTGAAAAATTAAAAATAAAAAAATTAAATTTTATTTTTTTTTTAAATAAAGTTTTGAAAATGTACAAAAACGAAAAAAAGCGAAAACATCAAAATATGCACTAAAAGAGTAAAATATGCTCTAAAAACTCGAAAATATGCCTTAAATATGCTAAAAAAGTCAAATCATGCAAAATTATGCTCTTATGGGTAAAATATGCAATAATATGCTCTAACAAATCGGTGCCAAAATTCTTAAATTGGTCTGAAACGTATAAATATCTTATCCATGAGTCCATACGACGCACCACAAAAAACATGCATTTGCATATTTTGGTTTCCCTGGTAACGTGCCTTTAAGAAATTTTCGTAAAAGGACTTTGTATGGGAGCTATGTCCAATTATGTAGTAAAAGATAAAATTTCAAAATTCTGTATTTACATCATTATTTGGTAATAAATATTGTGAATCTAAGTAATTTTATGGAGCTAGTATGATATCTATGACCAAATATGGACCGATCGTGAAACAATTTTATAGTGTAGTTTATGTATATAAGAGCAATAATTTTGCTAAATGTATGAATATCTATATTTGGTTATAAGTTATGTGCGTTTTTTCTGATTTTCAGGAGGGAACTTTGTATGTGAGCTATGATCAAAGGTGTACCGATTGTGAAAAAGTTTTGAAATAACATTTATGTGTATAAATATGGGTATCAATATTTGGCAATGAGTTATTTTTAACGTTTTTATTTTTAAGTTATTTTATAACGATATCTTAATATTTAGTAATGAGTTATGCGCGTTTAAATGATTTTTCGGGAGGGGACTTTGTTTAGTAGCTATTGACATAAGATTTTAATTTGAAAAATTTTCTAAAGATAACGACTATGCGACGGAAGTTATTAGCAAAAACCCCATTTTCCGGGAGTATGTACTTTTGTATGGGAGATATATGAAATTTAGACCGATTCAGGCGATTTTCCACAGGGATTAAGCCCTTGTATAGAAACGAATGTGTGGTGATTTTTATGGATTTATCTTGCATAGTTTTCGAGAAAATTACATCAGAATGTGTAAAAAATGCTTATTTTTTCGAGGTTGTTTTAAATTTTGATTCATAACTTTTCCCGAAGTGAACCTATTTTGCTCATTTTCAAAACCAAATAATATAGAAAAATTAAGAACATTTTCGGTTAATTTGGTTAAACTCTATTGCTTCGTTTTATCGTGAGCGTGTTTTACATAGACAGGCGGACATAGCTAAATCGACTCAGAATTTGATAAGGACCCATTTTCAAAACCAAATAATTTAGAAAAATTAAGAACATTTTGGGTTAATTTGGTTAAACTCTATTGCTTCGTTTTATCGTGAGCGTGTTTTACACAGACAGGCGGACATAGCTAAATCGACTCAGAATTTGATAAGGAAGATATATACTTTGTTGGGTCTCATAAGTATGAATATTTCTTAGTGTTACACACGGAATGACAAAGTTATATATACCCTCTATCACCACTGAGGGTGGTGGAGGGTATAAAAACTGTTATTTGTTTAGTTTTGTCAATTTTATTTGATCGCACGATAGCAACAATTTTTTTAAACAACGTATAATACTATCATCACTATAGTGGGGAGGGTATTATACGTTTGTGTTGAGGCTTGTAACACACAAAAATATTGGTCCAATACCCACCTTAAATTATACCGATCGATTCAGAATCATCGAGTCGATTAAGACATGTCCTTCCGGCTGGCTGTCCATGTAAACCTTGTGTACAGGCCGTAACTTCCGTTAGAATGTCGATATCTTCACATACAAGGTCCCCACCTAAAAGTCACTTAAACATTCATAACTTACTCAATCATCTATACAAATTTTAGCACATGCATTGATTTTGGAAACAGAAAGGTTACTGTAAGATTTTTTTCCGATCGGTCCATATTTGGTTATAGCTCCCAAACAAGGTCCCCACCCGAAAATCAATTAAACGCCCATAACTCATTACCTAATTAAGATTTTTATTTATACGAAATTAAAAAACGATCAAACGATTAAAACATTTCCAATTAAGAATAAAGAATAATTCGAACAATTTTTGTCGAATAATCGAATGATATTTTAATGTTACTTTTTACCCATATTTTAATATTTATTTTATTTTATTTTATTTAACAATATTCAATAACCTAGCCTATAGGCCATGATATTGAATAAATAATTACATAATATTTTGTAAAGTAAATCCTAAAATATATTTTAAATCTCTTTGTAGGTCTGTTCGTTTGTTTGTTCGTCAATCGCGCCTAAACGGCTAGACCGATTTACTTCAAATTTGAAACATAGCTAGATCTATACTTGTGTTATAGGCTATATTTAAACCTGGACTAGAGGGGTAAAATGGTGAAAACGGGCAATAATAGTACTTTTGATAATAAAACCTGATTTTGTGTATGTTTAAGCAAAACTATTTTCCTTAAATATAGAAATATATGTATATTAGCAAAGTGCGGTTGCGAAAATTTGGCCAAATGATGAAAATAATAACTTTTGTGCTCTAATAACGACTAGAGTACATAAAGGGAGCCCCGACTGCCTAATCGAAATTAAATTAAAAATTTAGATTGTAAAAATATGTATGCATATGTAAAATGAGCACAAATAAAAATTTTAATATTTTTTAAAATTATACACTGTTTATATTATTATATTATATTACTGTTTATGTTTTGTTTTTTTTCAGTTTTTCAACGACCCTTTACCTTTGTTGGAGTCGACTATTTTGGCCCAATAGCTGTGACATTTGGCAGATAATCATTAAAACGAGATGGAGTAATATTTACGTGCCTCACATTTTATAGCAAGGCGCGATACTCCTGCTGAAATTTATAGAGATAATGGCACAAATTTTAGAGGTGCTGATCGGGTTCTTCAGGATGAGTTTAAAAATGGTGGAATTAATAGTAAACTCAAGACCTCTCACATATGTCTCACTTGAAACCGAAGACCAGGAGGCCATCACCCCGAACCATTTTCTTTTGGGCGGTGATTATGTTACAAAGGATGATTATTTTTTAATAATAAAACATTAAAATTAATTTTTTCTTTAATTCAGAAATATTTTAACAATTTATTAACAAACAATTAAGAGTGCTATATTCGGCTGTGCCGAATCTTATATACCCTTCTCCATAGTGTATTTTAAACATATCTTCTTCTATATATGGGGCATTTCACATCAAGTGAACCAACTTTTGAAATCGATGTCTTCCGATCGCGATGAAATTTGCACCATAGTTAGTTCTATTGGATAGTAATTCAGACACAATTTCAACAAGATCGCTCGTGAACTTTCTAAGTTAGAGGCGGTCAAAATATGACATTTTGGCCATGCATGTGTTTTTTCTCATCCATGTAACTTATTACCTATTGTTCTTAGCAAAATGTGTCCCAAATAGTTTAGATAGCTATTTATGCAATCTTTCGAGAAAAAATTAATAAAATATTTTTGATTTTTTTTTAATCAAAAACATTTTTGATTTAAAAAAATGAGCCCTTTTTATTTTTTTAAGAAAGTCTTTTCCTAAGCGACCTATATGGTCGCTTAGTGGGATGCGAGTGGGATATCTATAAAAAAATGTTTTGTAACTCAAGACATACAATTTTTTACTTTTTTTGAAAAATCAAAAACTTTTTTGACTTTTTTCCAAAATGGACTCTTTTTTTATTAATTTTTTCTCAAAGAAATCTTAAGTCTTTTCCTTTAAAACCTTTTTGGTCGCTTAGTGGGGTGCGAGTGGGATATCTATCAAAATAAATGTTTTGTAACTCAAGACAAATGTTTTTAAATTGATTTTTTTCATATTTGTGTGTAAGTGTTTTTAAAACCTTAAAAATAAAAACCACAACAACTGACCGATAATAGCCACTGGAGGGGTGCAATATGAGGCCGACCGCTATAAATTTTCCACCCCCAAAATTTGTCTGAGTTTTCTGTCTTGCGGCTTTTTTAGTCAATCCTAGAGGTAGTTTTCAGCGCACGTGATTTTCATTGTTAAAATATCAGGTGCCCCAGAAACAAATTTTTGGAATCAAGTGGAAATATTTTATGGACCTTCTCCGAAGTACTAGTTTATTTATTATTTTATGACATTTGACTTTAAGAAGTGGGTGGAGAGGTAGGTTATTTATATGGTGGTTTATTTTTATTATTATTTGTAACATTTGGTTAAACTAGGTACTTTAGTATGTAAGCCCTTCTTGACCCTAATAAAAGATTTTAGACTCATTCATTAAAACGTACTACCTATATGATCTTAAAAAACTATTTATTGTCATTCTGAAGACATACGGAAATCATTTTTTTTAGAAACAGCGTTAAAGTTAAGACGTGTGTTATTTACATAAATACTAACAAAATTCAAAATGTCTACGACTTCTAAAAAGGCTAATGTTGAAAATGAAATTTATTCGTCTTTTTGTTTTAATCCCTTTAACAAAATGAAGCACAGATCATCAGATATGCGAAATATTTCCGACGGCTTATTAAAAAAATTCCCTACGCAGTCAAAACGATTGAAAATTTGTGGATCATGCAGGAAAGAGCTCGGAAAGTTAAACGAATTACCGAATTTGAATAGTAATGAGCCTTGAGTTGAAGTTATTCCTGATGAAGACAAAAGTAATGCCGAGAATGAAGACACAACTGTTGATGATGATGGTTATTCTAACATTTCAAATTCAACGAATGAGTTTCGAAACCAATACCATAAGGATGCAGTAGAAGTTCTTGAACAAATAAAAGAGAAATACAAAACGTCACAGAGTGAAGCTGAAAGAATTCAACTTCTCACGCTTGCTCCAAGAACATGGAGTTCTGAAAAAACAATGACTGAGTTTGGAACGTCTCAACGAAAAGCAAGAATTGCTAAACAATTGGTTGCTGAGCATGGGATTCTCACACTCCCAAACAAAAAGAAGGGAAAAACTTTGGAGTGCGATAGTAAATCTCTAATAACTCAGTTTTATCAGTGAGATGATATGAGTCGCCTGATGCCAGGGATGAAAGACTGAATGTCTGTACGAATCGATGGTAAGAAAGTTCAAATGCAGAAGAGAATGGTTCAATGTAACCTGAATGAATTATTCGCAACATTTCAATCTGAATACGAGGATGTCAAAATTGGATTCACAAAATTTACACAACTGAGGCCAAAACATTGCGTTTTGGCAGGAAGCAGCGGAACTCACACAGTATGTGTTTGTATTTACCATGAAAATGTTAAATTGGTGTTGAAGGAAATCAACTTAAATTACTTAAAAGATGATTCATCAGAAGATTTACACCATTACCGCGATTGCCTTAAATTGACTATGTGCCCTAATGCTACAACTTCTTGCCACTTAGGTGAATGTTCGAATTGTCCAGAAACCACATCCATCAAAGAAAATTAAATCAACTCTTTTGATCGAGATTGTATTGAGGAGTTAAAATTTGAATCTTGGCTTCAGACTGAAAAATGCACACTGAAAACCATAATTTTAAATGTGGACGATTTTGTGAAAGAACTGTGTAAAGGATTGCTAAATTTGAGAACCCATGACTTTTTAGTCAAAGAGCAGTGGTCATTCTTAAAGGACTTGAAAACACATTTGAAGTCTGGTGAATTCATTATTTCATTTGATTTCGCAGAGAACTATAAATATGTTCTTCAGGATTCCATACAAGCATTCCACTTCAATAACGACCAAGCAACTATATTCACAGTAGTTATTTACTACATGAAAGAAGAAAACCTGGAACACAAAAGTATAGCAATCATATCTGACGATTTAAAACATGACACCGTTGCAGTTTATGAGTACCAGAAGATAATACTAAATTATATAAAATCAACATTTACAGTAGAAAAGCATACTACGTTTCGAACGGAGCTCGTCAATATTTTAAAAACAAAAGTAGCTTCACAAATCTTACAGCTCATGAAAAAGATTTTGGAATGCCACCTGAGTGGAATTTTCATCCTACTGCTCATGGTAAAGGAGCAAACCTCAAAAGAAATGCAGCGAAGTATAGCCTCCAGTGCTCTCATCAAGATCGCATCTTTGATGCGACTGCTTTATTCCATTAGGCAACGAATTATTGTAAAGAAACTAAAATAGTTTTTAGTAGCAAAGAGGATCATGAGGAAACATTGAAAACACTAAAGAGCAGATTCGATGCTGCGGTAACAATCGATGGCACTGCTCAATACCATGCTTTCATACCGCTTGTCGATGGAAGACTCAAATTAAAAAAGTTTTTTGCATCTACTCAATGCGATTTCCAAAGCCAAAAAAGAAGCCAGCAGCGAAATCAGTTGCTGAATCTAATAACGATAAGAAAGGATTGACAAAAAAAGCAGCTAATATAGGTGACAAATAAGGAGAATAAAATAAAATATTTGAAAATTTAAAAACTTCATAAATTATGTGTAAAAATAGTTATTATATAAATTGATCTATTGTGATTAAGATTAAATTTTACTAAATTATTCATCTTTTTATTATTATTATATATTAAATTAATTATTATTACAAATAAATAACAAAATTTAATTATTCAACATTTCCATAGAAAAAAAGTGATTTTTATTCCTGAGTTTAACATATTATGGGTGTTACAGTATCGAGGCTATGAAATTTTAGTTGGGTATGTTACATACCATCGGAAAGGCTAATGTATCTAGTTTCTCTGCGTAAGTTTAATTTTTAAGGTTTACACACAAATATGAAAAAATTAAATAGTGCAAATATCCCATTCGCACCCCACTAAGCGACCAAAAAGGTTTTAAAGGAAAAGACCTAAGCTTTCATTTGAGAACAAAAAAAAAATAATAAAAAAAGAGTCCATTTTGGAAAAAAAGTGAAAAAGGTTTTTGATTTTTCAAAAAAAAAGTCAAAAATTGTATGTCTTGAGTTACAAAACATTTTTTTATAGATAACCCACTCGCATCCCACTAAGAGACAAAAAGGGTGTTAAAGGAAAACACATAAGTTTTATTCTGAGCAAAAAAAAAATTAATATGGGTCCATTTTTTTAAAAAAAGTCAACAAAGTTTTTGATTTTTCAAAAAAAAAGTAAAAAATTGTATGTCTTGAGTTACAAAACATTTTTTTATAGATATCCCACTCGCATCCCACTAAGAGACAAAAAGGGTGTTAAAGGAAAACACATAAGCTTTCTTCTGAGCAAAAAAAAAAATTAAAAAATGGGTCCATTTAAAAAAAAAAAAAATTCAACAAAGTTTTTGATTTTGAAAAAAATCAAAAATTTTAAATCTTGAGTTACAAAATATTTTTTTTTGATAGATATCCCACTCGCATCCCACTCGCTTCCAAGCACTGATATTCCCATGCCAATATAAACACAATATAATTTTTTTAATTATTAATTTTTTATGTACCCTATTATATTTTTAGATAGTATTTATTTTTCACAATTATTTTAACACTGCATTTGATTAAGAATTTATTTATTCCGATCTAGTACGGATAAACCATACAACTTATATAAAAATGGCGATACCAAAATATTTTTTATAGTAAACGTATTTTACTTATATCTTAAACATTATATGCATAAGCTTGTAAAATCCTACCATTTAATGATTATTTGATAGTTTAAATGATTCTAAAGAATATAATATGTTTACATAATTATCATTATTTATTTGTTGTAAAAATAATTATTTTTCAGAGAATCATTCTCAAAATTATAATTGTCATAAACATATAAATGTTTTCAGTAACTGAAATATTGATGAAGTTCAATAAAAATAACAATTGTTATGACAACAAATTATTGTTACAAAAAACATAGAATAGTTTTCCTAACAATGCCGAACCATGTTTTTTCCTTTCTAGTCTGTAAGGATTGTATTTCCATAGACTTCAAATAAATAAAAATAAAAATAACCGTATGATACCCTACAACAGTTAGTATGTATTTTCAAAATGGGGATTATTTAAAAAAATAAAGCATTTGGTTTATTTTTTAACTTTATTTCGGAATATTTTTACTTTTTTTTTGGCAAAAAAAGAGTTTTTTTAAGAGGGCTTAAAGGGGAGTAGGGCAAAATATGGCCCTATCCTTAAAAATGTTGGTAAGGGGAGTTAAGTCTTCTTCAATATTATTTATGTAGAATTTAAAAGTGTTATTAGTGCTTGTAAGTGAATTTTGACCTTTAAGTCATTTTCTGAAGGGGAGTTTGTATGGGGGATAGGGTCAAATGAAGCCCGATCATTACAAAAATCGGTAGTGTCATTTAAAGTTCTATAAATCTAAGTTTTGTCGACTTTTGTTAACATAATGGATCATTTAAATTAATTATAAGCCAAAAGGCCATATTTGCGGGTACGGTTGTATGGGGGCTAGTTGAAATAATAGACCGATTTTAACCATTTTCAATAGGCTTCGTCCTTGGGCCAAAAGAAGCGTGTGTACCAAATTTACATGGACAGCTAGCCAGCCAGACGGACGGACATAGCTTAATCGACTCAGAAAATGATTCTAAGCCGATTGGTATACTTTAAGGTGGGTATAGGACTATTTTTGGAATATATAGGAATATTTTTGTATGTTACAAACATCAGCACAAACCCAATATACCCTCCCCACTAAAGTGGTGTAGAGTATAAATATAATAACATACGATATAAATTTCAATAGAAATATGAAATTCATAAAATGTACCCTAAAAAATTAATAATTAAAAAATAATAAATTGTGTTTATATTGGCATGAAATTGTGGATATACATATGTTTATTTTTTTATGGGAATACCAGTGCTTGGAGTTTTGCGTTTTGCGTTTTGCGAAAATTAAAAAATAATAATAATTACTTTCTACGTCGAGCACATAAGATTAACCATATTATGTTTAATATGTAACCATAATATGGTTACTAGAAGACATGTGATTACTTGAAACTATAATGTGGTTACTGGAAACAATAATATGATTACTTGAAGCCATTATATGATTACATGAAACCATAATGTGGTCGCTTGAAACTACTATAAGATGCTACAACATCACATTATAATTAATAAAACTATATTATGATTAAATATTCGAACTATATTTAATCATAATATGATATGTTATTATACTAATAATGATCATAATATGATATTTCTTTATAGTAAAAATGATATGAATGTTTTAACTTTAACCATAATTCTAACCATAATATGTTGCTCTTAGACTATGGTTACTACAACAATATTTTTTCTCCGCGTATAGTTGATAATTGACCCAATTGCAAATTAAAAACCCTTTTCAAAAAATCTTCCACATGTTCATATTTTGGTTATAAATGTTATAAATTTATTACTTTTTAATCATAAATGCGTTTTTCATTGAAGAAAAAAGTTCGTTTGAAAACCGAACAAAGTTCGGGTTCGGTCGAACTTTCAAATTTACCGAAGTTCGGGTTCGGTGTTCGGTACCGATCTAAATTTTGAGTTCGGTCGGACTCTATTGCATACACTAATTTGTCTACGATTTAACGCTTTAAAAATGCAACGTTCGTCTGTATTAAGGGTCTGCCGAATATGAAATGTTTAATAAAACTGTGGATATTTAAGTAAAATTTTGATGGGGGCTTTTTATAGCAGACGTCGGCGCTAGTATTGTTCTGACAACGAAAATTTTCGGCAAATTACATGTACACAACACGATCGCATACGAACCTCTAAACAAGAGCATCAAAAATACAAATAATTAATTTAGTTGCTTGACAGCATTCAACAAAGCAGGTTTATGTCGCTTTGTTAAAGAAATTGCAAACACAACTTGAACAAGTAAGAGTGTTATATTCGGCTATGCCGAATCTTTTATACCCACCATCAAATCACTGTTATATAAATGAACTTTGATATTTTGAATATTTTATTATTATATATCGATATTAATGAGAACATCAGGGTAATATTTGAAAGAGGTCCATTAATGGGGGTTTTACTATTGACAGTGCTAATTTTTATAGCGAGTAGTGGTATTTGTACATACATATATGGACCAATTCTCATTAAAGTCTGTAGGAAGATTTCAGTTCCTTATTTGTTTAAAATTTCATCGATCTACTTGTATTTTGAAGCCACTAAGGAGCATTAAGGTCATAAAATATGGTAGTGAGATTTTAAATCAAAATTGTTTTTTGTCGAGTTGCATTGCGGTATTCGTATTTTTCGCGTCATTTCTGGGCGGAATTTATATGGGGGACTGATCCTCATAAAAATTGATAGAGTGATTTCGGTTCCTATAAAAGAGATAGAGATATTAGCTTAACGAAACTAGTTTATGTTGAATTTCATAATTCTACTGAGCCAGTACTGAGCTTTAAAGTAGCGTCAATTATAGACCGATCTCCGTAAAATTTTGTAGAACGATCTTAGTTCCTACAGGTCAGCTTTATATCGAATTTCATCGCTTTACTCGTTTTTTAGCCCATTATTTCGTTTCTAGTACACTGTACAATACAAGAAAATATTACAAACTTTTCTTTCAGTGCAAAGTATGCAAAAACAAAAACTGAAGTGGGTTAGTGAGGAAAGAAAATTTTACGCTCTGCGATGTCGGCTCTTCGCGTATATCTGATTTAGTTGCTTGGCAGCATAGGTTATCATAGACTGGAATCAGCAAAAAAAAATACGAAAAGTCAACAAAAGAAAATGTATAATGAACCACGGGAGATTTACAAGAGGAACAAATATATAACTATTTCTTGCTTATTATTAACTTATCTTTTATAAAGAATTCTTGTTTAAAAAGTATTACTATTTAGTCCCATGATTTTTCATATCGAAATTCAAAGAAATGTGTTGAGGTCATTTAAACGGGGTTTACTGTACATGCAAAGTCAAAAAAGTTGTTTCTGGTGTTGAGTTCGAATTTACTTTTTTGACAGCTGTCAATGGTTTTTAATCTGGTTATCTGTGCTTGGCACAGACGACAAAGTAGGTAGATGCTGCTTTATTTTACAAAATCACAACTTGCAAAAATAAGAGCAAAATGAGCAGAAACAACTTACACTCCAAATCCGACATCGGCAGAGCGTAGAATTCTCTTGCCTCATTATTGAAAAAGTTTCTATTTTACTGTGATGAAATTTATTCTTTGAAGCTGAAAATAGCCAAACCTTTTTCAGTCAATTTCATTTAAAAAACCAGTGTACACTAAACAGGTATATGCAATCGAACAGCTGATAATTTTTTGTTCTCTTATTTGCATACCTTCTCTGTCAAAATATGTTTTTGTTTATTTGAAACAAAATAAAATTTTAATAATAAAAAAATTTAAAATGTTTAGTTTATAAAAAAATAATATTGTTTGCACAAAAAATACATTTCAACCATCTTCCGCATTGCGCCCTTTCTGAAGTCCGCTGTCTTTAGCCAAACTTCATCCGTTTAGAATAGAACTTTAATGGCACAAATCAGGTCATTCCAGATATCAACTATCCCCCGTATTGCGCACGTTGAGAAGGCTGTCTTTAGCCACACTTTGGTAGCCACAACACAACTTTATTGGCACAAATCAGGCCAATTCAGATATCAACAATCTTTAGTATTGCGCCCGCTTTCGCCCACTTTCGTTTGCCAAACTTTTGTAGCTAAAGATACAAATTTCGTGGCACAAATCAGGTTATTCCAAAATCTTGCTTTTGTCAGGTCCTCTGCCAATTCCTCTGTAACATTTACCAATAGCATTCATATCCCTTAAAATTCCATTTAAAATCACTGCATGTTTTTTTTAATAAAATTAAGAATATTTTTAAAAGACAACATCAAAAAATATTTTAATTTATTTTGACATTGAGCTCATACAATTACAAAAACAAAATACATGTTGTTTTTGTATTGTTGTAGTGATGCATATACCTGTTTAGTGTACCCTGAAAAAAAAACGTTACTTATGCGTGTCTAGTAGTCCATTTTTAAATTGTTTTTCTTTCTGGGGAACTATTATATGTAATATTATTTTGCCGAAATTGCATTTTTATTACTGAATAAATAAATAAATTATCTTTATTTTTACATTATTCATCATTTTCTTAATGCCAAATCTTTTAGAAACGGATTTTCTGCAAGATGTTTTATATGGAGGCCAAACAGCCAAAAAAAGTCGAAAAGTCGGAAAAACTCCAAAAAAAGTCAAAAAATAGTTGCAAAAAGTCGAAAAGTCGACTATTATAGTCGAAAGTATAAAAGTCGACTTTTAATTAAATGAAAAAAGTCGCAAAAGTCGAAAAATCGACTTTTCACAAAATGCAAAGGTCGAAAAGTCGACTTTTAACTAAATAAAAACAGTCGAAATGTCAAAAAAAGTCGAAAATAGTCAAAAGTCGAAAAATCGGAAAAAGTCAAAAAGTCGGAAAAAATCGAAAATAGTCAAAAAAAAGTCGATAAGTCGGAAAAGTCAAAAATTGGTAAAAAGCCGGAAATAGTTAAAAATAGTCAAAAAAGACAAAAATAGTCAAACAGTCAAAAGTAGTTAAAAATCGAAAAAAAGTCGGACAAGACCAAGTCGAAAAGTTGGAAAAAGACAAAAATAGTCGAAAAGTCGAAAAAAGTCAAAAATAGTCGAAAATGGTCTAAAAAATTCGAAAAAGTTGAAAATAGTTGAAAAAAGTTGAAGTTGAAAGGCTATTTACAAAATACTAAAAGTCGACTTTTAACTAATTAAAAAAATGTCGAAAAATCGACGCACATAAAGAAAACAACCCGACGAAAAAAAAACAAACCGTAACAGCTGTTTTATCAAAATAACCATTTTTTTGGTGTGGTGAGTTATTTTTGTTTACAAATATGTGTTTCTGCACGTGGAAAAGACGCAAAAACTCGTTTTCATTTTTTACATTTTCAATATGTGTTTATGCACGTGGAAAAAATTCAAAAAAAAAAAAAAATTGATTTTTATGATTTACATTAAAAAAAAATTTTTTAATCAATTAAAATTTGTATATAAATGTGGAAAGGAACAAATCTGATAAAATATAAATATATTTGGGATTATATCGTTACAGAATGCCTTTTAATAAAGAACGTTCAAAAATGATATCGGAAGATCTTGTGCACGATAAAAACCTATATAGAACTTTAAGTTGGAAGTGTAGAAATCGGATGGCATACATTTTTTTCCGGATTTCATCGTTCTAGGGTGTGTACTACAACAAACTTTTTTTACAAAAAATGTTACTATGGCCGTATATATAAAATGATATGTAACTGCTATCGGACGATCTTGTGCACGGTAAAAACCTATATAGAACTTTAAGTTGGAAGTGGATCAAAAATATTTTTTTTAATGTAAATCATAAAAATCAATTTTTTTTGAATTTTATCCACGTGCATAAACACATGAAAATGTAAATAATGAAAACGAGTTTTTGCGTCTTTTCCACGTGCACGGTTTGTTTTATTTTTCGTCGGGTTGTTTTCTTTATGTGCGTAAAATCGACTTTATTATAAAATGCAAAAAGCTGAAAAGTCTACTTTTAACTAAATGCAAAAGGTCGACTTTTATATAAATGCAAAAATCGAGTTTTCGTTTCAACTAAAAAACCCTACTGATTACCAAACCCAAAAAAAAAACTAAAATTTTAGTAAAAACAGTTTATTTTTTAGTTCATAATGTGGAATAATGAAAATAAAAGAATTTAAATTTCAAAGAAATTAATCCTCGTCCACACTAGGAAACTTTTGTTGAGAAAATTTTCTTAATTCTCTTTTGAAGTTTTCTTAATGTCCACACATATAAACTTGTGTTTTTTTTTTATTTTATTTGTTGTTGTACGAATGAAAAGAATAACAAAACAAGTTTTCGAGAACGGGAAATTCCTTACCGCGAGAGAAATGAGTGATATTCTTTCTTTTTCTTTCTCACGCAAAATCAAATTTTTCCTAGTGTGTACCGTCAGTTTATTTCTCATGTTTAATTATTTTAATATTTATCTTTTGACATTGTTATGAATATTTGTTTTGAGAGTTTTTTTCATAGAGATCTGCAAAGATCTGTTCACAATCACTGTTACTACATTTTAGTAGGTAAAATATACAACTTGATTGTGATTTGAACAAATATATTTTTTCTAAAATCGCACTTTCTGATCTCTCGAATTCCGTTTATATAGTATAAAATTGTAGAAAAATTAAAAACTAAACGTAGTTGCAAACTTAGCGGGCTTACAGTCGATTTTAAGCCGCCTCTGACATATTTGGTGTTAGTCTCGGCCGTCGTTAATATTTGTCGCGGAGGGCTCTGGAACAATCACAAAGTAAAACATAATTATACTTAATATTACAATGAACCCGATTACTTCCTCAAAAGAATCTCTGTCGCAGGCACTACAATGCAAAATTATACCAAATCAAGAATACCTACTACAAGGATCAATAATAGAATCTGCTGTTGATCATTTATTGCACAGGTTTATATATATAATTATTGATGCATGCAGGTATTTATAGTGTGATTTTCAGGCTTCGTGGTCTTTGTGACATTGTGTGACAATGTTGAAACGGCTCCAGAAACCTTTCATGATTTGGAAGTTTGTATGAGCATGAGGCAGCCAAATCAACAATTAAGTGTGAGAGTTCGTCGAGCACTTGATAGAGATGTGCCATATCAACTGAGATATATAGGACAACCTGAATTAGATCGATCTAGGCCAACTCTTGTACGATCAAGTATTGATGTAGGATGTACTGCAACTGTTCTTGAATTTTTAACCGAATTAGGCTGCCGTCTAGACTTCGAATATGTTAGTCAAGGATATATGTTTCGAAAAGGACGAATGAAGATAACCGTAGCAAAAGTATTTAAAATAATGCACGGAAAGCAGAATGATGGTGAACCAGTTTGTCACAGCTTTCTGGTAGAACTATCGGTTTTAGCACCAAATGGACAAGATGCAATAGGAGATGAAATGAGGATTTTTGCAGAGCAATTAAAGCCTTTAGTACAACTTGAGAAGATTGATTACAAAAGACTGGGAACATTGCCTTAATTTAATTGTTCTAAGATATACAGTGGATGATTAGATTTGTAAAACATGTTTGGTTTAAAAAAGTAAAAACTATGTTACGGCATTTTTAGTTATGAAAGTGAGGTGCATCATTTTCTCTTAGATACAATAAAGCCGTTAGTACAACTTGAAAAGATTGATTACAAAAGACTGGGGACATTGCCCTAATTTTATAATTCTAAGATATACAGTGGAAGTCATTAGATTTGTAAAACATGTTTGGTTTAAAAAAGTAAGACATATGTTACCGCATTTTTAGTAATGAATGTGAGGTGCATTATTTTCTCCTAGCTACAATAACATAATTTAAGGTCAACTTTCCCAATAAAGAGTTACTGCCTGTTCCTCTAAATGCGAACGTACATTCCATCTCATTCTATATTAAAATAACAATTTTTCGAATTTATTTGTTGTTTTCTATATAAAACTAGAAAATACTTGTTCGTTCGCACTTAGAGGAACACGAACTTAACTCGGACAAGTAGTCAATGCATCCGAAGCAGACAATGATTTCCACTAACGTCAAACGATCTGTTTGGCTCTAATACGCCTTTTGCCAAGGATGTATTATTTGTAAACGAGGTTGAAGATAATCGTCACTTTAGTGTCCCCTTTGTAGGAAAGAAAGTGTAAACCTTAAAAACAAACTGTATATTTATGTCAGTCTCTTCGTTATTGAGCTGCTCACGCTTATGTTAACAATCTCTAGAAAGAAGAGAGGAGAATATTTTTAAATATCTTTATAAGCAAAGTCCCTGCCAACAATTTCTATCCAAATTGTAACCATAACGTTGCAGCTTAAAGTTTAAAACAATCTAATCTAATTTGATATAATCTGAGTGAATGAAATGTGCCCCGCTCGGAAGAAACCGTTCCGCATGTTTCATAACATTAAGGTGGTAAATATAAATCAAAGAAATAAAACAAATTTAAAGGGACAAATAAAAGAAATTAAATAAAACAGATAAATCAAATAAAAACTAATAAATAAATAAAATCCGCTCCTCTATGAGCCATTAGGCGACAACCCGAGTCATACTCGGCCTAAGATTGTCAACCCAGCGACAGCTGTATCAACCGAAAGTTTTTTTCCCAAGAAAGAACTATCGGTCACAGTCGATCTGTTATATAAACAACGTATAAAGTCAAAAAAACGTTATCTTCATGATCAGAATCGCAAAAATTTATGTTTTACATTTTTTCCTTATAAGTAGCAAACCGTTTAAAATTTAAGAAAACTAAAAAACTAGCTAAAAATCATGACAATTTTGGCACCAATTTCGATAAAAAGCAAAAACAAAATGCCTCTCAAACCCACGACCAAAACTATTCTACAATTTTTTTAAATTATTTTTAAAATGGGTCTCGGATTTTTCGAGACCCATTTCAAAAGTATCGAAAATGTTTTATTTTTTCCAAAATTAAACTGAGGTCAGGATTTTCAATCAAATTCAGGAAACTTTTCACTTTTTCAACTTACCTATCATTCCTAAGAAGTTCATATGTTCTAGAAAGTTGTTTATTGAGATCTTAGGTACATTTTTGTAGTTAACTGTTTTCTTAAATTTTCTTTATGAATATATAACAATTTTATAGTTTTCTAAAAGGTACCTTTACCTTTTTAAAAAAACTTGTCCTATTTTTTGAAAATGTTGCCACTGTGTCCTTCCGAATATGACCTATTTTTATACCCTTCACCTTCGTGAGAAGGGTATATATAAGTTTGTCATTCCGTTTGTAATTTCTATAATATAATTTTCCGACCCCATAAAGTATATATATTCTGGATCCTTATAGATAGCGGAGTCGATTAAGCCATGTCCGTCTGTCTGTCTGTTGAAATCAGTTTTTAGAGGACCCCAGATATCGGCGAGATCCGAATCTTCAATAATTCTATTAGACATGCTTTCGAGAATATCGCTATTTAAAATCAGCAAAATCGGCCGGTAAATAACGGAGTTATGAGCAAAAATCCGAGACAACCTCTGAAAATTTCATCAAAAAATTATTATAAAAGCAACAATAACACTGTATATAGAAAAAGATGTACACGTGTGTGTGTAGATGTATTTGGTTTTATTCAGCTGTGTATTTTTTTGTATGATTGGAATCCAAACATACAAAGTATACACAGCAAAAAAAATATTTGCATTTTTTGTTAAAATAAAATAATTTTCCCTTTTGCTTTGCAAATATATTTTTTAATGAATAGAAAAAAGTATTTAAAACGTTTTCAATTGTATGAGAGTAGATTGTGAGTTATTGTACAATAATTTTATATGCGAATAATGTAAGTTTGAAATTTAAAACTAACACAAATTTTTTCCAAGTGTTTTTTAAAACAATTTTTTTTTACGATAAACAAAAACAAAATCTACGTCTCGTCAATGTTTACCAGCAATGAATCAGAGGTCGAAGTCGACCGGCTTCGAGTCGGAGCTTAGCCGCCGCCGAACTATATTCAGTTGCTTGAGCCGCCGCCGAAACATTCGGCTTAAATCGACTCAAATTTTTTTAATGTTTTTATTAACTAGACTGTAAGATCAATTATGTTTAAAATACACTATGGTGAAGGGTATATAAGATTCGGCACAGCCGAATATAGCACTCTTACTTGTTATGTTCTAAAATCCCAAAGCTGGGATCAGAAAACTGAAAGCAGTTTTAGAAACCTCAATGTGATTTCTATTTACACCAAAAGTATTTTCTCAGTCCTGAAAGAAATGTGGACCCTATGGGCAAAAATGTAAAAAATTCCATTTTTGGGAATTGCGGGATGCCCTTGACCTTTTCAATTTTTTTTTTTGCATTTTCTTATTTGAAATGACAAATTTAACAAGCGTTGAAAATTTTATTGAGTTTTGTTCATAAATAAATATTTTGTCATATATTACATATTTGTTTAAGTTCTAAAACTATGATTTATATCAAAATTTCAATTTAGTCCATATATTATCCCATAATATCATTTTTTAGTTAGATATGGAAATTCTCGACCCTTTACAAGCCAATATCTCAATTACAATCAAAAATATGTTTATTTAAACCTGTGTCCTTTAATTTCATCTTTTTCATATTTTAGTATTAAGTATGACAGAACATACATTTGGTGTTGAATAAAATATTTGGACAATTTTTAAAAATTATTTAGTTAATTATTAAAGACTATAACCACTGAACACTAAGAAGTGAAACGCTGTCATTTTTTTACAACAACAGCGTTACGCTCTTCTCACAGACGAGTTCTGTGTAACTCCAACACATATGTAAGAAACTTACTCTCTCTCCAAACTTCAAAACTTTGTCGCGAAAATTCGTGGCTTATAGAACTTGAAAATATTTTTCATCACTTAACGTTATATTTTTATTTTTTTTTGCACACTTTAAATATATTTAATAGCCCGAAAAGATTCAATTTTTTACAAACGAAAAAAAATATTTTTTATTTTTTTGACATTTAATTTTTGTTGTTGAAATTAAAACGAAAAAACAACAATGTTGTAAATTTTCGTATGGTACAAGAAAAAAATATTTCAACTAACTTAATTATTATTTCAATATTGCAGATTAAAAAGCAAAAATACGTTCATATATAATGTTTATAGATAAATTATGTTGCAAAATATTTAAAGAAATCTTTTAAAATATAAATTCAAATGAAATAATTTTTTTTAAATTTTTAAATCCGATTTTTTGCAACTATGTTGGCTTGAGAATTCTACTAATACATTCTTAGAGTTAGGTACCGACTGACAGTAGACTTAGGTACTTTTTGACAGCGTTTCACTTCTTATTTATTCTTTGACTATAACATTGCATATACAATAAAAAATTATAATTTTATTATGAGCCACGCACAACAACACCTAAATCACCCCACACAAACCACCTTTCCCGCCCACCGAAATATAAAACACAATTTAATACAATATCATCAGTTAGTATAATTGCTTTTTTATTTGAACTGTTTATCTTAAACATAATATAATTAATTCTTACAACCTACTTATATAAGTAGTTAATTCCTAACACTACTTATTTTCTATAAAATAATCTGTCACATCGGTATACATATCCAGAGGTAATATAAGTCCTTTAAATCTTCCTTGTTTTGAGATGATAGAGTTCCATCTTTTTCTGTTGCGGTGGGTTGCGAATATTCTAAGTCGGGGCCAAAAAAAAATTTTGCGTGTCGGCCCCTTAGAAAGGCGTCGGGAGGTGATCAAATTATCAATATTTGTCACGAGTCCCTCATGTAAAGAATCAGAATTTAAGGGAGGGCCTTGCCACATGGAGGAACCACTCTCCAGCCCTAGTCCGGTTCAATATAGTCCACTTTTCAAGCAGGGAACTATGTTGTGGCTAAAGATGAAGTCGGCGGCTGAGTATGACCGCAGGTTTGCAATACTCAATTTCACATCCTGAAAAGAAAGAAAAGTATTAAAATCTTATATAGGTAAATTGAAACGATACATTTACCCTAAAATCCCAGAACTCAGCGAAGATCCCTGTAAATTGAAAAATATAAAAAAATTTATAAATAAACTTACCATTGATGTGTCGCATGTGTTTTTGTTTACATTTTTTTACATGTTCGTAGGTATGTGTAGTATGTTCAATGAATAATAGTGAAGAATTTAATATGATCATGTATAACAATAATATGATAAATACAAAAATATCATGATGAAATATTTTGACGGTATTTAATCATAATATATTTTAAAATTGTTATAATATTGATAATAAGTTTAGACTACAATCATAATTTTAACCACAACCATGTTTTTCTCTGCGTGCTCTTACAGTGAATTATATCATTGTCAATAAATCGTTTAAAAACCAAAATTAAAAGATATATGCATTTTACCAAAAGTGGTTGTTATTAGAAATTTATCATTTTGAAATTCGGAATTACACACAAAGTAAAAACATGATTCGGCATGATTAGGACAACAATTCTATGTTTTTTGTGACAATATTTTGTTGTCATAACCAAACAAATGTTATTTACTGAATTTTATAAATATTTTAGTTACTGAAAACATTTATATGTTTAGGACAATTATAAATTTGGGAATGATTCTCTAAAAAATAATTATTTTTACACCAAATAATGAAAATTATGTAAACATATTATATTATTTAGAACCATTTAAACTATCAAATAACCATTAAATGGTAGGATTTTACACGTTTATCCACATAATGTTTAAGATATAAGTAAAATACGTATACTATTAAAAATATTTTGGTATCGCTATTTTTATATCAGTTGTATGGTTCATCCGTACTACATCGGATTAAATAAAGTGTTAAACAAACGCAGTGTTAAAATAATTGTGAAAATTAATAATATCTAAAACAAGTATGAATGTATAGTCGGGCGTAGCAGACCATATGATACCCTACACCAGTCAGTATTTATGTTAAAAATGGGGATTATTTAAAAAAATAAAGCTTTTGGTTTGTTTTTTTAACTTTATTTCGGGATATTTTTCGGAAGATTTTTTTAAGAGGGCTCAAAGGGAAGTAGGGCAAAATATGGCCCTATCTTTAAAAATGTTTGTAGGGGGAGTTAAGTCTTCTTCAATATTATTTATGTAGAATTTAAAAGTGTTATTAGTGTTTGTAAGTGATTTTTGAGCTTTAAGTCATTTTCTGAAGGCGAGTTTGTATGGGGGATTGGGTCAAATGAAGCCCGATCATTACAAAAGTCAGAAGTGTCATTTAAAGTTCTATAAAACTAAGTTTTGTCGACTTTTGTTAACATAATAGATCATTTAAATTAATTATAAGCCAAAAGGACCTATTTGGGGGGCCTTTTGGCTTATAGTCGATATAATGGACCGATTTTAACCATTTTCAATAGGCTTGGAGCGTGTGTGCCAAATTTCATCCAATTATCTTGAAAATTGCGACCTGCGGTTTACATGGACAGCTAGCCAGCCAGACGGACGGACATAGCTTAATCGACTCAGAAAATGATTCTAAGCCGATTGGTATACTTTAATGTGGGTATAGGACGAATGTTTTTGTATGTTACAAACATCAGCACAAACCCAATATACCCTCCCCACTAAAGTGGTGTAGAGTATAAATATAATAACATACGATATAAATTTCAATAGAAATATGAAATTCATAAAATGTACCCTAAAAAATTAATAATTAAAAAATAATAAATTGTGTTTATATTGGCATGAAATTGTGGATATACATATGTTTATTTTTTTATGGGAATACCAGTGCTTGGAGTTTTGCGTTTTGCGTTTTGCGAAAATTTAAAAATAATAATAATTACTTTCTACGTCGAGCACATAAGATTAACCATATTATGTTTAATATGTAACCATAATATGGTTTCTAGAAGACATGTGATTACTTGAAACTATAATATGGTTACTGGAAACAATAATATGATTACTTGAAGCCATTATATGATTACATGAAACCATAATGTGGTCGTTTGAAACTACTATAAGATGCTACAACATCACATTATAATTAATAAAACTATATTATGATTAAATATTCGAACTATATTTAATCATAATATGATATGTTATTATACTAATAATGATCATAATATGATATTTCTTTATAGTAAAAATGATATGAATGTTTTAACTTTAACCATAATTCTAACCATAATATGTTGCTCTTAGACTATGGTTACTACAACAATATTTTTTCTCCGCGTGTAGTTGATAATTGAACCAATTGCAAATTAAAAACCCTTTTCAAAAAATCTTCCACATGTTCATATTTTGGTTTTAAATGTTATAAATTTATTACTTTTTAATCATAAATGCGTTTTTCATTGAAGAAAAAGGTTCGTTTGAAAACCGAACAAAGTTCGGGTTCGGTCGAACTTTCAAATTTACCGAAGTTCGGTACCGATCTAAATTTTGAGTTCGGTCGGACTCTATTCCATACAGTAATTTGTCTACGATTTAACGCTTTAAAAATGCAACGTTCTTCTGTAGTAAGGGTCTGCCGAATATGAAATGTTTAATAAAACTGTGGATATTTAAGTAAAATTTTGATGGGGGCTTTTTTATAGGGATAGGCAAAAAATAAGACACTATAATTATAAAGTTCATAAGGGTAATCAAGGCTTTGAATAAACCACTAAACGTATAACGAATCGAAACTGCTAAGATGCATCTCTATTTAAAATTTCTTAAAGTCGGCCCAGCCATTAGGTGTGTACCTTATGAAAAACACGAAACTCCACTTTTTAACCAATTTTAATTAATATTTCTAAAATACAACTTTTGACTGATTGTAGTAAAATACTTCTCAAGTATTTGTATATTTCCGAAAAGTACCTAAACTACACATAATTACCCAGTTTTACCCGTTAAGTTTTAAATACCCAATTGTCTATTTCCCCCCTCTGGTCCAACTTTGGTAACGAATCTTTCTCAATTTTAAGTGATTTATAATATTAAATCTATATCAATCAATATTAAATATTAAATCTATATCGATCAATGATTATATTAATTGAATTAATTGCTTTTTCCCTGAAATGAATATGTCGAAATTTAAATCTTAGTCTAGCTTTAGAACAGACAAAAACACTTCTTAAGGACAAAACAGTACTTTTTCCCGTTTTTCATCATTTCTTCCCCTTTTTACCAGTTTTGACCAAACTTTCACAACGGAAATTTGCTAATTAAAATTTCTTATGCTATGTATACGCGGTTTTTAGATCTTACAACGTTGGCAATAAAATGTGCAGAAAATGCTAATTAAAAATTTAGTTTTGCAATATTGTCAGTCTGACGACGTTGCAAAATAAAAATTGTAAGTTTAGACGATTGTTAGATATTTTCTGAACATTTTACTGACAATGTTGTTTGATCCGACAACCGTGTAACACGGCTTTTAGATATCTAAATCGAAAATAATTTCGCGTTAGAATATACAAAAAACCGTTTTCAAGTACAAAACTTGAAAACGGTTTTTTGTATATTCTAACGCGAAATTATTTTCGATTTAGATATCTAAAAGCCGTGTTACACGGTTGTCGGATCAAACAACATTGTCAGTAAAATGTTCAGAAAATATCTAACAATCGTCTAAACTTACAATTTTTATTTTGCAACGTCGTCAGACTGACAATATTGCAAAACTAAATTTTTAATTAGCATTTTCTGCACATTTTATTGCCAACGGTGTCCTTAAGAAGTGTTTATGTCTGTTCTAAAGCTAGACTAAGATTTAAATTTCGACATATTCATTTCAGGGAAAAAGCAATTAATTCAATTAATATAATCATTGATCGATATAGATTTAATATTTATTATTGATTGATATAGATTTAATATTATAAATCACTTAAAATTGAGAAAGATTCGTTACCAAAGTTGGACCAGAGGGGGGAAATAGACAATTGGGTATTTCAAACTTAACGGGCAAAAATGGGTAATTATGTGTAGTTTAGGTACTTTTCGGAAATATACAAATACTTGAGAAGTATTTTACTACAATCAGTCAAAAGTTGTATTTTAGAAATATTAATTAAAATTGGTTAAAAAGTGGAGTTTCGTGTTTTTCATAAGGTACACACCTAATGGCTGGGCCGACTTTAAGAAATTTTAAATAGAGATGCATCTTAGCAGTTTCGATTCGTTATACGTTTAGTGGTTTATTCAAAGCCTTGATTACCCTTATGAACTTTATAATTATAGTGTCTTATTTTTTGCCTATCCCTATAAAACATATACCGGCGGATAGAGAGGCAGGCACACTATTGGCATTTTTTCATTGAAACTGCACTGAAAAAAATATTTGTTTATTTTTAATTTTGAAGATTAAATTGCATTATTGTAAAATGCGAATATTTATAAACAATGTGTAATCAATGTACTTAAGAATGATAATTTCTTCACATAGAAACAACATTTCTAATTAAAATGTACAAAAAATGTATGAAACAAGATTAACTTATTTACTTTCATTGTTATACATTCTAGATAATTATTTAGAGTGTACGTTGTTTTTGTAAATTATGCTCTTGCTTTTGCAAGTTGTTTTTGTTTTTTATACCCACCATCAAAAAAGATGGGGGTATATTGATTTTGTCATTCCGTGTGTAACACATCGAAATATTGCTCTAAGACCCCATAAAGTATATATATTCTGGGACCTCGTTAAAACATTCATATCATTTTTACTATAAAGAAATATCATATTATGATCATTATTAGT
This sequence comes from Lucilia cuprina, assembly GCF_022045245.1. Classification (NCBI taxonomy): domain Eukaryota; kingdom Metazoa; phylum Arthropoda; class Insecta; order Diptera; family Calliphoridae; genus Lucilia; species Lucilia cuprina. Next base: position 5,729,716 of record NC_060949.1, read on the forward strand.
ATAATAACATATCATATTATGATTAAATATAGTTCGAATATTTAATCATAATATAGTTTTATTAATTATAATGTGATGTTGTAGCATCTTATAGTAGTTTCAAACGACCACATTATGGTTTCATGTAATCATATAATGGCTTCAAGTAATCATATTATTGTTTCCAGTAACCATATTATAGTTTCAAGTAATCACATGTCTTCTAGAAACCATATTATGGTTACATATTAAACATAATATGGTTAATCTTATGTGCTCGACGTAGAAAGTAATTATTATTATTTTTAAATTTTCGCAAAACGCAAAACTCCAAGCACTGGTATTCCCATAAAAAAATAAACATATGTATATCCACAATTTCATGCCAATATAAACACAATTTATTATTTTTTAATTATTAATTTTTTAGGGTACATTTTATGAATTTCATATTTCTATTGAAATTTATATCGTATGTTATTATATTTATACTCTACACCACTTTAGTGGGGAGGGTATATTGGGTTTGTGCTGATGTTTGTAACATACAAAAACATTCGTCCTATACCCACATTAAAGTATACCAATCGGCTTAGAATCATTTTCTGAGTCGATTAAGCTATGTCCGTCCGTCTGGCTGGCTAGCTGTCCATGTAAACCGCAGGTCGCAATTTTCAAGATAATTGGATGAAATTTGGCACACACGCTCCAAGCCTATTGAAAATGGTTAAAATCGGTCCATTATATCGACTATAAGCCAAAAGGCCCCCCAAATAGGTCCTTTTGGCTTATAATTAATTTAAATGATCTATTATGTTAACAAAAGTCGACAAAACTTAGTTTTATAGAACTTTAAATGACACTTCTGACTTTTGTAATGATCGGGCTTCATTTGACCCAATCCCCCATACAAACTCGCCTTCAGAAAATGACTTAAAGCTCAAAAATCACTTACAAACACTAATAACACTTTTAAATTCTACATAAATAATATTGAAGAAGACTTAACTCCCCCTACAAACATTTTTAAAGATAGGGCCATATTTTGCCCTACTTCCCTTTGAGCCCTCTTAAAAAAATCTTCCGAAAAATATCCCGAAATAAAGTTAAAAAAACAAACCAAAAGCTTTATTTTTTTAAATAATCCCCATTTTTAACATAAATACTGACTGGTGTAGGGTATCATATGGTCTGCTACGCCCGACTATACATTCATACTTGTTTTAGATATTATTAATTTTCACAATTATTTTAACACTGCGTTTGTTTAACACTTTATTTAATCCGATGTAGTACGGATGAACCATACAACTGATATAAAAATAGCGATACCAAAATATTTTTAATAGTATACGTATTTTACTTATATCTTAAACATTATGTGGATAAACGTGTAAAATCCTACCATTTAATGGTTATTTGATAGTTTAAATGGTTCTAAATAATATAATATGTTTACATAATTTTCATTATTTGGTGTAAAAATAATTATTTTTTAGAGAATCATTCCCAAATTTATAATTGTCCTAAACATATAAATGTTTTCAGTAACTAAAATATTTATAAAATTCAGTAAATAACATTTGTTTGGTTATGACAACAAAATATTGTCACAAAAAACATAGAATTGTTGTCCTAATCATGCCGAATCATGTTTTTACTTTGTGTGTAATTCCGAATTTCAAAATGATAAATTTCTAATAACAACCACTTTTGGTAAAATGCATATATCTTTTAATTTTGGTTTTTTAACGATTTATTGACAATGATATAATTCACTGTAAGAGCACGCAGAGAAAAACATGGTTGTGGTTAAAATTATGATTGTAGTCTAAACTTATTATCAATATTATAACAATTTTAAAATATATTATGATTAAATACCGTCAAAATATTTCATCATGATATTTTTGTATTTATCATATTATTGTTATACATGATCATATTATGATCCAAGGTGATCAAAATTTCCTTTTAAATATGTATCGAATTTAACATGAATTTTATCGAATTAGTAAAGTTATAGAGTTTCCAAAAAAAAAATAAAAACTATATATAATATAAAGATAATATATTTACAATACTTAACACAATTCGCAAATTTCAATTTGCAAATTTATATGAAATTTTGGTTCATAAAACAATTTAAGTACAATTTCATAAAAATACTAGTATTTTTAAGCATGTTATGAACATTAGTAATTTTCTAAAGGCATGTCCAAATATAAACCGATTTTGTCTATTTTGAATACCAATCAAACTGCAACAATAGTTTAGGTCCTATCGTTCTTTGAAGAGACTGACTGACAGACATGTCTATATCGTTTGTGAACAAGGATCTAGAAAATTTCGATGTTAAAAATGAGATCAATGATTTATAATCGAAACTAGAGAATTTAAATTAAATGTTTCTCTTTTCTTAGCTTTTTAATCACTTTCTGGTTAAGCTGGCTACACACTATAATATTCAGTAAAACGACATGTCAAACTTTTCAAATAAAATTAAAAATATTATAGTGTAAATACAATCCTATTGAAAATCGGATGGAAAATTGAAAATCGTATGATTTTTTGAAAATTTTCAAACGATTGAATTTTTTCGATTTATTTTTATTTAAACAAAGAGAAATATAGAAAGAGTAAAAAATTTCAAATAAAAACAGAAACAAAATTTAAATTTATGTTTTTTCTTTGAATTTTTATACCCTACACCACTATAGTGGGGAGGGTATTATACGTTTGTGCTGATGTTTGTAACATACAAAAATATTGGTCCAATACCCACCTTAAAGTATACCGATCGATTCAGAATCATTTTTTGAGTCGATTAAGACATGTCCGTCCGTCTGTCCGGCTGGCTGTCCATGTAAACCTTGTGCGCAAGGTACAGGTCGCAATTTTGAAGATAATTTGATGAAATTTGGACCAAGCATGTTTTTTGGCACAGGGACGAAGCCTATTGAAAATGGTTGAAATCGGTCTATTATTTCACCTAGCCCCCATACAACCGTACCTCCCGATTTGAACTTTTTATGCCATAATTACGTCAAATATTCTGCTATCTCTTTAAAAATTGGCACAAATAAGTTTTATATATTTGCCTATATTTGACCCTAGCCCCCACACAAACCCCCCTTCAAAAAATGACTTAAACGTCTAAAATTGACTTGTAACCATTTGTATCGCAATGAAACTCAACAAAACTAACTGTTATTTAGAAATATATCCTTTTCCCAAATTAACCGAGGATCGGTCCATATTTGACCTATATAAAGCCTCATTAAGAAATTTTAGTTTTTTGTCAATAAATTGCTTAAATATTTTGGAATTATTGGTAATATTCAACATTTATAAAAAATAAAAATTTTATAAAAAGTAAAAATTTTAAAATACGTGTACATAACGTGTACAACACGTTGGTTGGTGTAATCAAGTATGACAAGAGAGGACACTCCGAATATCCTCTCTTGTCATACTTGATGACACCTTTAAGAAATTACACCAACCAACGTGTACAACAAAAACACATTCAATCCTAATTTTTAAAAATAAATAAATTACAATCAAAATTATTAATCTGAATTAATATAATTAAAAAAACTTTTTCGCAAAAACTCCCATCTTTTCTATAGCATCCGCCTGTTTTTTTACAGCTTCAGTATTTTGTTTTAAAACTTCATAAAAATCTTCTATTTATACCCTGCACCAGTTTAGTGGGGAGCGTATATTAGGTTTGTGCTGATGTTTGTAACGCATAATAATATTGGTCCTATACCCACCTTAAAGTATACCAATCGGCTTAGAATCATTTTCTGAGTCGATTTAGCTATGTCCCTCCATCCATGTAAACCTTGTAATCAAACTACAGGCCTCAATGAAAATCTTCATGATATTCTATCTCGACAAAAAGCTGCAAAACCAAGTTCTATACTAGTCGCAATGACCGTGATAAACTTTTTAATTATAGGGCCTCATTTGACCCTACCCCCTCTAAAAAGCCCCCATCAAAATTTTACTTAAATATCCACAGTTTTATTAAACAGTAAATGGCTTTAGTATATCTGAGGCAAATTACAATTCAACTTAAATGCTTTATTATGAAAACTACATCAAATTTTATTCCTATACAGGTGTAGGGTGTTATATGGTCGGCGTCGTCCGACTATAACTTCTTACTTGTTTGCTAAATTACCTGTTCTCTAAGTAAATCGTTAGTAGAGTCTGCTTCAGTATTTTGTTTTAAAACTTTATAAAAATCTCCTATTTTTATACCCACCATCAAAAAAGATGGGGGGTATATTGTTTTTGTCATTCCGTTTGTAACACATCGAAATATTCGTCTAAGACCATAAAAGTGTATATATTCTGGGTCCTTATTAGATTCTAAGACGATCTGGCCATGTCCGTCCGTCTGTCTGTCTGAAAACACGATAGGGTCCAAATGGAAGTAGCTAGCGAGCTGAAATTTTGCATAGATACTTATAGTTGATGCAGTTTAGTATTCAAAATGAGCAAAATCGGTCCACGATTTCGCCTAGCCCCCATATAAGCCCCCCATATAGCCCGCCATAGCTGGCTAACAGAAGTATCAATAGCGGTGAAATTCGGCACAAACATGTTTTATGGGAACATAAATCTCTTCGTAGAATTTTATACAGATCGGTCCATAACTGAGCCTACCCCCCATATAAAGTCCTCTTCAGAAACTAAATTTATCTCCCTTAACTAGCTAAGAGAAGAAATTCGGCACAAACGTGTTTTATGGGCACATAAATCTTTTCGTTGAATTTTTTGAGGATCGGTCCATAATTCGACATAAACAATTTTCGTATTAGCTAAAATATCCCACTATATTTTATGAGGATCACTCTGTAATTGACCCTAACCCCTATAAGGTTCCTTTCAGAAAATGACTTTAACGCTCATTACTGACTCAAAATTGCGATTACAGCAGTGAAATTCTACTTAAACAAGTTTTGTACTAGCCAAAAACTCTTTATCAAATATAATGCAAATCGGTCTATAACTGACTCCACATAATTTATATACAAAAGTTTATAAAAATCGGTCTATAATTGACCCTTATATAAGATTCACTCCAGAAAATAACTTTAACGCTCATGTATGGCTCAAAAGTTCTTCCAAATTACGGTAGTTTTATAGGAACTGAAAATTTTCAACTTATTTTGATTAGGATCGGTCGATAACTATCAAACCCCCATATTCGGTTTTATACAGAAAATTACTTTAAACCTCATGACTGAATGAATGAAAGAATGATGGTGGGTATATAAGATTCGGCATGGCAGAATATAACACTCTTACTTGTTTCTATAAATTTTTTCTGCTAAATTACCTGTTCTATAAGTAAATCGTTAGTAGAGTCTGCTTTCTTTTTTCCCCAGATCTTCAACAAAATTTTTCTTTTTTGCTTAAACTTGCCCCTCTTTGAAGTAATGTTGATTGTCCTATTTCTATTCCAAAAACTTCACCGGCAATAATGTTAGCACTTCTTATATTTGCTGCCTCATCCACTATTTCCTCCAATGGCGATAACGTTTCAGATTAAAATGTACCACCACCCGTGGTAATTAATGATTTGTGCACGCAGAGAAAAAATATTGTTGTGATAACCATAATCTAAGAGCAACATATTATGGTTAGAATTATGGTTAAATTTAAAACATATTATGATCGTTATTAGAATAATAACTTATCATCTTATGATTAAATATAGTCCGAATATTTCATCATAATATAGTGATAATGTGATGTTGTAGTATCATATTGTAGTTTCAAGCAACCACATTATGGTTTCATGTAATCATATAATGGCTTCAAATAATCATATTATTTCTTCAAGTAACCATATTATGGTTACAAGTAGTCACGTGTTTTCATGTAACTATATTATGGTTACATATTAAACATAATATGGTTAATCTTATGTGTTCGGCGTAAAATGTAATTATTTGTTAATTTTCTTTTAAACAAACACAAAACTTCCAAGCACTGATATTCCTAAAAAAATATATATCCACACTTTCAAGCCAATATAAACACAATATAATTTTTTTAATTATTAATTTTTTATGTACCCTATTATATTTTTAGATAGTATTTATTTTTCACAATTATTTCAACACAGCATTTGATTAACAATCAAATGCCGAACCATGTTTTTTCTCTGCGTGTGGTTGGCAGCAATTTTCTTCTTTTTTTCTGCCCTTCAAAGCGGACCAAACCTAAAAATGATTAAATATTACATTTAAAATGTTTCATTTGTTGTCTTCTTAGTGCTTAGAAATATAAAATTTATAAGTTATAAGGATTTTTTATAATTTTTAATAATAAGTGTATACTAAAATTAAAACCAAAATATATTTTCTCAAGAAGTCTTCACACGATGACACTTTACGCACGTAAATTCCAATGAAAACGTAAGAACAAATTCCATCCGTATTTCAAAAAATATAATAAAAGTCGTATGATTTATACTTTTTGTGTTTAAACGATTGGTACAAAACAATAACAATGTATGATGGAAACAGCGTTTTCTCTTTTCTGAGTTTACATAAAAATACATCTCTGAACTAATACGAAGAATAGAGCCGTACGAATGTCAAGTTTTCTATTAGTATTTTACTCGATGTGGTATGGTTTTATTACATATCGTGTTTAGACGATCGCATCCGTATCCTTCTACATAAAATTTTGACAGATCATATTACTTGTGTGCTCGTGTGAAAGTCGCCTTTGAATAAATGATATTCATTGACGTATTGAAAAAGTGTGTATTGATTTTTCTCCTTTCTGATTTATATTTTAATAAATGCCTATTAATGCTTTCCAAGATTGTATTGAAGTGTTTGGTTAAAATTTCATAAATTTTGATTCAGAAATTGTCATAATAAGACGTAATTGCATCAAAAAATTTAGCAAAAATACAAATATTTCGTTTGCAGTTTAATTTGTAAAAAATATTCATATTTATAAATTCAAAATTCACACAAATTCAAAAACTTCATATCATTTTAAGATAACACAAAAAAAATCGTTCCTTTTATCTGTAAATTTTTAGTGGATAAGGGGGTAAGTTTCTTAATTAAAAAAATATATAATTTTACCGCTTTAATTATTTCGCCCCATTTTGATTTTTGGTATTAAAACTTATAAGTAAAGATACATTTCTGTTGAAAATTTCTTAAAGTCGGCCCAGCCATTTAGATGTGGACCTTATGAAAAACACGAAACTCCCCTTTTACCCATTTTAATTTACTTTTTCTAAAATATATCTTTTGACTGATTACAGCAAAATATTTTTTAAGTATTGCCATATTTCCGAAAAAGTACCTAAACTGCACATAATTACCCGTTAAGTTAGAATTACCTACATGCCTATTTCACACCCCCTGTTCCAACTTACGCAACGAATCTTTCCCAACACATACTTCTGACACTTTAAAAACTAGATCGAAAGTATTTAGCTTAATAACAGACAAAAACAGTACTTTTGCCCGTTTTTCATAATTTCTGCCTTTTTTACCCATTTTGACCAAACATTCGCATCGAAAATTTGCTAATTAAAATTTCTTATGCTATGTATACACGGTTGTTAGATCTATAATAATACTGCCAACTTACAAATTTACAAATATTACAGTTACAAATATTGTCAGTCTGTCAACGTTGCAAAAGAAAAATTGTAAGTTCAGACGATTGTTTGATATTTTCTGAACATTTTACTGACAACGTTGTAAGATCTAACAACCGTGTATGACGTCTTTTAGATAACTAAATAGAAAATAATTTCGTTTTAGAATATACAAAAATTCGTTTTTATGCACAAAAGTACCGATTTTCCAAATTTTTCGCCCATTTTTCCAATTTTTGATACCAGTTTTGTTCCAACTATCGCAACGCAATTTTGCTAATACATATTTCTGACATTTTAGAATGCTAAATCGAAAACATTTTCGCATTGAAAAAGCCAAAAATAATTTTTTATGCACAAAAGTACCAATTTTTCTCGTTTTTCGTCGTTTTCACCTAAAGTTATATAACTAGCCTATTGACGCTTCCAGATATAGATCTTTCTATATTCCAAATTTAAAGAAAATTGGTTCATCCGTTAACGCGTGATTGACGCACAAACAAATAAACAAACTTACAAAGAAATTTATAATATATATTAAGATTAGGATATTAGGATGTAATCAATTTTTGACCTGTTTTTGAGCTCACAGATTATGAATAAATAAAATTTAAATTGAATTCTATTGACATAAATCTTTAATTTCTAACATTTTGTTAAGATAACTACATTTCAACATAAGTTATTAATAATAAACAAACTTTCCGGAATCATGTACATTTGTCTGAGAGATATATAAATATGGATCAAGTTTTTATGCAAAAACAAATGTGTATGATTTTCATGAAATTATATTTCACATTTTTGGTGAAAATTACATTAAAATGTGAAAAAACCTTAATTTTCATGGAGTTCTTTTTAAATTTTTGTTTCAATACTTTTCCCGATGAGATCCGATAGTGTTTATAAAAAACCGACTTTTGAACAATCCTTTTTGTCGGTTAACCGAAAATAGGCCATTCCCAGAAAACCGGTTTGTCGGTTAACGATCTGTATGGAATGGTTATGGATAAGATAAAATATTTGCAGTTTTAAGTATAAATATGTATATACAGTAATATATCATAAGAAAGATCTGGAGTTGTCACTGATTTGTAAAGTACATGGAATTAGAAGGGATCAATTTACCTTGCATAAACTATACTATATACTATTAATGTACGAAATGTAAGAAAAATAATAAACAATATTTTCGAAAAGGACCTCAGTTCTCTTTTAGCAATTAACAGGTATGAATGTATAGTCGGGATTATTTAAACAAATAAAGCATTTGATTTGTTTTTTAACTTTGTTTCGGAATATTTTTACTCTTTTTTTTGGCAAAAAGGGGAGTAGGGCAAAATATGGCCATATCCTTATAAATGTTGGTAGGGTCAGTTAAGTCTACTTCAATATTATTTATGTAGAATTTAAAAGTGTTATTAGTGTTTATAAGTGAATTTTGACCTTTAAGTCATTTTCTCAAGGGGAATTTGTATGGGGTCAAATAAGGCCCGATTATTGAAAAAATCGGCAGTGTCATTTTAAGTTCTATAAAACTAAGTTTGGTCGACCTATTTTGTATTGGGACTAGTCGAAATAATGGACCGATTTTAACCATCAATAGGATTCGTCCTTGGGCCAAAAGAAGCGTGTGTACCAAATTTCATCCAATTATCTTGAAAATTGCGGCCTGTACATTGCGCACAAGGTTTACATGGACAGCCAGGCAGACGGACGGACGACGGGCATAGCTTAATCGACGACAAGAAATACTCCAATTGTTGTTGGAGTATTTCTTGTCGTAAAACGACTTTTAGTATACTATAAGTACGGTGACCACATTTTTTCAGCAAAAAGCAGGAGAAAATAAAATACGCTGACCATTATTTTCGAAATCAGGTTATTTTTAACCGTCAAACTTCAATTGTCAAAAAATTTTTAAACATTATTATATTGATTGTTTACAGAAAAAAGTTTGAGCATAAATATTTTTTAAACTGCTTTTACAGAAAAAAGTTTCAGTACAAATATTATGAACTGCTTTTATTGACAAACGCTAATAATATTTCAAAATGAATTTTTAAACATAGTCTAGAAGCCTTGACTTAAAATATTTTAAATTTATTTTTCTTTTTGTTAAATAATGTTTATTTTTTGAATTTTTTATTTTTAGATTAAAATCAATGAAATTTTGCACGTGTTTTGCTAGTCCTTTTGATGATTTCCTGTTTTAAATTTTATTTTCAACATTTTAATTTCTATATTTTATTATACAAATTATTTCAATTATTTAATGAAAATAAATTTTATGAAATTCATGTTCTATTCATACAATTTATTACAAAATTTATTCCAGTTATGTATTATATTTCATATGCCTTTTTATGTAAGACTAAAAAAGCAACGAAATACTGGACAAGTACAGAACACTAAATAAAATACAACACATTTTCACGTTTCTTTAGCAAAGAATAATTTATACTCAACAAGACTCTAAAAGACAGCACTGTTCTGTATAATACAGAAAGTCTGGTCGCCGTAATTATAATAGGCAAATAAACTTCAAAATGATCTAAAAACTTCTGAAATGGTCCAAACCAAACAATTTCGTTTATCTAACCTAATATTACGACAATCTTGACGCCTATTTCGAAAAATGCGAAAATAATATGCCTCTTCAACCCAATATTTAGTGAACCAAAAATACTCTACAAAAATTTTAAAATCATTTAAATTCCAACTTCTTAATTATTTCCTGAAATTTTAAATTATCATTATACCCTACACCACTTTAGTGGGGAGAGTATATTGGGTTTGTGCTGATGTTTGTAACATACAAAAATATTCGTCCTATACCCACCTTAAAGTATACCGATCGGCATAGAATCATTTTCTGAGTCGATTAGCTATGTCCGTCCGTCTGGCTGACTGTCCATGTAAACCTTATGCGCAAGGTACAGGCCGCAATTTTCAAGATAATAATTTGGCACTCAAAATCGGTCCATTATTTCGACTAACCCCCATACAACCGTACCCCCCAAATATGGCCTTTTGGCTTATAATTAATTTAAATGATCCATTATGTTAACAAAAGTCAACAAAACTTAGTTTTATACAACTTTAAATGACACTCCCGATTTTTGTAATGTTCGGGCTTCATTTGACCCTCTCCCCCATACAAACTCCCCTTCAGAAAATGACTTAAAGGTCAAAATTCACTTACAAACACTAATAACACCTTTAAATTCTACATAAATAATATTAAAGAAGACTTAACTCCCCCTACCAACATTTTTAAGGATAGGGCCATATTTTGCCCTACTCCCCTTTAAGCCCTCTTAAAAAAAATCTCTTTTTTTTGCCAAAAAAAAGTAAAAATATTCCGAAATAAAGTTAAAAAATAAACCAAATGCTTTATTTTTTTAAATAATCCCCATTTTTAGCATACATACTGACTGGTGTAGGGTATCATATGGTCGGCTACGCCCGACTATACATTCATACTTGTTAACATTTCCTAACTTTCGTTTTACAATCATAGGTCTGCTTTTATAAGTACGAACTGAAGAAATATTTAAAATTTTGTATACAATTTTTTTAAAAATGTGAAAAATGAAAAAAAACATAAATTTTGCACTCAAAATTAAAAAGATACGAGTATATTAAACGTAATTATGAACTTAAAAGCCTTATTCGGGGGTTTAGTTGTATGGGGGCTAGGTGAAAAAATGGACCGATGTGAAATATTTTCAATTGTCCTTGGAACAATTTAAGATCATGTACCAAATTTCATTGAATTATCTTCAAAATTGCGACCTGTAGTTTGATTACACGCTCATATTCGTGATGGACGCTATACTCGTACTTTTAAGAAAGTAGTGAGCTTTAAAGTAATTTTATGTGAGGGACTTTATGTGGGGGTAGGGTTAGTTATGGACCGATCTTAATAAAATTAGGTAGATAGATTTTTGCTTGTAAGAAATTACTTATTTTTGTTTGGACTCTAACGTGCATTCAACAGACAGACGGATAGACATTGCTAGATCATCTTAGAATTTAATAAGGACCCAGAATATATATACTTTTATGTGTGTATAATAAATATTCTTTTTTGATGATGGGTATAAAAATCCCTACAAGAGGGAAAAATCCCTTGTTAAAAAGCAAGCAATTAAATTGTTGCTTAAAAATAAACACTTTTTATGTAAACATGACAATTTTTCATTCACCTTAAATGAACTTTTGGCCAAATATTGAAATCTTGGCCCATCGTACATTGGTGGAACCTTTTGTTTTCTTTTGACACAATACACAACAACTGCTTGTTATTTAAATAATAATAAATTACAGACGTTGTTGTGCTGGTGCATAATACGGATACGTACTATTTCAATATTTTAGTCAGCTTTAGAACAGAATGAATTTTCACAACATTCTATTCTATCCTATTCTTTTCATTTCCATTGAATTTCAATACCAGCTTTGTGGCAACAACTTTCTATTATGCTATTTTCTGATTCTGCTCTCCGTGTGTCTTTATGTTGGCTCCTTGTTGTTGTTGGTTTTGTTTTGTTGCGTTGAGTTGTTAATGTTAAAATCGTATTTTATATTTTAAAGCATTTGTTTGTTCCTTTTATGTAGTTTCTTCCTCTGACTGACTGGCTGAATGGGCTTTGTTCTTAGCTTTTTGTACATTTCTTTCTTCTATTCTTCGTTTTGTGATCCATTTAACCGTACGTGTTTGTATTTGTTTTGTTAGCTTACCAAAGTAAACACAAAAGTAATGAAAACAAAATCCATAATAAAAGAAATATCCACTAATACAGACTTATTTACTTACATAGATACATACAAGTGCATAATATAAATACAAAATCAAATGGAGAACACAGCCAAAAATCTCAAATTCTTTTGAAACCTATAGCTTTTGTACTTGTCGACCATTGAATTGCCACTAAACAATAAGTTTTTCTTTCTTTGAAGAATCAAAACAATTGCTACTACTACATATGAACATAAATATACAACTCAATACATAGAATAATAATAATAATACATTCAAATTATTTATTATACATTCAAGTATTTCATACTTACCTACACCAAAAAAGGTATAGGAAAAGGTGAATAAAGAAAAAGACAGAAGTGCATAGGACAAGGGCTTCGCCCTCTTATCATTACCACTTTATTAATTTACGTAATTTATACAAATATCTTGTGAATTTTACTGAATCTCATAGTCAGCATTCTAAATCCGTTCCCATTCTTTGGTTATAAAGCCAAGAATTTATTTATATACTTTGAGCACGTTGTTCACTTGCTAGCAGTATTTTTACGTCTTGGGAATTCTCGGGAATTCTTTTTATATCCCACACCACTTTAGTGGGAAGGGTATATTGGGTTTGTTTGTGCTGCGCTTTGTAAAGCACAATAATATTGTGCGTTGCAAAGATCACCATAAAGTATACCAATCGGTTCAGAATCATGTTCTGAGTCGATTTAGCTATCAGTCCGCCTTTACGTGCAAATCTTGTAATCAAACTACAGATCGCAATTTTGAAGATAATTCAATGGAATCTGGCACATGATATTCTATGATACCGTATACGAAGTCTATTAAAAATGATTAACATCGGTCCATTATTTCACCTAGCCCCCGCCTTCACTGAACCCGCCGAATAGTTCTTTTAAGTTCATAATTATTTTCAATATACTCGTATCTCTATAAAAAGCTACATAACTAAATTCTATACCAGCCTTGATGACCCTCAAGAACTTTATGAATATAGGGGCTCCTTTGACTAAGCACCTATAAAAAGCCCCTTAAATGTCCATCATTTTTTCAACAATATATGGCTAAGTGTATGTAAGGCAAGGTACAATTCAACTTAAATACTTTACTTTGAAAAATAAAGCATACTTTATCTTTGTAACAGGTGTGGGGTACTATATGGTCGGCCTCGCCCGACTATCATATCTTACTTGTTTAGTTTAATGTTATTTTTTATTTTTAATAAATACATATGTATGTACGTTGTGTACTGATTTTAAATAAATTTCAGATAGCTGTTTGTTTAAAGTTTTCAAAATGCTTTTTATTAATTTTTATACCCTACACCACTTTAGTGGGGAGGGTATATTGGGTTTGTGCTGATGCTTGTAAAGCACAACATTATTTTCTGAGTCGACTTAGATATGTCCGTCGGACCCTGTAATCAAAGTACAGGTCGCAATTTTGGTGATAATTCAATGAAAATTGCCACATGATATTTTACGGTACTATTGAAAACATATTGAAGCATCTAGTAAACATAGAAAACAACTGAATGCCTTAGTTTTTCTATGTTTTGCTTTCTACATACAAAGTCGGTCCAAATAACTAGCTATCACATAATATATTTTTAGGTTTATTTGTAATTTATTATTTCGCAATGTTTTTGTAATCAAAAAGAAACCATTTATTAATTTGTTTAAGGTAGGTATATAATATTTGAGCCTCGTTCAACCAAATGTAATTAATTATTTACCCCAAGAGTAATTAGTTTCCACATGATTCCAATATTACTTTCTACCTTACTAGGAAATGAAAGTATTAAAACTAAAATGTATGCAGTAAATGTACCATAATTTTAAATCCGATTCTGCCGTTTAGACCATCACAATAATTTAACATTTTTATAACAAAATAACTTTTTTAACAAAATACAACTTCAGTTACAAAATATCAACTTTAGAATCCAAAAAATACTTCTTTTCATGTATACAAAAAAAGAAACAAGTAAGAAGTTACGGTCGGCCTCGCCCAACTATAATCTTACTTGCTTGTCGAATAAAATTGTGTACATTTAAGTCAAATTTTGAAGGGAAGTATTTTAGGAGCTATAGACTCAAATGAGGCCTTATAATTATAAAATTCATGAGGGGCATAAAGGCTAAACATAACTAGGAACTTAAAAGCCCTATTCGACGAGTTTAGTTGTATAGGGGTGAAATAATGGACCGATCTTAACCATTTTCAATAGGCTTTGTCCCTGGAATAATAGAATATCATATACGAAATTTCATTGAATTAACTTCAAAATTGCGATATGTAGTTTGAGTAGAATGTTTACAAGCCCTATTTGTATGGGGGCTATGTGAAATAATGGAAACATCTTAACCTTTTTCCAAAGGCTTCGTCCTAGGGTCAATAGAAGATCATGTACCTGTAGTTTGATTACAATGTTTACATGGACTGACGGACATAAATCGAATCAGAAAATGATTCTGATGACATGAGCACAAACCTAATATACACTTCCCACTAAAGTAGGGTTAGGTATAAAAAAGGAGCTAACTACCTGCTTAAATCGTAAAATATGTTATAATTAGAATACATAATATGTTCGATTACGCATACATTACACTGTAAGTACTTAAGTTTCACGCTTTGAATGTCATACTTTCTTTCATTACATACAGGGAAAAACGTGTTTTATATATACACGCAGAGAAAAAATATAGTTGTGGTAACCATAATCTAAGAGCAACATATTATGGTTAGAATTATGATTAAATTTAAAACATATTATGATCATTATTAGTATATCATATCATATTATTATTAAATATAGTCCGAATATTTCATCATAACATAGTGATAATGTGATGTTGTAGCATCATATTGTAGTTTCAAGCAATCACATTATGGTTTCATGTAATCATATAATGGCTTCATGTAATCATATTATTGTTTTAAGTAACCATATTATGGTTACAAGTAGTCTTCATGTAACCATGTTATGGTTACATATTAAACATAATATGGTCAACCTTATGTGCTCGGCGTAAAATGTAATTATTTGTTTATTTTCAACACAAAACTTCCAAGCACTGATATTCCCATAAAAATATATATCCACACTTTCATGCCAATATAAACACAATATAATTTTTTTAATTATTAATTTTTTATGGACCCTATTATATTTTTAGATAGTATTTATTTTTCACAATTATTTTAACACTGCATTTGATTAACAATTTATTTAATCCGATCTAGTACGGATAAACCATACAACTGATATAAAAATGGCGATACCAAAATATTTTAAATAGTAAACGTATTTTACTTACATCTTAAACATTATATGCATACACGAGTAAAATCCTGCCGTGTAGTAATTCAGACACAATTTTTCAACAAGATCGCTTGTGAACTTTCTAAGTTAGAGGCGATCAAAATTTGACATTTTGGCCATGCAGGTGTTTTTTCTCATCCATGTTTTTAAAAAAAAATTAATAAAATATTTTTGATTTTTTTTTTAAATCAAAAACATTTTTGACTTTTTTTCAAAATGGGCCCTTTTTATTTTTTTTTTATTTTTTTTAGAAAGCTTAAGTCTTTTCCTAAGCGACCTATATGGTCGCTTAGTGGAATGCGAGTGGGATATCTATAAAAAAATATTTTGCAAAAAAATTAAAAAGTTTTAAATCTTAACTTTTTAATTTTTTTGCAAAATCAAAAACTTTGTTGACTTTTTTTAAAAAAATGGACACATTTTTAATTTTTTTTTGCTTAGAAGAAAGCTTATGTGTTTTCCTTTAACACCCTTTTTGTCGCTTAGTGGGATGCGAGTGGGATATCTATAAAAAAAATGTTTTGTAACTCAAGACATACAATTTTTTACGTTTTTTTTTTTTTAAAAAAATCAAAAACTTTTTTTTCCAAAATGGACTCTTTTTTTATTAATTTTTTTCTCAAAAGAAAGCTTAGGCCTTTTACTTTAAAACCATTTTGGTCGCTTAGTGGGATGCGAGGGGGATATCTATCAAAATAAATGTTTTGTAACTCAAGACAAAGGTTTTTAAATTTGCACTATTTTAATTTTTTTCATATTTGTGTGTAAACCTTAAAAATTAAACTTACGCCTTTCCGATGGTATGTAACATACCCAACTAAAATTTCATAGCCTCGATACTGTAATACCCATAATATGTTAACCTCAGGAATAAAAATCACTTTTTGCTATGGAAATGTTGAATAATTTAATTTTGTTATTTATTTGTAATAATAATTAATTTAATATATAATATAATAATAAAAAGATGAATAATTTAGTAAAATTTAATCTTAATCACAATAGATCAATTTATATAATAACTATTTTTACACTTAATTTATGAAGTTTTTAAATTTTAAAATATCCATACTTCTATCATCCTTATTTGTCACCTTTATTAGCTGCTTTTTTTGTCAATCCTTTCTTAGATTCAGCACCTGATATTTTAACAATGAAAATCACGTGCGCTGAAAACTACCTCTAGGATTGACTAAAAAAGCCGCAATATACAAAACTCAGACAAATTTTGGGGGTGGAAAATTAATAGCGGTCGGCCTCATATTGCACCCCTCCAGTGGCTATTATCGGTCACTTGTTGTGGTTTTTATTTTTAAGGTTTTAGAAACACTTACACACAAATATGAAAAAAATCAATTTAAAAACATTTGTCTTGAGTTACAAAACATTTATTTTGATAGATATCCAACTCGCATCCTACTAAGCGACCAAAAAGGTTTTAAAGGAAAAGACCTAAGCTTTCTTTTGAGAAAAAAAAAACAAGTAGGAAAGTATAGTCGGGCATGGCCGACCATATGATAAACTACACCATGAGTATATTTTTAAAATTTTTCCTTTTTATAAAATTTTTATTTTTTATAAAGAAACTTTTATGTTGAATATTACCATAATTCCAAAATATTTAAGCAATTTATTGATAAAAAACTAAAATTTCTAAATGAAAATAAAAAAGGGCCATTTTTTTAAAAAAAAGTCAACAAAGTTTTTGATTTTGCAAAAAAATTCAAAAATTTTAAATCTTGAGTTACAAAATATTTTTTTGATAGATATCCCACTCGCATCCCACTAAGCGACCATATAGGTCGCTTAGGAAAAGACTTAAGCTTTCTTAAAAAAATAAAAAAATAAAAAATAAAAATGGCCCATTTTGAAAAAAGTCAAAAATGTTTTTGATTTAAAAAAAAAAAAAAAAATATTTTATTAAATTTTTTTAATTTTTTTCGAAAGATTGCATAAATAGCTATTTAAACTATTTGGGACACATTTTGCTAAAAACAATAGGTAATAAGTTACATGGATGAGAAAAAACACCTGCATGGCCAAAATGTCAAATTTTGACCGCCTCTAACTTAGAAAGTTCACGAGCGATCTTGTTGAAAAATTGTGTCTGAATTACTATCCAATAGAACTAACTATGGTGCAAATTTCATCGCGATCGGAAGACATCGATTTCAAAAGTTGGTTCACTTGACGTGAAATGCCCCATATATTTTATTTTTCTCGTGTTCAGTACATTAATACGCATCGATTGAGTGTTTTCCTACATGAAATTCTAAAAAAGGCTCTTCCTCGGGACACTCTATTCAACATTGAGACACAATGCGTCTACAATTTAAAAGAGTGCGATTTGCATGTCCAGGTCCATCAACATTATAAACATAATACTTTTTATTATTTCTGTAATAGATAGCATTGTATCTCAATGTTTAAAGTAAAGTAAAAACAATTGAAATTAAACAAATTTCAGGATACTTTTCACTTTTTCGACTTACCTATCTTTTCTAAGAAGTTCATATGTTCCAAAAAGTTGTTTATTGAGATCTTAGGTACATTGTTTTAGTTAACTGTTTTCTTTAATTTTAAACGGTTTGCTACTTACAGGCCTAAACGAGGAATAAAATGTAAAACAAATTAAAATTTTGAGATTCTGATGGATATAACGGTTTTTTCTTTATATGTTCACAATTTTGGTTCTTTAGGATACATGCAACAACATTCCATCAGAGATTAAATCAAAATTCCGAACGGTTTGCTAGATATGAGCCTAAGAAAATTATCACTTTCTTTCAAAAATTACTCTGAGGTCCCAAATCTAAAAAAGTGCATGACTTTGGGCAAAACTGGAAGACATTGGTCTTCTTATTTTTGGTCTTTTATCATATAGTGGTGTCCGTATATGGATTTTATACCATGACTTAAAAAATTACACACAGTGTAATTACCCGTTAAGTTTGAATTACGTACATGCCTATTTCGCAAATTTTCCTAATTTTTGTTATCAGTTTTATTCCAACTTTAGTGATTTTTTTATTTGCCTCTCTATACGCCGGTGTATGGATAAGTGTCCTTATTTTTAACGAAATTAAAATCTAACAGTTTAGAATATATCTCTAAACCATGCAGTAAAATAGGCATCAATAATGATTAAGCTATAAGGGTCCTTATTTTTAACAAAATTAAAATCCAACACTATATACTTACACTTATCAAGGAAAAACAAATCTTTGAAATAATTTTGTTAACATGTATATCGAATTTCAATTTATCATCCAAATAAATACCTTATACCCTGTAGCTTGATACAAACTCTATTGTACATTAGTATTAGTATTTTAAAGGTTCAAATACATACCATTTTCTTCTGAAAAAAGATAAATTCTTTTAATTTCCAAATAAATGGAGTTAAAAGATATCTTATTGACATACCTCTTTCTGGGGAAAACATTATTTGTATGTCATCAGCATAAATATGTGGTTTACTAGATGAAAGAACAGTCACAAGATCATTAATATACATTGTAAAGAATAATGGACCCAATATAGAGCCCTGAGGTATTCCACGATTCATATATTCAATACATGATTTTTGAACATATTTGAATAATCTATAAATATAGCAATAGTTGGAGCTATTGCTATATTTCTAGCAATCTAAATATTTACTAATATCCTCAACCAATGACCAACGTAGAGGTGCTATGATGAGCTCTAAAACCAGATTGTAATGGTGAAATAAGTCGCTCGATATTTAGATGATCTAAAATCATATCATGTATTATGTTTTCAACTATCTTAGCAAAAATGGGCAAAATACTTATTGGTCTGAATTATAATTCATTGGGTGCCTGACCTTTTGTAAAGGTATTACCTTAGCTAATTTCCAACTTTAAGGCATCTTTGATACCATTAAAATCGTGTTAAATACAAATATGTTTTAAATGTTGCAAAATATGAGAAAAAATTAAGCACAAAAACCGCATCGGAAGTTCTTCATGTCCTACCACTCGTGACCTAATATTGCATAAAGCTAAGATAATATCCAAGTCTTCGATTCGCGTAAAAGAAAAGCCACTCTGACCCTAGATTATCATCAAAACAGTCATTAACTACAAAATCAGGTTGCACTGTAAAACTCTTATTTCGTTTGTTCAAATCCATATCTACAATTGCGTTTCTATTCTCAACAATACCTTCATTCCGAAATTTATTCCAAATAGATTTAAACATTCGGTTATAATTAAGATTAATCTTCGTTAAAATCGTTTAGATATATTGTTATTGAATTAATTATAATATATTATTATCTGATGATACTTTTTAAATAAACTTCATTAATTTGAAAATATATTTTTTCCATAACAAAATTGGTAGGCATTGAACATCTGCATGGCTATACTTGTTCTTAAATTTACAGTACTGTATCATAGTATCAAAATACACGTAGGGTAGAAGGGGGATCATACGCCATAGGGGCACATCTGCCAAAGCGAATAACTTGAAAATTGAGTAATCGATTTTATCGCATTAACAAATTTTGTTTTCATATATCGAATATCTATCATCCCTGAAAATTTGAAACATTAACTTTACATATTGTTTTTCAAAAGGCTGTGAAAATATTTCACTGTGTGAACTTTTTGTGCTAACTTTTTTAGTTTTTGTGATAGAAAAAATATCTTGGTCAGTATTAGAATGTCAATAATAGTGAACAATAAGACATAATAAAATTTTCGATAATATAATTTGAAGCCCGAAAAAAATTGAAACTAAACCCCAGAACTGACCGTGGGGCAGTACGCCAAATAATGCTTGTGAAGTAGAAAATTTTATTAAAATATAGAAAAAATCAGTAATAATTAGTTTTAATTTTTTTGTTAGGTTTAGTGAAATAAACAATAAATAGTTGGTTTATTATACATTGTTTAATGAATAAATGTATAAAACAGCAAAATAAATTTTTATTTTTGTAATTTTTTCTATTATTTTTAAATGACAAATCTGCCCCATCCCCTTGGCGCATTTACCCCATGGATGGGGGGTATCGCCGTTTTTTGTCAGTGCGGAAAAGTAAATATGTACATGAGGATGACTTAGGAAAGATTGAAAGGAATAAAACTAAAGCCAACATATCTAAGTATCCGAACCAAGAAAAAAATTAAGAATATGTATTGTGGTTTTAATTTGAGGCCGCCTCAAAAAAAAAGTGACGTATGGTCCGCTTTCTACCCTACACTATTGTGAAAATATAAAACAAGTATGTGCAGGATGTGTAGGTTCGAACAAATGAGTTATAATCACACTCAACTTGATTATTTTAGAAACGGAATATTACTCATCTCGCTCGTTGAGAGTTGTGTAGTGTTTCATATAATTAGGCAAAAACATCTCGAAATCTACGAGTGATCAGTTTGAACTTTTACGCCTTTATGCTATGTAACCATTGTACGGCGCTAGTATTGTTTGGAATGCGAAGGTTTTCGGCAATTTACATGTACACAACACGATCGTAAACAAACCTCTTAACAAGGGCGTAAAAAATACAAAACATTTATTTAGTTGCTTCAAAGCATTTAACAAAGCATGTTGATATCGCTTTGTTTCAGAAATTACTAGTTATGAAATTTATTACAAATTATGGAATACATATGAGTGAACAAATTTAAAAAATATTTATTAAAAGTAAACTCTAAATTATACTAATTGTATTTTATTCTTGTAACAATGCGTTTTATTTCAATTAACACAAATTCTATGAAATACTCATAAGTTGTCTCGAAACATTTCGAAACAGATCATACATTATTCCGATTTGTTTTTCACTCTTAACTCTATTGTCTCTGTTTCTTTTGTATGTGTTTGCTTTTACACATGTATTTTTGTGTGTAGATGATCATCTGTTTTTCAAACTTCGGCCGCACTACAGACAGTATTCATAAAATAAACGAGTGACTTGTAAGTCATTTTTAACGCACTCGTGCAGATGTCTAGTAGGCATGGCATTTTAACTTACAAATGCAAATATGATTGTAATCTACATACATTTAATTCTTATTTGTAAGCGTTTAAAGCATCTCTATTCATGATGTAAGTGAAGTTTTAATTTGCCCTAATGATATTGTGGCTTACATTCTATGCGAGAGACATGGATTGAAGAATAAGTGAAATCGTTGAATTTTATCACACGTTATATTTTTCTGTCAGAGATCAAGTATGTTCAAACTCACGACAATTGATCCAATATTTCCCATAGCTCCATACAAAGATTTATATTCACGGAAATTAGTTTATCTTTAATAACTGCCTCCAATATATCGGTATCAATACAAAATTTTGTACATGCAAATATAATATGAACGTAAATCTCAGTCGGTCTATATTTGGTCATAGTTCCCATATAAGGTCCACTTCCGAATATCACTTAAACGCACATATTTAATTGTCAATTAAAGCTATCTTGATAAATTTCTACACAAATACATATCTCTCATAAATGGTCATAGCTCCCACATAAGGTCCACTTCGAAAATATTGATCATATTGACAAAACATATGCCATATATAAACATATATATTGTGAGAACTAAAGCAACACAATTAGCTTTCTATGCATTTATTTGCCCTTACAATCGTACATTTCATTTGAGAATAAATACTCATTGAACCATTTGGAATTGGTATTGGATCTCTAGAAATATAGTTGATAAATTTAAAAAGTAAAACTTTGTTTTGTGGAAAGTTGTAAAAATTTTAAAGCAAGTTTGAAGATAACTAAACTAAAAAATTAAAGTTTAGCGTCCTTTTTTGGTACTTTAAACAACATGTTATAATCCAAACTTTCTAAAGCCATACAAAACTACAAATGGACCATTGGTCTATGTACATGTTAATATTGTAAAAAAATTTTAATTCTTTAAAGTATTAATTGAAAAGTTCCCTATAAACGAATGGGGTATCATATCAGTGATAAGATGTAAATCATGATCATACGTTTCGAAAATTTAGTGTTTTTCGAATTGAAAATATAGTAATTAATTAATAATGTGGAAAGTTTGCATACAGTTAAATGCTAAAAACTTGGTCTATTTGAAAATTTTAATATTTTTTTAAATTATATTTTTTTGCACGCTTTCTATAAAAAGGTGCCAAAAAATTTATTATTTTTAAATATTGCACGTTTTAATGACATAATGGACCCATCCTTACAAAATTTGGTAAATATTTTTTGTGTTGATTGTTACAACTATACTAATATTTTAGCCTGTTGTATGTTGTAACTTCTTTTCCGAAAGTAGACTCTATGTGCGTGGTTGGGTCAATTTTGAATCCATCCTTATTGAATTTGATACATATATATGAGTTCTTATAAACTTGTTTATGACAAATTTTACCACTATGCTGGTATTAATAAGCTTGTTTTGAGCTTTAAAGTCATTTCCTTAGATCTGTTATGAGCGTTAGAGTAATTTTCTGAAGTAGATCTTATTATGTTCCGATCATCGTCAAATTTGGTCAAGAGATTTAATAAACTTTTTTGTATCGAATTTCGTCGCTTACTGCTAATATTAAGTCACTTAAGAGCGATACGGTAATTTTCTAATGGGGATCTTATATGAGTGGTAGGATCAATTATTTGTGGTAAAGTGATTTTTGTTCCTGTCTGTGTTGAATTTCGTCATAACACTGCTATTATTAAGCCAGTTATGAGTGATAAAATCAAATTTGAAAGATAGATTTTTGTTCTTATACAACTTGTTTATGTTGAATTTTGTAGATATACTGCTACTGTTAAGTTAATTATGATCGTTAGAGTAATTTTCTGAAAGGGACCTTATATTGGGGTTGGTCAATTATGGTTCGATGTTCGCAAAATTGTATCGCGATTGCTGCTAATAACTAACAATTGTATTATGGCAAATGCCTTTTAAATGAATTCAAAACGTATTTCTAGCCAAAAATCTATAAGAAAGATTCCTTGCAGAATTGTCTGTTAGATAATTAAATCAAAATTGTTTTTGTTTTCAATTAATAAAGTATTTGTTTTGTGGCTCTTTTAAACCCCATGCTTTGTAAACTGTAAATTTTGGCTCTTCCGACGCGAAAGTTTGCCGACGCCTGTTGTAGGGTATTATATGGTCGGCCTTGCCCGACTATTATATCTTTCTTGTTTGTTTATAACTCCCGTCAGAATGGTGATATCTTCAAAAAAAATTCAAATTAAATTTTTTTACATTTTTCTTTTGTAAACAGAAATGTTATTTCAAATGTTTTCAAGATCGGTTCAATTTTGGTCATAGCTCCCATACAAGGTTCGCTCTCGAAAATCACTGAAACGCACATAATTCATCATAAAATATTGATATACATACATTTAGCACAAAAATTGCTCTTATATACATAAATTACACTACCAAATTGTTTTACGATTGGTCCATATTTGGTCATAGCTCTCATACTAGGTCCCCTCCAGAAAATCACTTAAATTCACAATATTCATTACCAAATAATGATACAGATACAGAATTTTGAAAGTTTGTCTTTATATACATAATTGGTCATAGCTCCCATACAAGGTCCTTTTACGTTAGTACCAAATAAAGCTATTGATACAAAATTTGACACAAAAATTAGTTTGGTATACAAAAACTCTATTTCAAGATTTTTGTCACGATCGGTCCTTAACATCGGTACGGCCAGTCTCATGCAAGGTTCCCTTTAGAAAATCACTTGAACATACATACTTATTACTAAACTACGATATAGATACAAAACTTGACTGAAATATAGCTTTTATGTACAGAAATTTAGCTAAAAGAATTTGTTACGATCGATCTATAATTGGTCATATTTCCATACTAGGTCCTGCCCCTAAAAGCTATTTTTCCGTACTTAACTAGTTATCAATTTGTGTAGAACAAAATAATATATATGTATTTTGAAAAATCTTTCAAAAACATGCATACATGCACATAATTCAATATCGTTAAAGCCCATTTTAGGGCACTAAATAATATAAAGAAAATGGGGTATGTAATGTTCAATAAATCTTAGAATTGTAACAGATTTAAGCTGTTTAAATCTTGGGGTTTTTCTAACTTATTTCTACAAATATTTGATCAATAAAAATGGTATTAATATAAAAGAGGGGAGGGTATTTAAGATTCAGCTCAGCCGAAAATAGCACTCTAACTTGTTAATACACTAACATGATCATTTAATGCATTCTTGTTCTCAAAATTCGGAAGAAAAAGTGTTTGCACACTTCAGTACCCTGCATGAAATGGAACTAGTACAAAACTAGTATTATACTAGTACCAAAATTACGAGTACTAATTCCCAACTGTAAACTTTCCTATACCATCTTAATGCTCAAATTAACATTGATTGTGTTTGAAAAATTACTAGTATCATTAGTTCTAGACTTATACTAGTACTCTTAGACACAATTAGGTCCTTTAAAACCAATTTATTACTAGAACAAAAGTCCCCATATTTAGTGGTTTTGCTTTTTTGTAATCGTCCTTTCTGGTTTCAGTTAGAAATAGCTACACAACCAATTTTTATATGTTTTTTTCCTTATTCTGTTATCGCCTGTAGTGATACACTACATTTGCTTCACTACATCGCCATTTCGTTTCAAAAATATTTGCGATACGATTAAACAAATATTAAACTTATTGTAATTTTTAAATTTAATAGACATATTTAATGCATCCAATATTTCCGTATAATACTCGGGTTGTTTATGGAACTTCATTGCCAAGGTTACGGTATTGATCATAATTAAGACAAATATTGAATATTCAAATGATGATGATGTCACAAACCACCACACTTTGTACTGTATGCCATGCTTTGGTATGTAACGACGCACTGGCTTTGCTTTTAATGCGAATTCTATACAATTACGTTGATTCTTATCCAATTCGCAATTCTTGTACTCCTGCTCTCCCTCATTTTGAAATGTGACAATCACGAAACCGACAAATATGTTAACCATAAAAAAGGCAATAATAATGATATAAATAATGTAATAGGCAGCAACTATTGGCCGGAAATTATGAATGGGTCCTCCGTTTTCCTTATTTGAGTCGATTGAAACATAAAGAAGGCTGTATATAATATGTAGGGAATATATTAATTAAAGCAAATAATACATTTGTAAACGTTAAATAATGAAAAATACGACGAAAAATAACTATTTATAGCGAATTTCGTAATACGACGCGTGAATTTTTTGTAGTTCCAAAAATAAAGTGGCATTTTACGAAATTAAAAGAATATGATTTATAAATTTATTTAATATTATTTTCAAAAAACAACCCCATTAATGTTATTTATTCATGTAATTCAACACAAATATTATCTTATGATTCCAATACATTAGAAACTATGATATCCATAGAGATCTCAACATGAACACAGTAACAGAGGAAATTGCGCCAACCTCATGTCCTCATTAAACGTTTCAACCAGCATAATGTTTTATAAAATATTTGAATTGCTTTTAATACTAAATTATATGTTTAAATAATTGTCCTCAAAATGCTAGTTAGTCTATTTTAACTAGTCATAGTATTTTAAGAAAAATTGCATATATCAATTTATACCATTTTAAATAAATAAAAAAATGATTTGAACACAAAATTTTTATGTTATAAAAGGAAAAATTGTATTTGAGAGACTGAAAACTAACTTCTTTAGTTTTATGCGAGGATTCTTAATAATCGAATCGAGTTCATTATAAGAGATGTTTTTGTATAAAAAAAGTTATTAAAATATCGGAACTTGAAAAATTGTTCGTTATAAGTGAGAATTCGTAATAACCGAGTTCGTTATAAGAGTTTGACTGTATATGGTATTTAATCAAGGTTGGCAACCGATAACGTTCTTTATACCGATACCGCCTAAATAACGTTTAAAATTTAATAGTTTAGTTTTTGAGAAGATCTCGATCCAAAAAATAATTTGGATTTCTTTTAGACCAAGTTTTTAGCCCTTTTGCAACTAAATTCGTTCTGAGTGGTAAACATGTGCTTAAATATTTCTGCAAATTGAATAAAAAAAGTGTAAATGTAATACTTACTTAGGCCATCCCTCAAACGTTGATACCGTAAATAGAGTCAGCATTGCTTTTGCTACGTCGTCAAAATGAAATTTGTTATTTTTCCATTCTCGCTCCTTCAGTCTAGGCTTGTTTATATCGCCATTTTCATAAATCAAATACGTTCCACTATTTTTGTTATATACAAATAATTAATTATTTTAAAAGGACTTATATACTTTAATTTATATTAAACTGCATAAAACTGCATCTACCAATATTTTTTAACCATTTAGTATTAATAAGGTGGTATGAAATGTCTGATTAATAAGGACTCTACATGCTCTACTCTAAAAAGGTATCAAGAAACCCCTTTTATAAATTATCATTTCGAAGATTCTAAAAGTACACTCTAAAGAACGAAAATTTAGAAAATGTACCAAGGAGCCTTTAACAATGTAAAATCCGACACAAGCATATCAGCTCTAGAAGAGCTTGGTATTGATACATCATTGATTAGGTTTATAAAAGACCTTCTTCAATATAGGATTATTCGTTCTAATATGGGAACAGCATGTATCTAAAGAATGGCAATTAGGTCTACACCGCAAGGTGGTGTCCTGTCACCACTTTTGTGGAATGTTGCCATAAACAGCCTACTTTGGAAATTGGACATCCAATGATAAAAGACTGTTGCATACGGGGATGACGTTGCAGTAGCAGTATAAGGTTCCACCTGAACACGATATCACAAAGACGCAAAACAGCACTCAATTCTCTAAGTCAATAGAGCATTGACAGCGGCTTGAGTGTAAACCTTAGTAAAACCGAACTGGTACTCTATACTAGAAAATAAAGTTCGATCATTTTGACCTTCACCGACTTAACGGTGAAGTGATACTTGATTGTAAACTATCATGGAAGCAAAACATCACGGCCAGGGTAAATAAAGCCTTTACAGCAATATGAGGACTAAACTCTTAATTTGTTAAACTGGATCCATGAAGCGGTCATTAAAACTATTCTCTTTTACGGACCGGTTGTCTGGTGGAAAGCACTTGACAAAAACTCCAACTGTATACTTTTAGACAAGGATCTAAGGAGGATAGCAACCCTCATTACAGGAGCACTGAGAACAACATCCACCAAATCTATATTCGCATTGCTAAATTGGATCCCTACTGATATAGAAGCCAGGAAAATAGCAATTACCACTGCCCTCAGATTCAATGCTATAGATTAATGGACATATAGATCATACCTTCATGCAAGTATTATAGAAGAGATATCCTTTCTTCCAGTTAATATTGACTATTGCGCACCCAAACCTTTCCTCCACGAGAGCAGCAAAATGGCTTTGGTGCGACAGAGTATTCAAGTTTGTATCGATAGGCAAGCTGCTATCCAATCCCTGATTGGTGTATATACTACATCCAAACTAGTCAAGGAATACCGGGCATCGTTAAACAGGATGTCGAGACATTCAGAAATCGTGCTCAGGGGACACAGGGATTTGATTGGCAACTGTATCACCACCAGGAAGATATGGCCAAGTTTGGAATGTAATCGCACGTCATATCTTCTGCAACTAAACCGTCCTCACATCAGCAATCTTATCGCTGTCATCACGGGACATAGGTCATTTGGTAATCATGCAAGAAAACATAGTATATCTTAAAACGACTTCTGTAGAAGTTGTCAAAGCGAGGAAGAATCTATCCAACATCTTCTCTGTCAATGCACAGTGGGGCAGAATGTAAATTTTTTGGAAATAAATCTGGCATTTCTTAACGGCTGATCCGATCGGGATAAAATTTGGCGTGTGGCACGCAGATGCCCCAGGAACGGAGATGTGGCGGCTCAAAGTAGGGTACCTACGACATGTAAAATTTTTAAACTCGTGCCATTTTTTGTTTTTCACCCAAATACAATTTTTATATTTTCTTAAAGCGCTCGACGAGATCTTGAAAAACATGCTTGGACATACTACTTATCTCTTATAATATCCGAGTTATATGCATTTAAAAATTAAGTGATACAAAATTTACCATACCTTGGTCCGCCTTTTTTTAAATACCGGGCGTAATTTTGGACCAAATGGACACAATTTCAAAATTTCAGATCAATATCATTTACAGATCCAAAAATATACGTTTTTTAATTTAAAAATTTAAAAAATTTCAGTTTTTTGCCAAAAATGTGTCATAACTCTTTTATTAATAAAATTAAAATTTCTTTAAGAACATATAACAATTTTATAGTTTTCTAAAAGGTATCTTTACGCAGCGTAAAAAACTCGTAGTGTTAGGAATTAACTATATACTTTAAAACTATAAAAACTTGGCGTAAAAAACTTGTCCTATTTTTTGAAAATGTTGCCACTGCGTCCTTCCGAATATGACCTATTTTTTATCAAAACTTCAATTTTGGGCGACATGTTCTAAAATCCCAAAGCTGGGATCAGAAAACTGAAAGCAGTTTTGGAAACCTCAATATGTTTTCTATTTACTCCATAAGTATTTTCCCAGCCCTGAAAGAAATGTGGACCCTATGGGCAAAAATGTAAAAAATCCCATTTTTGGGATTTTCATTCCTATTTTTGGGAATTGCGGGATGCCCTTTGACCTTTTCAAATTTTTTTTTGCATTTTCTTATTTGAAATGACAAATTTAACAAGCGTTGAAGATTTCATTGAGTTTTGTTCATAAATAAAGATTTTGTCATATATTACATATTTGTTAAATTTCTAAAACTATGATTTATATCAAAATTTTAATAGGGTCGCTGATAGCTACAACAATTTAGTCCATATTTATCCCTTAATATCTTTTTTAGTTAGATATGGAAATTCTCGACCATTTACAAAAAATTTCAAGCCAATATCTCAATTACATTAAATAATATGTTCATTTAAACCTGTGTCCTTTAATTTCATCTTTTTCATATTTTAGCATTAAGTATGACAGAACATACATTTGGTGTTGAATAAAATATTTGGACAATTTTTAAAAATTATTTAGTTAATTATTTTATTAAAGACTATAACATTGTATATACAATAAAAAAATATAATTTTATTATGAGCCACGCACAACAACACCTAAATCACCCCACACAAACCACCTTTCCCGCCCACCGAAATATAAAACACAATTTAATACAATATCATCAGTTAGTATAATAGCTTTTTTATTTGAACTGTTTATCTTAAACATAATACAATTAATTCTTACAACCTACTTATATAGTTAATTCCTAACACTACTTATTTTCTATAAAATAATCTGTCATATCGGTTTACATATCCAGAAGGTAATATAAGTCCTTTAAATCTTCCTCGTTTTGAGATGATAGAGTTTCATCTTCATTCTGTGATTGCCTGGAGCATTTTCTTGAGCTGAAAAGTTGAACATGCTTAAAATCTCGATTCCTCGCTTCCTGGGCTTCTTCTGTTAACTCTCCAAGTGGAAGAATATTCGATTCAATTATTATTTGACCATGACACAATACTTTGAGTACTGTTGTTGTTAGTTCCCTCCATGGATACAGAGATACAAGTAATTTAGAAATTTCAGATGTATATTCCCCAAATCGATTTCCATTAATTTTATGTTTACTATTCAGTGCCATTAAAATAGTGTTAACTCTTCGAAGCAACTCCTTGTCGATTCCAGTTATTTTTGAAGTAATTTCAAAATCACGAAAAACCTTCTCGCCGTATTACCGTCATTTGTACTACCGCAACTTGGAAGTGGTTTGTCGATGTTTAATCCCATCTGAACTTTAAATTCTTCTTGGATTCTGCTTTTTTCCGCAGCTCTCAGTTCTTTCAATTCTTCATTATTTTTTGTTGATTTAGTAAGATTCTCTGGCACACTTCTATATTTGAGGTCGTATGGTATGTGTAAAAAGTAATCCAAAAATCGTATTCTGGCATGAAGTGGTGAAATTTCGAAAGACAGGACTTCTTCATTAATACTTCTGCTTTGTCTATATTTGAGAATTGCGACTTTTTCTCATTACATATTGAGCATCTCCAGAAGGAAGAAGTTTCTGTTATGGTATTGCTGACCTTTCCATCAATCAGTGTTAAGCTTAGCTGATATGATACGTTAATAGAGAATTCCTTTATTTTTATGCAAATGGGCTCCAGTGCATTTATTTCATCTTTTAAATATTCCACTAAATCTTTTGTTGTTTTCTTTGACTCCTTTATATATTCTAATCCAATGGGTCTACAAAAATTTTTTGAACCCGGAGTTGTATTGATCCATATATCTTCAAATGAATTTCTGATGCTTGACGATGATGGATTAAGGGAATATGAACGAATTCGTAATGGCACTAATGATGACATAAATACACTTTTGTAGTCTGCTAATGTCCGACTTCCACAAGCTTGTTTGTATTCTGGAAGTGCTGATAAACCGTCACATACCCACTTACACATTAAGACAACATCACAGTTATGAATTTTTCATGCAGAGCTTTCCTTAATATTTGGTACTTATTTCGACTGAGACCCAGTTCCAACATAAGCGCTATTGCTTCCTCTTCAGTAAAATTTGATTGTGATGTTGGAGTTGGTATACTTTCCACAATTCGCTTAAGTCGTTTTGGTGATGCATTAGGAAGAATAGTTGCAATATGTACGGCATCCATAGGTTGGTTTTCCTTTTTCAGCATTTCGTTAAATGTATCAGCAATTTCCTCATTTGAGATTGAAAAAAGTTTTTGTGTGACCCTCTTTTTTTTACCTTGAACATAAGTCTTCGTATGACTTGCAAGGCGCTCCTGCTGATGTGTTGTAAGTTGAGATTTCCGTAGTAGTCTCCATCCAACTACAAAATTTATTTTGATTTCCATCCACAGACTTACTTTTTACATCAAAAAGTTTTAAAAATTTTTCAATTTTCGATATGCCTGTTTTGTCTACTTTTCTACTATATGTAGTTTTTATATAATTTGAAATGTCTTCAATTCTTTCTGGCCCTTTTGAAGATACACTCCATAAAACGGAACACAACCCCTCGTACTTTAATGTAATCTTCATTGTAGATTTATTAAATATGGTGCTTAAAATCTGAGAAGTTTACTTATATACCAATTCTTGTCATTTCCGATACAGGTATTCCAAAGTAAAAAATTACGAACTGTCTACTTATTAACATTTAGGACTATATTACTATAACCTGTAATTCAGTCATTGATATTTCTTATTAGTGAATGAATCGAAATTATCATTACCTGTATATTTTTACCTACATGATCATAAACGAAACAGAACGAAATGATCTGTCGAAAAAATTTGGTAAAAAATAGTTATAAATTTCTGAAAATTTAAGCATAATAGGACCTTTCAATTATAAGAATAAGCAAACAAATAGAAAATAGGTAAATATAAGATTTAAACATGTTCTGTCATATTTAATACTAAAATATGAAAAATATGAAATTAAAGGATATAAGTTTAAATTAACATATTTTTGAATGTAATTGAGATATTGGCTTGAAATTTTTTGTAAAGGGTCGAGAATTTCCATATCTAACTAAAAAAAGATATTAAGGGATAAATATGGACTAAATTGTTGTAGCTATCTGCGACCTTATTAAAATTTTGATATAAATCATAGTTTTAGAAATTTAACAAATATGTAATATATGACAAAATCTTTATTTATGAACAAAACTCAATGAAATCTTAAACGCTTGTTAAATTTGTCATTTCAAATAAGAAAATGCAAAAAAAATTTCAAAAGATCAAAGGGCATCCCGCAATTCCCAAAAAATAGGAATGAAAATCCCAAAAATGGGATTTTTACATTTTTGCCCATAGGGTCCACATTTCTTTCAGGGCTGGGAAAATACTTATGGAGTAAATAGAAAACATATTGTGGTTTCCAAAACTGCTTTCAGTATTCTGATCCCAGCTTTGGGATTTTAGAACATGTCGCCCAAAGTTGAAGTTTTGATAAAAATAGGTCATATTCGGAAGGACGCAGTGGCAACATTTTCAAAAAATAGGATAAGTTTTTTACGCCAAAGCGTTCTGCGTAAAGATACCTTTTAGAAAACTATAAAATTGTTATATGTTCTTAAAGAAAATTTTATTTTATTAATAAAAAAGTTAAGACACATTTTGGGCAAAAAACGGCAAAAATCGAAAATTTTTTGAATTTTTAAATTAAAAAACGTATATTTTTGGATCTGTAAATGATATTGATCTGAAATTTTTTGTATATTATTGGAAATTTCTAACTAACAAGAAATGTCTAACTAACAAGAACAAATTGAGTCCATTTGGTCCAAAATTACGCTCGGTATTCAAAAAAAGGCGGACCAAGGTATGGTAAATTTTGTATGACTAAATTTTTAAATTCCTATAACTCGGATATTATAAGAGATAAGTAGTATATCCAAGCATGTTTTTTCAAGATCTCGTCGAGCGCTTTCAGAACATATAATGTATTTGGGTGATAAACAAAAAAATGGCACGAGTTTCAAAATTTTACATGTCGTAGGTGTTTTATGCTTTAAGCTGTAATAATTTTAATAGAAGTTTTTGGCATTGATGTATAATAAAACCAAATACATCTGCACACACATGTACATATTTTTCCAATTCGCTGTGTTGTTGTTGATTATTTACCAAAGCCTGAGGGGTAGGGTCAATTATCTCTCTACCAATTAAAATTTGGTAGAGAGATTGTGGCTCCTCAGGGTCTAATTTATGTCAAATTTCATAGCTATACTCGTATTTTTAAGCCTGTAATGAGCGTTAAAGTAATTTTTTAAATAGGACCAATTATGGACCGATCCATATAAAATTTCGTATAGAGATTTTGACTCGCATGAAACTTATTTGTGTCGAATTTCATTTCGCTAAATTCTTATTTTTAAGCCAGTAATGGGAATTATGGCGATTTTCCGGGTATTGGGTATGGTCAATTATGGACCGATCTTCATTTGAGCTGTATCATTTTGTATCTCTGGGGTCCACTTGTATGGTGGTTATCCGAAAACGCTGAATAATATTGCTCATTTTCAATACCAAACAAACCTAATCTATAGAAAATATTTGTGGAAAATTTCAACCCTCTAACTAACATTCCGTTCGGATCCTATCGTGCTTTCAAAAGACAGACAGACGGGCAGACATGGCAAAATCGTTTAAGAATTTAATAAGGACCCAAAATATATATGTATATATTTTTATGGGTCTATGACCAATATTTCGATGTGTTACAAACGGAATGGCAAAATCAATGTACATCTTTTTTGATGGTGGGTATAAAAACTAAAAGAACCAGCCGACCTAACTACAAAAACAAACAAACTATTTTGTTAATCTTTTTTTTTCAATACTCAGTTAATTTGTTAGGTATTATACTGCTTGGTCTTCTTTCTTACTATATTATGTAATTTTAAATAAAATTTTTCCCGTTAACCGGAAACTTATCCAATCAAAGAAATATTGACAACTTCCGCTTTTAAATGTATAATTTACGAGTATAGTTAAGTGAAAATATAGGTGTACAGCTATAAAACTACTTACTTACAAATAATAGCAAAACGTTTTAACACAATTAGTTTTCAAGTAATTTAGTGGTATTATATACAACATCACACAATTTACCACAAACAATCCTGTGAAATGAATAAATGAATGGTTTTGAAGTATTTATGTATGTACAAGATATTAACTAAAGTTCGATTATGTATGTATGTATGTATGTATGTATGTATGTATGTATGTATGTATGTATGTATGTATGTATGTATGTATGTATGTATGTATGTATGTATGTATGTACATATGTATTAAACATTTTACATTAAACAAGTAAGAGTGCTATATTTGGCTGTGCCGAATCTTATATACCCTTCACCATAGTGTATTTTATTACATCAAAAGCTAAACAAAAAGAACAACAACAACGCTAAACGAAATAAAACACAAAATACACAAGGCATCTAAACCAACAGACATCTAAACATACAAAACAAAACAAAAAAAAAACAACACAATGACGCCAACAGCATCCAAACATACAAAAAAATACATAGCTGAATAAAACCAAATACATTTACACACAGTGTTGTTCAGGGATGGCAAAATTGGTACGATGGTACTTTTTTGATACTATTTGATGTGCAAAAGTACTGTGATACTCCCGAGTCTTATTTGATACTTTCAGGGCTACAATCTCAATATCAAATTATCGTTTAACCGGTAGTAAATCTGTCTGTTGAAATAATTTTTTGTATGGCAACTTTCAATAAATCGTTTTAAAATAACATCGTTTCGAAAATGCATCAAATAAAAGTTGTAGGAAACGGCTACTAAATTACTCTATAACTTTAGTAGTTGTTTCTCTTCAATATTATCAGACAAAATGTTAAAATATTAAACCCCTGAGACTATGTTAGACGCTTCTATAAGATTAATCAGGGCTAAATTCGAATATTACTTCTTATTTTATCCTTCACATCTGGAAGTTTTGAGAAAACGCAATTTTTGTCCCTTTTCGAGACTTTATAACCGTGTCATGAGTGCTTTAAATATAACATTTTAAAAAGTACAATTTCGTGGAAATA
The DNA here is from genome assembly GCF_022045245.1 of Lucilia cuprina. Classification (NCBI taxonomy): domain Eukaryota; kingdom Metazoa; phylum Arthropoda; class Insecta; order Diptera; family Calliphoridae; genus Lucilia; species Lucilia cuprina. The sequence goes on from NC_060949.1 coordinate 5,765,090, forward strand.
TTTGTATCGTAGCTATGAGATACCATGCATTTCCTGGGAAAACTTCATCAAATTATAAAAAGGACGGACACCATATCAATATATAACGCCCATTCCAATTTTAAAATGTATAAATATATTTCAGAAATTACAAACTTTTAGCAAAAAAAATATATTTTAGTACTTTGGATTGTAAGAAAGCTTTAACTGAATACTCTCCCAGAGGCAAGGATCACATCATATGGGTACCAGCCCACTCGGGAGTAGTCGGTAACGTAAGAGATAATGTAATAGCTTTAAAGGGAAGGGAACTCAAGTCAGTTAAACTGACAAACGCAAAACCACTCGACGCAACAAAAGCTGAACTAAAAATATGGGTTAGAGAATCCCATAAGACCTCTTGGAATAATGAAACAGTGGGTAGAACCACGAAAATCCTATGGGGTGACCCTGATGACAGCAAGACGAAAAATCTCCTCAAAATGACAAGTCTGAAGTTAGTATGATAGTACGTGTTCTGAGTGGACACACAGGATTACGAGCACATTTATGCAAAATTGGAGGTGCGGATTAAGACGTATGTAGAGCATGTGGAGAGGACAGTGAAACTTTGGAGCACAGGCATTCGTCGAAATTAGATCCAAGTATCTTGGAAGTGATGTTATTCCGGAAATAACATTCCTGACTAACACTGATTGGAATAATTCACTCAGTTCCTTTTTTTCATGATAAAGAGCGCACAACAGGGCTCATTGTGGGCTTGGTTCATTTCTTCGGATTTGATGTAGTACATCCTCCTATCAACTTAACCTAACCTAAGTACTTTGAGATCCAAAAAAGTGCCCTCTGAAATATTTTTTGATACTGAAACAAAATCTCTTTTTCCATCCCTGGTGTTGTTGTTGCTTTGCATGAAAAAATATGACATTTTTTGATGAAATTTTCAGAGGTTGTCTCGGATTTTTGCTCATATCTCCGTTATTTACAGACCGATTTTACTGATTTTAAATAGCGATCTTCTCCAAAGCATGTCTAATAGAATTATTGAAGATTTCTCTAAAAACTGATTTCAACAGAGAGACAGACGGACATGGCTTAATGGACTCCGCTATCTATAAGGATCCAGAATATATATACTTTATAGGGTCGGAAAATTATATTATAGAAATTACAAACGGAATGACAAACTTATATATACCCTTCTTACGAAGGTGAAGGGTATAAAAATAAAAAACTACGGGGATTTTCGAGATTTTAAAATCCCGAAGTTTAAATGTTTTTCCGCAAAATTTATACATTATAAAATATTAAATAAGAGAATTTTAATAGTTTTTGATTAAAAATAAGCAGGATCATAAAATTTTAAACATTTCGGTCTATTTTTTAATCGAATTATATTATTCATTAAGTAATTTTTTAGACTTAATATGACTCTAACTTACAAGCTGAAATATCTAACTTACAAGCTGAAATATCAAAAATAAAAAGGGCAATAAATAGGAATAGATACTATCGGATATCTAAAAAAAATAACAAGTAAGAAATTATGTTTAGTTTTCATATTTGATATATTTAAGCAATTTATTGTTAAAAAAAAATTTTCTGAAATATGCTTTATATTGGGGTTTCCTCCAAGCCCCGTTTGAGGCGATCCTCCTAAAATTTGGAGGATGAATTTACGGTTACATAAAATGTATTTATGCTGAATTTCACTATGACACTAGTCTATTTAAGCGAATTGTGGACATTGAAGTCATTTTGTGAAGAGGTCAAAAGAAGCAGGCAATTTAAAAGGGTCTTCAAGGCTAGTATAAAACTTAGTTGTGCCGAAAATCAGTCCCGATTAACATCCCTACTAAGCACCACTGTTCATTTTGAGTGTCATTTTATGTTGCGTACAATTAGGATAAAATATTCGTTGATTTGGTTTTCTTAGTTTTATATTTTTGTATATAATTTATTTTTGCAATAAAAACGATTTAAAAAAATGAGTATATGGATATAACAAATGTTTATTTAGTTCAGATATGTAAATATAAAATACAATATTTAAATTTTTAAAGTATCCGAATAACGAATATTTAGCGACAAAATAAACATCACTTACATATTTTTGTTGCAATATTGTAAATAATGATTAATTTCTTTAATATTTGATTAATTTTAACGCCGGCGAATATATTTAACATTGGTAGAACATTAATCAATATAATTTAGACAGTTAATTACTTTATGACATTATATTTAACCAACAAACTATGAAAAATGAAATGATTGGGCATTTCTAAATTGTCTAAAAATTTTGCTGGCCAATTGGTATATTGTCAAATATTCATCTATTAATCCAATAATGACTAGATCTTAGTTTTTTCCAAATTAAAATGGTTTAAAATTTTTCTGGGATTTTATTTACAAAATTGTAAACGTTAAAATTAAATTTTATTTTAAAAGGAAACATAATTAATTTTCGTTATCAACATAACTGAGAATATACTTTCTAAATATCAACTTATTGTTGGTTTAATGAAGGGTCGAGCCTACAATAAAATTCGTATACAGTAGTTTTCCGATTTAACGAACCCATATGTTGTCAGGCCTGTTCGTAAAATTGAAAAGTTCGTTATATGCAGTACTAAGTAAAATGTGGGTTTTTGGTAGGAAAATAATTAAAAATAGGTACATAAAATATTTTTTAAATGTATTTTATAAAAATTAATTCTTTTTTTATAAAAATAGCACAAAACACAGAATTCCGAATCTTATATACCCACCTTCAAACCATATTTGTGTCGAATTTAATCGCTGTATTTTTAATTCTGTCATGAGCTTTAAAGTTATTTCTCGAAGTTTATCGCTATACTCGTATTTTTAAGCGAGTAATGAGCGTTGAAGTAATTTTCTTAAGGTTGCCTGATATGGAGGGTAAGGTCAATTATGGACCGATTCCCATAAAATTTGTTATAGATATCGGTTAGTACTCGGCGTACTCGTATTGTTTAGCAAGTATTAAGCGTTAAAGTGATTATCTGAAGGACGGACGGACATAGCTACATCGAACTAAAATTTAATAAGAACCCCCCAAATAGGGCCTTTTGGATTATAATTAATTTAAATAATCTATTATGTTAACAAAAGTCGACAAAACTTAGTTTTAAAGAACTTTAAATGACACTACCGATTTTTGTAATGATCGGGCTTCATTTGACCCCATCCCCTATACAAACTCCCCTTCAGAAAATGACTTAAAGGTCAAAATTCATATAGAAACACTAATAACGCTTTTAAATTCTACATAAATAATATTGAAGAAGACTTAACTCCCCATACCAACATTTTTAAGGATAGGACCATATTTTGCCCTACTCCCCGTTGAGCCCTCTTGTAAAAAATCTCTTTTTTTCAAAAAAAAGTAAAAATATTTCGAAATATAGTTAAAAAAACAAACCAAATGCTTTATTTTTTAAATAATCCCCATTTTTAACATACATATTGACTGGTGTAGGGTATCATATGGTCGGCTACGCCCGACTATACATTCATACTTGTTTTTATATCCTACACCACTATAGTGGGGAGGGTATTATACGTTTGTGCTGATGTTTGTAACATACAAAAATATTGGTCCAATACCCACCTTAAAGTATACCGATCGATTCAGAATCATTTTTTGAGTCGATTAAGACATGTCCGTCCGTCTGTCCGGCTGGCTGGCTGGCTGGCTGTCCATGTAAACCTTGTGCGCAAGGTAAAGGCCGCAATTTTCAAGATAATTTGATGAAATTTGGACCAAGCATGTTTTTTGGCAAGGACGAAGCCTATTAAAAATGGTTGAAATCGGTCCATTATTTCACCTAGCCCCCATACAACCGTACCTCCCGATTTGAATATTACGTCAAATATTCTGCTATCTCTCTAAAAATTGGCACAAATAAGTTTTATATAAGTATAAATCATACTGCAGATTTTCGTAAGGATCGGCCTATATTTGACCCTAGCCCCCATACAAATCCCCTTCAAAAAATGACTTAAACGTCTAAAATTGACTTGTAAACATTTGTATCGCAATGAAACTCAACAAAACTAACTATTATTTAGAAATATATCCTTTTCCCAAATTTACCGAGGATCGACCCATATTTGACCTATATAAAGCCTTATTTAGAAATTTTAGTTTTTTATCAATAAATGGCTTAAATATTTTGGAATTATGGTAATATTCAACATAAAAGTTTCTTTACAAAAAATAAAAATTTTATAAAAAGTAAAAATTTAAAAAATATACTCATGGTGTAGGGTATTATATGGTCGGCTATGCCCTACTATACTTTCCTACTTGTTTTAAATATCAAACTTACACTATTCGCATAAAAATTTTTGTACGATTACTTAAAACCTACTCTCATAAAATTGAAAACGTTTCAGTTACTTGTTTTTATTCTTTAAAAAATAAATTTGTAAAACAAAAGGGAAAATTATATTATTTTAACGAAATGTAATGTCCCTTCAAACATTTAAAAGACAAAACTGTTGCGCATCACCCCTGACGACACGTCAGAAACACATTGATTTCGAAAATACATTGATTTCGAATTTTCGTCTTCCAAAATTATACTTTTAAGTTACTTCCGGAGGGGAGTTTGTATAGGGGATGGGGTCAAATGAAGTCCGATCATTACAAAAATTGGTAGTGTCATTTAAAGTTCTATAAAACTAAGATTTGTCGACTTTTGTTAACATAATAGATCATTTAAATTAATTATAAGCCCAAAGGCCCTATTTGTGGGGAACGGTTATATGGGGCTTGTCGAAATAATGGACCGATTTTAACCAATCAATAGGCTTCGTCCTTAGGCCAAAAGTCTGTGTGCCAAATTTCATCCAATTATCTTGAAAATTGCGGCCTATACCTTGCGCACAAGGTTTACATGGACAGCCAGCCAGACGGACGGACATTGCTTAATGTCCGTACGGTTGTATGGGGGCTAGGAGAAATAATGGACCGATTTTAGCCATTTTCAATAGACATCGACCCTGTGAAACATATTTGGTCCAAATTTCATCAAAATTTCTTGAAAATTGCGGCCTGTACCTTGCGCACAAGGTTTACATGGACAGCCAGCCAGCCAGCCGGACAGACGGACGGACGGACATGTCTTAATCGACTCAAACAATGATTCTGAATCGATCGGTATACTTTAAGGTGGATATTGGACCAATATTTTTGTATGTTACAAACATCAGCACAAACGTATGATACCATCCCCACTATAGTGGTGTAAGGTATAAAAAGTAAGTTGTCATATTTTACATTTAAATACTATTTTAGAAAAAATAACGAAGTCTATTATTTTTAATTAAAAATGTTTTTATATTAAATTTTGTCTCTCTTTAAATTGGTTTAGGAGTTATAAGCATTTAAAGAATTTTTCAAGTATTTATTGTTTTGAATCAATAAAAACATTACTTTCATGAACCTTTATTAAATAGAAACACCTTAACGACCCTAAATGGATATTGCATTTGACAATAATACTGCAATACAATCCTTTGTTTGTTCTTTTCTAATTAAGGAGTTATATACTTTCAAAAACTTAAGAATATTTGTTTGTGTAGAGAGGTAGATGTCATAAATAAATGAAACAAAGATTTGTGTTGTATTAAAAAAAGAATAAAAATTCTCAACTTTATTTGTCAATAGTTTACCTTAAAGTTTGCCCGTAGGAAAATGCCGACAATTGTTCAGTTCTAGCAAGTGAAAACGAACTAACTCTTTATTATTTTTGTAAGTAAAAAATGGAGAAGCAATGAAGAATTGAACCGTTATCGGTTTACTCGTTAGAATCCAAACAAAACTACTCCGAAAAACATTCAAAGATGTTAAAATAAGGAGTAGGTTTTAGATCCTAACGAGTATCTAATTACAAATGGTAATCCAGTAAGTTATAGTTAAAAAAAATTAAATCAAAAGCAACAATTCGAAGTTCAATTGAACTTTGCCGCCCGCCTTGCAAGAACTAAGCAGATTGCAACAAATGGTTTTGTGTAAAGATCCATCAACTGTTTCACGCGATTGTGATCTATAAAAGGAGGG
>NC_060949.1:5771259-5772644 GCF_022045245.1 Lucilia cuprina
AAGATGTTCTAGACAGATTTTCGTCTCTAGATAGAGCTTTAAGGGTTATAGCGTACATTTTCCGGTTCTTTTTTAGAACGCACCCTTGTCAGAGAAATCGATATATATATTTCCAACTACTATTATATCAAGAGATGAGATTGGAAAAGTTAAAATACGCTTGGCGATTTTAGCTCAGAAAGTACATTTCACAGAGTATCGTTGCCTCCTTTCGGGGAGGCCTATTTGTTGACTCTTAATCCTTGCATAGATGAAAATATGGTAATTCGAGTAAATGGTCGTTTAGAGAAATCTCCTTCGTTGTCATATACGGAAAGGAACCCCATTATTCTTCCTTATTCGTGTCGATTTACATTACTCTTGGCAGAGTTCATCCATATTATTACGATACATGGCGGAAATCAACTCATGGTAAGGACTATTCGAGTATTGGATTCTAGGCTTAAAATCTTGGTTAAAACCATCATAAATCGCTGTAAACGTTGTATATTGGACAGGAAACGTTCAGGCTGCTTTACCACCTGAGAGGACGACGATAGGCCGACCATTCACTAACACTGGAGTGGTTTTGGCTAGACCATTTGATATACGAAATTTTACTGGTCGATCTTGTCGAATAACTAAGGCATATGTGTGTATTTTGGTTTGCTTCTCTACGAAAGCGGTTCATCTAGAGGCAACATCGGATTTGACAACGGATGCATTTTTAGCAGCATTTCAACGGTTTATTTCGCGTCGTGGTTTTCCACCGACCATGTTTTCTGATAATGGTACAAATTTTGTTGGAGCCTCTAGGGAAATTGAAAAGGATTATAGGACTTTTCTAAAGGAATGTCAGGCTCGTATGTGTTCTACATTTGGTACTCAAGGTTTATCATGGCGATTTATTCCAGCGGCAGCTCCTCACATGGGTGGTTTATGGAAACGCCATTTTCGTCGGGAAGTGCAGTCCGTAAAATATACATTTGAAGAATTATGCACAATACTGGCACGAATTGAGGCCTGTTTATACATGTTATTCTCGTCCTCTTTACCCCATGTCCGACAACCCACTAGAGCCTATAGCCCTGACACCTGGTCATTTTTTAATCGGCTGTCCCATTTTATCCCCACCTGAACCTTCTATTTTTGAATCTCCTATTAGCTTAGTTAATCGATATCGTAAAGTGAAAGCTTTTACTCACGAATTCTGTCGCCGATGGAAGGAAGAGTATTTGTCTAATTTGCGCAAGCGATATAAGTGGAAATCGCCGGAGCGTGATATTTCGATAAATGATCTGGTCGTTATACGCCAAGAGCAAATGTCACCTACGTCTTGGAAATTAGGACGGGTTGTTAAACTTTACCCCGGTAATGATCATCATGTTCGTGTCGCGGATCTACTT
>NC_060949.1:5772744-5774718 GCF_022045245.1 Lucilia cuprina
AAATGAATCCAACTGGGCATTCCAAAGAATACCCAGAGTTTTTGAACTACTTGATTCAACAAAAGTTAAGAGTTTGGAATCCACTAAAAACTCGGGAGAAATTCCTTTAAGTATTCCTTTTTCATTTGACGTCCATTACGCAATTCAAATTTGGCGGATTGTAAAACCGTTATCAATTGATCACGGACTTTCAAAGCAGAGGGAATATCATGAGCACCTGTTAAGACGTCGTCAACGTACATACACTTGCGTAAAAGGCTAGCTGCTAGTGGATACTCAGATTCCGACTCATCTTCTAATTGTAGCAAAGTTCTTATTGCTAGATAAGGTGCACAATTTACACCAAAAGTTACTGTTTGTAACTCGTAGACTTTAATCTCCTCAGTCAGAGAAGACCTAAACACTATCCGCTGAAAGGGAGTATGAGTAGGATCAAGCCTAATTTGTGTTATACATTTGTGTTATATCACAATTGAACGCAAATCTAAATAATCTCCATCGCAGAATTAAGAGAACTAAATCAGATTGTAATGTTGGTCCCACATAAACACAATAATTCAATCTATTCCCGTTGGATGTTCTATTGGACGCATTAAAGACGACCCGTAATTTGTTCGTTTGACTATCAGGCTTAAATACTGGGTGATGGGGTAAATAACAAGAAAGAGGAATTTGGTTACCTATTACAGGTTTCATATGACCAATAGTGAAATATTCCTCAACTACGCAATCATATAAAGCTTTGACCGCCGGCTTTCTTAAAAGAGAGGACTCATTTCTCAAGAATTGTGCTATCACATTATGTCTTGAAGAGCCTAAACTAATAGAATGAGGAAATTCCGGTAGCGTCACTACAAAACGGCCTTCGGAGTCGCGGCGCGTAGTACTCCTATAGTTTTCCTCACAAAATTTTTCGAAAGGGGTCAATGCCTTTTTCCTAGGTAGTTCCTCCAGTTCCCAACATCGAAGAAGGTTTCAATTGAGACTATCTTCAGGCGAAAAACTTATCCTTGTAGAAAACACTTGAACTGTTGGTTCTGGATGTCAGCAAATGTCAGATTACTACACAGGGTTGTTAAACGATCAATCACAATAGACAATTATGTTTATAATGAAGAGAAAACAACAAAAATCATGTTTCTTTAGTTTTCTTCTATTTCTCTTTTCACTTTTATTTTTTTTTTAATTTTATGCACTTTAATTTTAACCACTTTATTTAAATTTGATTTTTACGCACCTTTATTTTGTTAAGATAATTCTTATAAATTACCAAGGAATAAATAGCGATGGTGGAAAATGGAGATCAATTCTTTTGGGGAAGAAGAAAGAAATAAATTAGTGCCTTTTTATTTATCTTTTCCAAAAAAAATCCGTGCTCGATAGGACCAAATGTTTGTGTAGAGAGGTAGATGTCATAAATAAATGAAACAAAGATTTGTGTTGTATTAATAAAAGAATAAAAATTCTCAACTTTATTTATCAATAGTTTACCTTAAAGTTTGCCCGTAAAAAAATGCAGACGATTTTTCAGTTCTAGCAAGTGAAAACGAACTAACTCTTTATTATTTTTGTAAGTAAAAAATGGAGAAGCAATGAAGAATTGAACCGTTATCGGTTTACTCGTTAGAATCCAAACAAAACTACTCCGAAAAACATTCAAAGATGTTAAAGTAAGGATAAGGTTTTAGATCCTAACGAGTATCTAATTACAAATGGTAATCCAGTAAGTTATAGTTAAAAAAAATGAAATCAAAAGCAACAATTCGAAGTTCAATTGAATAATATTAGTATCATATAATAGGTCATAGAAAAATCTTGTGTTAATAACTAAAAAAGTTCATATAATTAGAATAATTAAATCCAAAGCTTTTTATACCCTACACCACTATAGTGGGGAGGGTATTATACGTTTGTGCTGATGTTTGTAACATACAAAAATATTGGTCCAATACCCACCATAAAGTATACCGATCG
>NC_060949.1:5774818-5776849 GCF_022045245.1 Lucilia cuprina
ACATGCTTGGTCCAAATTTCATCAAATTATCTTGAAAATTGCGGCCTGTACCTTGCGCACAAGGTTTACATGGACAGCCAGCCGGACGGACGGACATGTCTTAATCGATTAAAAAAATGATTCTGAATCGATCGGTATACTTTAAGGTGGGTATTGGACCAATATTTTCGTATGTTACAAACATCAGCACAAACGTATAATACCCTCCCCACTATAGTGGTGTAGGGTATAAATATTGAAAGCTAAGATTTAACTGAAATAAATCTAAATAGCTTTAAAATGCAAAGCCGAAACGTACAACTTGAAAAAATCTTTAAATGCTTATAACTCCTAAACCAATTAAGAGAAAGACGAAATTTAATAATAAAACATTTTTAATTAAAATAATAGACTTTGTTAAAAAAAAATTGAAGTGGAAGCCGGTTAGAGTTTTTACCCAGTAAAATATTTTCAGATTTTGTTAATGAGTATTGTAGGATATGTAGTTATTTCATACATTATACTTTCTAAATACCAATTTATTGTTGGTTTAATGAAGGGTCGAGCCTACAATAAAATTCGTATATTTGTCAATGTCTTTTGTGGAGAAATAAATGTTTTTTTATTTTTATTTATTTCTCCATTTTATAAGCCAATAATAATTCTTATCGTTTTTATACCCTACACCACAGTTTTGTCTTCTAAAAGTTTGAAAGGATGTTTTTCTTTAAATGTATATATAGCTCACATATAAGGCCCACTTTCAAAAATTCAACACGAATATTGTCTCCGACAATTACTTAAACGCATATTGCCAGTCAAAGTTTTTGGGATAAATACTTTGCTACCCTGAAAGCAATGTGAATTAAAACAAGAAATTATAGTAGGGCGAGGCCGACCATATAATACCCCACACCTTTTACAAAAATAAAATGTGATTTAGTTGTCTTAATAAAACATTTAAGTTGAATTGTACCTTGCCGCAGATATACATACTTACGCCCTTTATTGTTGAATAAAATTCTGGACATTTAAGTGAAATTTTGATGGGGGCTTTTCATAGTTGCTAGGGTTATATGATGACCTATTACAATAGAATGCTTGAGGGTCATCAAGTCGAGATATCAGTATATTAAACATAATTTTGAACTTTAAAGCTCTATTGGGCGGGTGCAGTTGTATGGGGGCAAGGTGAAATATTGGACCGATCTGAACCATTTTCAATGGGCTTCGTCTCAATTAAAGACCATATACAAATGTTCATTAAATTATTTTCAAAATTGCGACGAAAAAATACGAAAACTATCGATTTATACAATTTTGAAGTCTGGGTGCCTGGTGCCTGGTGCCTGACTAAAAAAGAAAAATCACTTCAAATACTTATTATTACAATAATATTACACAACGTTCAGTAAAATATATTTTTCTGTTTGAAATATTGTTGATTGAAAGCTAAAACTTTTTGTCGAAACTACACGATCACATTTTTTGAGATAATCGTATACTTTTCTACCTAGACAATTCAAATGAATCTTTATTCCAATACCGATCAAAGCAATTAATCCGCTTGCAACTAAAAACATTTTAAAAGTCATAAGATGAAGTTAACAAATATTTGAATAACCAAAAACTTAGTTTTTATTTGTTGGTTCCTAGCGGTACTACCAGGCTATTAAGGGTTAAATAATCAAATTTATATAAAATTCTACATGAGTATGTTCTGTGTATAAATAAATCATTCTGCTAAAATGTTTTCGAACGGGCCTATATTGGTAATAGCTCAGATATAAAGTGAACAACAGAGTTTTAAAAATCACTTAAATGAATTTTTTTCATTAAAGATATTGACATCGTAGTTAAGTTTAACAGAATTATGTTTGTAAATATACAAATCATGCTCCTAAATATGGCATCGACAAGATCGGCATATAATAAGTCAAAGCATCCATAAGATTCACACTCACTTAGTAGTGACCCTATTATAACAATGCGAAAGAGGAATTAAACAATTTTCGAAATATCACGAGGGTATTTGTGGTCAATAAATTATGG
>NC_060949.1:5776949-5778784 GCF_022045245.1 Lucilia cuprina
AATTATTTTCTTTATTTTCTAAAATTACATGAATGTATAAAATATGGTCCGATATTTAAAACAACAAAAAATAAAATTAACCCTTTATTTTTTGTATATAGTATTATTGAAATTGATTTATTGAACATTGGGAATATATTGGACCCACGTGTTTTTATTTTTTTAAATATTGGACCATATGCTATTAATTCTTGTAATTTTTGTAAATATGACCAACAAATAAATAATATTTCAATATGTTTTAATATGTTTTATTAGAATATTGCTAATTTTTTATAACTTTGACGAAATCTGATGTAAATTTCTGGGGAAATTCTGATTCAATTTTAGACAAATCTGATTGACGGCGGACAAATGTAGGATGCCATATATGATATTTTATCAACAGTTCGTACAAAAGATTGATCAAATATAAGAATGTTTGATTGATGTCTGACAAATGTCAGATGAAATCACCGACAGTTCATACAAAAGTCTGATTAATCTTATAGATTATTTTTAAAATAAATAAATGAAAAATACATACATATTATATACGAAGATAGTTTTCATTATATACATATATTTAAAATAATAAAATTAAACCATAAGAAATTATGGAATTTTTTAATAAGTTGGTTTTGCAGCTTTTTGTCGAGATACGAGTATATTAAACATAATTATGAACTTAAAAGCCCTATTTGGCGGGTTCAGTTCTATGGGGCCCAGCTGAAATAATGGACCGATGTTAACTATTTTCAATAGGCTTCGTCTACAATACCATAAAAGATAATGTGCCAAATGACGGACAGACAGACGGACGGACATAGCTAAATCGACTCAGAAAATGAGCCGATTGGTATACTTTAAGGTGGGTCTAGGACTAACATTATTGTGCGTTAGGAATACCTATCAATGTGGAGTTTCTCGTCTCCCATCGGACGCGTCTTAAAGTGGCGGATAGGAGAATGTCCTACAGATATGTAAGGCTGGTGGAAAATCAAACACCACCCGTGGAGCAAAACAAGCAAATCCACAAAATCCAATCAACGTCTGTAGAGGCGGCCTTTCCATAGTACAGTTTCCAAACCAGATGCTGGCAGGTCCCGTGTCCGGTTGAGAGAGGGGTAGGGTTTAGCAATTGTTAGGATTGAACAGGACCTTCGGGCAAAAATCGAATGCTTAACAAGGATTTTTCCAACTATAATAGAACACAATTCTAAAACAGGAGACAAAATGTTTACAACCAACGATCGGCAACTGCAAATCTAAGAACGGTACAACACTTATGGAAGTTGGTGATACCCTACAACGGTGGAGAGCGCATTTTAGGGAATTATGTGATAATGGGTCTGTCTACGCAAATCGTCAGTTCATAATCCATGATGGCGAAGTGGAAATACAACCACCAGTTAGGGACGATACCCTGAGAATGAAGACTAGCAAAGTACCCGGAGAAGATGGATGTCTGCTACCAATATATCTTTGAGAGACTGACCGCAGCTGCATCAAGGAGTGTTTCGACCAGGCAGATCAACAATTGATCTACTATTCCTTCAAAAACTGAACTGTGAAAAATTTAACGAGTCTGGCATAGACATTCATTCATTGATTACAGGCAGGCCTTTGACAGCATAGATAGGAAGGTAATCTCGCATGCATTCTCAGAAATGGGTATATCCTCAAAGCTGACGAGTGTTACCTGTGCAACATTGATGAACTCCACCGCCAGCATCGTAATTCAACAAAGGGAAGTAGATCCCTTCCATATAAATAGTGGAGTGAACAAGGAGACTCATTGTCAACAGTGGTATTCAACTTAATTCAACAAAGGGAAGTGGATCCCTTCCATATAA
>NC_060949.1:5778884-5792963 GCF_022045245.1 Lucilia cuprina
GAGCTATGCAACGGAGAAGACATAGTAAAATTTATAAAGGCGCTACGTATAGGGTGTACAGGACACGTAGTACGCATGGACGACAGCGGACAAAAGTAACATCGGAGGTACTAGAAGATGAGGACGGCTGCCAGCGAGATGGAAGGATTACGAAGAGGAAGATCTAAGGATAATGGTTATTATAAACTGGCAGTGGAAGGCTAAAAACGAGAAGAATGGAGAAAAATAACTGATCAGGCTAAAGCTCACGCTGATCTGTAATACTATAAGATGACAATGAATACTTCTTATTTAATGCGTATTTATGTACTGACCATGAAAATCTAAAATAAATTTAGTAAAAACTTTGAGCTGATTACCTGAAAAATTAATTTAAGTGAGTTGGAGAGGCATACTATTTTCTTTTTTTCCGAAATAAGTGTTAAAATGTTCATAATTTTTAACTTAAACAGAAAAATAATTAAAAATAGTTAAACCCCTAAACTATTTTTAATTATTTTTCTGTTTAAGCTAAAAATTATGAAAATTTCTCTTCCATTTCTGAAAATTTTAGATTATTTTGAAGTTTATATGCCTTATATGCGGACAGGAAATACTCTAACAGAAATATAAATTATTTTCTCCCTGTTAACTTGTAGGATGAGTTTAATTAGAACAGAAGCTTCATTTTAGACAGCATGGCCAAGTTGACAGTTGGTTTTGGGCGTTGTGAGGGAAAGAGATAGCTTGATTTTCATAATTTTCAGCCTTTATATATATTGCAGCAAAGAAGGAAAACTTTACTTATCACTTGTATTAAAGCCAAAATAATGAAGTAGGTTTTTAGCATTACCGTTCCCGCCCAGAATTGGCAAGAAAATAGATGGAAGGAGTCATCCGGGCCAGGTTTTGCTTCTGTTTAGGAATAGAAAAGAAATGTTTTAGATAAATACAGTTCATTATTTCTTTTATATAATTGGTTTACAATGTATTAGGAATAACAGTAAAAATCAATTCAAGTTATAAAATATATGGATGTTTTATAGCTTGGAATTCAGCCTAAAAGTGCATTTATTTAATTTATTAGTTCATAACGAGGAAGATCCAGCAAATCCTACTCGGGAAAACACGCCTTGGCATATGACCTTCAGATAAATGTCAACACCGATTATAATATCGATATCCGCAGATTCGTAGAACTTCAAGTCTTTTTATAAGTATCTGTAAATGATAAGGTTGGAGTGTCAATCGTTATACGAGTGTGAACACGAAACGTTCATTCAATCTCAGAATTTAAATCGTAACGCGATTTCAAAACAATTGGAAAAATTGTCTTATCCTTTAGAGTATAAGCTGTAAAGTCCAATTTATCAATCAACCTATTGGAAATGCAACTAATTGGCGACCCAGAGTCTAATAAGCAGCGAGCGTGCAAGGTTGTAGATCCAATCTTTACTAGAATTGTGATCAAAGTATTCTGATGTATAATTTGTGCCGACGAGAATAGAATTATACTTAGTAGCTGATGTATTGTTAACGGGCGCACTTCGAGCTCTAGAGGAAGTCGACGGACAAGGATCAAGATCTATTTGAAGGCAAAAAGTCTTTAACTTATCTGGAGTTGACATGTAATAGTAAATGGTGAAATTTTCTACAATGCTTACAGCTGAGAAGCGTGTGCTAAACAATTCGTACAGTATTGGTTATCACGGACTGCACGGATACGATCGGCCATATTCATGTCTAAAAATTTTCGACACAATCGAAATTGATGTAGTCGATTACATAGGCGACAAGGAAAGGCTAGTAGATTTGGATTAAGTGGGAGACATTTTAGGCATGTTGAACTGAAACAAAATAAAACCAAAGTGAAAAAAAACTGAAATCTATGCGTCGGGTAATAACACAAGTTTAACAACAGGACTAGTTATTAATCCGCGCAGTGTTAAACCGTCGGCTATGCGAACGAGATTATCCGAACCGGCATAAATTTTAACATTTCGATCAAGTCGCACGAATTATAATACCACAGAACCTTCTTTAAGGTACTCGTTTTTCTAGCGCAGACAGAAGTTTTGGTGGATTACCTTGGGTCTTTGCCACCGGTTTATTAAGAAAATGGAAGAATCATCTACTTGCAGATCGATGAGTGCTAAAACTGGAGTTCCAATCAGAAAGTGTCCTGGTGTCAGCGCACGTAGGTTGATTGGATGAGTTAAAATTGTCGAAGTTGGCCTGGAGTTAAGAAAATATTGTATTTTAGACAATAAAGTTGTCAACTCCTCAAACGTATACTTGCAGCAGCCAGCTATCTTCCGGAAATGGGTTTTGAACGACTTAAGTTTAGATAAACTCTATTGTGAAGATTTAGTGAACATCCTCGACGAGAAACTAGTCGTTAAGGCCGCAAGGAACGGCTGTGTGGACGTGACGTGGCTTCTAAATGTATTGCCTTCGTGGAGAAACACAAAAAAACGCAGACGTATCCCTTGCAAATTCAACATGCTCGGCGGGAATAACTTTTGACATCGAATGGTCCTGCAACATCTAAGCCAGTGTTAACTAACGAAGGAGTTATTTCGGATCTTTCCGGTGTCAAGACTGCCATTATCTGCTTCTGGCACTTCTTTTTATAGATAACGCAAACTTTGTTCCTGTTGATAGTGGCTTTAATGAGGTTTTTCGCATTGGGGATCCAAAATTGTGTTCTTAAAAGTAGCAAGACTAATTGGTTTCAGCCTTGAAGAGTGATGTCGTGGACAAACTTGACTAAAGTATGACAATAGAACGGGTTTCGTCGTAGGAAGGTCCTGGCTAAGATTCTAATCGACCACACGAACGGATTATTCCTTCTATATCAAGAAACGGATTCAAGGTCAGGATCGTACTTGTTTTAGAGATGGTTTGTCTACTAGAAAGGGCTTTGTACTCATTTACAAATTACGCTTTTTGGCACATGGAAATAAGATAAGTTTTAACAGAACTTGTTTCGGATTTAGAGACTAAAAGTGAAGCGCTGCTCTACTGAAAGAAGAAAATCGTCCGAGAATATTTTCGAAATTAGAAAAGTAGGGGAAATGAACTTTTATTGCTTCGGCTTCTAAGTTGGACAATTCGAACCAGAAACGATTTGAGTAAATTTCTTTACTCTGTTGGCGACAGATGTTTGCCAACAGATAGATAGTTTCGCCAGCTAAGCCAGTACAATAGTGGAATCAGCCTAATAGAAAAGGAAATATTGATTGAGATCCAAATAATTTTGCAATATTGGATAAAACATTTTTTTAGAATAATTATCGGTTTCAGGAATTCCATCGAATGCCAAGCGTTTTTGCTGAACTGTTGTCCTCTAGTTTAAGGAATTTTTCGTGGAGTAGATGGTCCGGTGGAAGATCAATTAGGACTTCTTTGGAATATGACGTCTAATTTTAAAATAAAAAACCAGCGGAATCTAAGGCTTGAATGAGTTCATTTCTTGCTTTAATAGATTCCTATTGCGTATGAAATCCAGCTAAGACATCATCGTCATAAAGTAGTTTTCATTTATAGTCATCACTGTTATAGACTTATTAGTTATATTGTCAATTTTATTAGATTTAAATGTCAAACAATTTCAAATAAAAAGATTACTATATAGTCCATTTTTTATATAAGCACTTTTCCTATATATCCCATCTACCCGTGGCTATTAAAAGCCATTATTTTTTATACCCTACTCCACTTTAGTGGGGAGGGTATATTGGATTTCTGCTGATGTTTGTAAAGCACAATAATATTAGTCCTATACCCACCTTAAGGTATACCAATCGGCTCAGAATCATTTTCTGAGTAGATTTAGCTATGTCCGTCCGTCTGTCCATCCATGTAAACCTTGTAATCAAACTACAGGCCGCAATTTTTAAGATAATTGAATGAAATTTGGTACATGGTCTTCTATGGTCCCAAGGACGAACCCTAATGAAAATGGTTAAAATCGGTCGATTATTTCACCTTGTAGTTAATTCAATGAAATTTGGCACATTATACCGTAGACGAAGCCTATTGAAAATTATTACTTCACCTCGCTTGTAAAGGTTGTAATCAAACTACAGGTCGCAATTTGGGATATAATTCAATGAAATTTGGCGCATGAAAATGGTTAATAAAGTTATCGATGTTTTATTTTAGAAATTTTGCTTGGAAAATTTGCATACTAAACATAAAATAAGCGACTAATACCTTCATGAATAAAGAGATAATTGTTTATAATTATAGTTATGATAATGCAACTAGATAAATATTGTGGAAATGGCTTTTGATGGAACGATCGGATAAAGAAATTGACAGTAAAATTTCTGAAGTAAAAAAAGTTTATTTGTTTAAAACTTTATTTGGTAATTTTCGAAAATGATGGGAATAACGAACAATTATGGATGATCGTTAAACAAATTTCAAGTATATTTTTGTGTATAACAAAGTAATATTTGTGCCAAATTTTGCGTGGATATCATTGTTTGGCAATGAGTTGTATGCATTTAAGTGTTTTTCTAAAGAGAACTTTGTTCAGGAGCTATGCATACAAGTAACAATTCTATGCTAATTATATAATGAGTTAGGTGCGATTAAGTGACCTTATATACGAATTATGACAAATTGTGGTCCAAACGGAAAAAACTTACGGTTAAATTTGCGTCTATAAATGTGATATTTTTGTCAAATTTTGTATAAATATCTTAATTAGGTAATGAGTTATGGTCGTTGATTTTCAGAATGGAACCTTGTATGGGAGCTATGACCAATTATGGACCGATCGGAAAAAATGTTACGATACATTTAGGTATATAAAAGTAATATTTATGGTAAATTTTGTATAAATATCTTAATAAGGTAGCTAGTTATGAGCGTTGAAGTGATTTTCGGGAGAAGACCTTATATAGGATCTATGACCAATTGTGGGCCGATCGGAAGAAAATTTTACGGTAACATTTATGTAGATAAAATTTATATTTGTGCCAAATTTTGTATAAATAGCTTAATTAGGTAATGAGTTATGCGCGTGATTTTTGGGAGGGAACCTTGTATGGGAGCTATGGCCAATTGTGGACCGATCGGAAAAAAATTATGTATATAAAAGCAATATTTGTGGTAAATTTTATATAAATATCCTAATAAGGTAGCGAGTTATGAGCGTTTAAGTGATTTTCGGGAGGGGACCTTATATAGGAGCTATGACCAATTGAGGACAGATCGGAAAAGAACTTAACGGTAACATTTATGTATTTAAAAGTAATATTTGTAGAAGATATCGATATTGTAACGGAAGTTATTAACAATAAACACATTTTTCAGGAATATGTACATTTGTATGGGAGGTATATGAAATTATGAACCGATTTTTCCGATTTTTAACAATGTTTTTTCTGACACCAGTAGATGTATCTCTGACAAAATTCATCAATTTATCTGCAGTAGTTTTTGTAAAAAGTACAAATAAATATGTGAAAAATCGCCATTTTTTTGAGGTTGTCTTCAATTTTTACTCATAACTTTGCAACTATTTCACTGATCTTGCTGATTTTTAATACCAAACTGCATAGAATAACAATGAATATTTTGAGTCATTTTTGTGAAGTTCCATTGCTTCGTTTTAACGTGAGCGTGTTTTATACAGACAGACGGACATATCTAGATCGACTCAGAATTTCAAGATCAAGAATATATATACTTTGTTGGGTCTTAGATGAATATTTCTTAGTGTTACAAACGAAATGACAAACTGATATATATCTTCTATCACCACTGATGATGATGGAGGGTATAAAAAGAATGTTGGTACACACTTATGGAAAATTGCAGCAAACTTCAATAATAACTGAAAGTTGTAACTAATTAGTACAAATTTTCACCAAAATACTTGAGATTTGCATTGAAGTTTGTATTAATTTGTTACAGCCTTCTAGTTGATGAACATATACACTATGATATGAAGTTTTTGAATTTGTGTGAATTTTAAATTTATAAATATCAATATTTTTGACAAATTAAACCGCAAAAAAAATATTTGTATTTTTGCTACATTTGTTTATGCAATTACGTCTTATTATGACAACGACTGAACCGAAATTTATGAAAGCCTTGGAGAGCATAACAGGCATTTTTTAAACATAAATCAGAAAGGAAAAGTGTACACACTTTTTCTCTACGTCAATAAATATTATTTATTCTAAGGCCCCTTCACACAAGTAATATGATCTGTCAAAATCTTATGTAGAAGGATCGTCTAAATACTATATGTAATGATAATGCAGTTTCCTCTTACTTTGTTATTGTTTTATACCAATCGTGTCATACGACTTTTATTTTTTTTGAAATACGGATGGATACGGATTTTTTACCACTCAAGCCCAAAGAATTTTGAAAAGTGAAAGTTGTTCTGAATTATATAGTTTAAATGTAGATTTAAATTTCGACACATTAATTTATAACAGTTTTACTAGATTGAGACTCAGCTAATCCAGGGGTCGAATTCTAATTAAATAATGCCAGTTGTCCTTCGATTTTATAAATTAACAATTTTTATTCAATTCAAAATGTTTGGCTTTCTTAAACAAGGATTACAGCAAAAGGATACACTAGAGAACTGAATGATATACTCGAGAACTGAGTGACGCAGAGTACCCGTACAACGTGTTTTGTGCTTCACGTGCCGACCAGAACAGCCCTTCTTACTTTCGACAGTGAACTTTTGTGTCAAAAATTTGTTTGAGGTTGTTAGTGTATTTAGTACCATGGCAGTTAATACCAGTGTATTCCCTGTGCTCAACTACTAGTATGCCTGGGCACTATGCCTGTATAAACCAGTAGTAACCCTCTGCACTACAACATTAAATTGGGGGAATTTCTGTCGGTGTGAACGGCTGTTAACAAAGCTGTTTCATACTTGTATTAGCGGTCCGAACAACTTGACAGATCATGCCCAACTGAATCTGTAGTAGAACCCTTTCACTAACTAGCATTATGATAGGGAAGACAATGATAATTATTTGCAATAGTAAATTATTTGCTTACATGTATCAATCTCTTATACTATTTGCTCTCTCCTATAACAAAAACAAATATATGCATTAATTTCCCATAACAATTCATCTAAATTAAGTGCAATGGTAATAATAACAATAATAATAATGATAATAGTAACAAAATAATAATATTCATTGCAATAATATTAATAATAAAAATGATAATAGTAACAAAATAATACCAATATAACTAATCAAATAATTATTGTAATAGTTGAATATTACAAATTCAATGTAAAATATATAATATGATGAGAATTATATTATGTAACGAGGAACTTCGTTACAAATTTCAGGGATAAAAAGCAAAGAAAATCCTAATTGATCTATAGATTTTATAGATTTTATATTATATATATTATAAATTATTTAAAATTCCAGGCAACGCCGGGTACAATATTTTTTTTTGCAATATTGTCAGTCTAACAACGTTGCAAAAAAAACAAAAATTGTAAGCTCAGACGACAATCGTGTAAGACGGCTTTTAGATAACTACAATACAAAAACCCGTTTCCCGTTTTCAAAAGTACCGAATTTCCCAGTTTTTCGTCCTTTTCCCAATTTTTATTAACAGTTTTTGTACAAATCACAATTTTCAAGATAGTTTGATGAAATTTGGCACATACTCTTTCATATAGTGATTCACATAAAAAGAAATAATATTTGTACGAAATTTTTCAAGATAGCTTTTTTGACAATGAAATACATATGTGCGTTTAAGTAATTTTCAGAAGAGTACCTTATATCGTAGCTATGACCAAGAATGTTCACAAAACATACTCAAGTCGATTTTTATCAAGATAACTTTAATAATTCAATGAAATATGTGTTTAAGTAATTTTCGGAAGTGAACCTTATATGGAAACTATGGCCAAATATGGACCGAATCGGAAAAAAAATTAGTAGAGTGATTGATACATGTAGAAAACATATTTGTATCAAATTTTATCATTATAGATTTATTTGACAATGAAATATGCCCTATTAAGTGATTTTTGGAAGTGGAAGTTTGCATTATGATTTCTGTCAATATTTGGTCTATTTCTTTAGTGTTTTAAGGACAGACGAACATATTTAAATCCACTTAGAATTGCATAAGGACCCAGAATATTTACACATTTATTATAATCCAAAATTACTATGCAAAATTTTATGAGGATCGGTCCATAATTAACCCTACCACCCATATAAGTTCCCTTCAAAAAATGACTTCAACGCTCATTACTGGCTTAAAAATACTAGCATATAAATGAAATTCGACATAAGTAAAAAAAATCTATTTAAAAAATTTTATGAGGTTCGGTCCATGATTGACCATACCCCCATATAAGGACCCCTTCAGAAATTGACTGCAACGCTCATTAATGGCTTAAAAATACGAGTGTAGCGATGAAATTCGACACAAATAAATTTTATACGAACCAAATTATGTCTATCAAATTTTAATTGACCATACTCCCCTATATAAGGTTTCCTTCAGAAAATTACTTTAACGCTTATAACTGGCCTAAAAATACGAGTATATAGATGCAGTTCGATATAAGTAAATTTCATTAGAGACAAAAGAGGTTTGATGGTGGACATATAAGATTCGGTGTAGCCGAATTTAACATTCTTTCTTGATTCTGAAGGTTTGGGCAACCCTTTCTGTTTTTGCATTCCATACACAGAAAGTGTACAGTGTTTTTTGGTGTAGTGACTTCACTACTTTACAGTCTGCTGTATTACAAAAAATAAAAAATGCATTAAAATTTATGGTTTTTTTATGAATGGGATTAAAATAAATTAAAACACGACCTATTATTTCTAAACATTGCTCTCGGAAACGAATTTATTTACAATTTTATATACAAAATTAACTTTAATGTAAATAAAAACAAGTAAGAGTGCTATATTCGGCTGTGCCGAATTTTATATACCCTTCACCATAGTGTATTTTAAACATCTTTTATAAATTTTAAATTTTTTCCCGACTACATTATTATTACATCAAAAGCTAAACAAAAAGAACAACAACAGCGCTAAACGAAATAAAACACAAAATACACAAGGCATCTAAACCAACAGACATCTAAACATACATAACGAAAAGCACAGAAAAACAAAAATAACAACGCAATGACGCCAACAGCATCCAAACATACAAAAAAATACACAGCTGCATAAAACCAAATACATCTACACACACACTTGTACATCTTTTTCTAATATACGGTGTTGTTGTTGCCTTTTTAACAAAGCATGAAAAAATATGACATTTTTTGATGAAATTTTCAGAGGTTGTCTCAGATTTTTGCTCATATCTCCGCTATTTACCGACCGATTTTGCTGATTTTAAATAGCGATCTTCTCGAAAGCATGTCTAATATAATTATTGAAGATGCGGATCTCGCCGATATCTGGGGTCCTCTAAAAACTGATTTCAACAGACAGACAAACGGACAGACGGACATGACTTAATCGACTCCGCTATCTATAAGAATCCACAATATATATACATTACAGGGTCGGAAAATTATATTATAGAAATTACAAACGGAATGACAAACTTATACATATATACCCTTCACCTTCGTGAGAAGTAAGTGTGCTATACTCGAATCTTCACCATGGTGTGTTTAAAAAACCGTCAGTACCAAAAAGTCCTCTTTTACATCACTTTCTTCGGGCTCAACATGCATAAATACATGTTTCTAGAGTCAATATCATAGAAAATTCAAAAGAGAAAAAGTACCCAAAAGTTCCCTTTAATGGGTTCCCACCTAATTCAGACTCTACATACCTAATTCAAAAACAAAAAGTACTAAGAAGTTCTTACCAAATTCTGAGTCTACATACTTTATTTCATGTTTCTAGGTTCAATGTTATAGAAAATTCAAAAAGTGGATTTTGCAGAACGAAAAAATACCAAAAAGTCCCCATTGATTTGTTCTCGATTAATCCGGGTTCAAAAATACTCTTTGAAAAATGAAAAAGTACCTAAAAGTTACCTTTTATGGGTTCTCATGTAATTCAGACTAAAGCCGGCATTACACTATCACACAAGTAATATGATCTGTCAAAATTTTGTGTAGAAGAGCAATATGTAATGAAACCATCACAAATTGAGAGAAAATACAGATGGAAAATTTGACAGTCGTATGGCTCTCTTCATGTTTTGAAATGATTCCAAAAACTAGCAGGTTGCATTAGATCAGGGATGTATTTTGATGTAAACACATGTAAAAAAGTGAAACAGATGTTTCCATCTTACTTTTTTATTGTTTAATACCAATCGTGTAAACACAAAAAATATAAATCAAACGACTTTTATTCTCTTTTTTCTCATACGGATGGAATTTCATTCTACTTTTTCATTAGGCAAACTTACAAAGAAATCTATAATATATTAGGATATTAGGATTGTTTAGTCTACCCAGTAATTCATACAGTGTATGAATTATTATTTTTAAGTACAAAATTTTTTTGCGGTTATTTTAGCTTTACAGGAAATTATGGATTCTATTATTATAAAAGTAAATTAAAACACTTTTTTCAATATATTTTAAAACGCATATGGGCAATTCCATGAAAAGGTAAACCACGACTAAAAAATAAAAAAAATTTTAAGATAATTCGGTCCATTATTTCACCTGGCCCCCATACAACTGTACCACCGAATGGGCTTGTAAACCTTGTAATCAAACTACAGGTCGCAATTTTAGATATAATTCAATTAAATTTGCACAGGATCTTCTATGGTATCGTAGACGAAGCCTATTGAAAATGGTTAAAATCGGTACATTATTTCAACTAGCCCCTATACAACTAAACCCCCGAATAGGGCTTGTAAACCTTGTAATCAAACTACAGGTCGCAATTTTAGAGATAATTCAATGAAATTTAGCACATGATATTTTATGGTACCCTAAACGAAGCCTGTTTCACCTAGGGCGGCTAGGTGAAACTGAACCCGCCAAATAGGGCTTTTAAGTTCATAATTATGTTTAATATACTCATATCTTGAAAAAAAAGCTGCAAAAACCATGTTATATACTAGTCTTGATGACCCTCACGAATTCCATAGCAATAGGTCCTCATATGATCCTAGCCCCTATGAAAAGACCCCATCAATGCTTTATTATGGCAACTAAATAACATTATATTTTTGTAAAAGGTGTAGGGTATTATATGGTCGGCCTCGTCTGATTATAATGTCTTACTTGGGTTAATAATTATGTTTAATATACTCGTATCTGCAAAACCAAGTTCTATACTAGCCTTAATGACCTTCATGTACTTTATAATTTTAGAGCCTCATTTGACCATATCCCCTATAAAAAGCCCCATCAACATTTTACTTAAATATCCACAATTTTCTTAAACAATAAGTACATCTTCGGCAAGGTACAATTCAACTTTGTAATTATTATGAAAACTAAATATCATTTTATTCGTATACTGGTGTAGGGTGTTATATGGTCGGCCTCGCCCGACTATAACCTCTTGTTTGTTTTCTTTTTGTGATTTCTGTTCGTATATGTGGATGTCGGTTGGTTTTATTGCGTTGTTTATTTTGTTTTTGTTTGTCTTTCGTTTTGTATGTTTAGATGTCTGTTGGTTTAATTGCATTGTCTTTTGTCTTTATTTGTTAAGCGTTGTTGCTGTTCACTTTGTGTTGATTTTGGTGTAATAATAATGTAGTCGGGAAAAAAATTAAAATTTATAAAACTAATATGTTTAAAATACACTATGGTGAAGGGTATAAAAGATTTGGCACAGCCGAATATAGCACTCTTAGTTGTTATTTATTATATTTGTTTGATGAATTCAGATTTCAAAAAAATAAATCTATTGTTTTAGTTTTCTTTGAAAATTTAATAAAAAATATGTTTAGTTTTAATTATTATAAGTTTTATAATTTTAAATATTTGTTGAGGGTTTAATCCACACATCGGCAGAGCGTAAAATTTTCTTTCCACACTTACACTACTTCACTTTGTGTTTTTGCATTCCATGCACTGAAAGAAAAGTTCTCAAATTTTTTTGGTGTTTTTGGTGTAGTGGCTTCACTACTTTACAGTGTACTTTACTGTATTATAAACAACAAAAATCTTCAAATATATTTTTTTACGTATTTAAAATAAATTTTTCTTAAGATATTTTAAAATTAAAATAAATATTATATATCAAACATTCTCATATGCAAAAATAAGTTTAGGCAAACAAGAACTTATGTTTATTTTTAACAACAGAGATTTCTCTATGTGTAACTCCATCAGAAAACTTCCTAGCTCTCATTCTCTCAGTTTGGAAGTTACGTACGTGTGTTGGAAAATAAACCAGAGAGCTCAATTGAGAGCTCGCTGCGCTTGTATGCCTTATTCATAAACAACATTTTTTCTTATAAACGATTTATAAATCAAATTTTGTATGGAATTTTTCTTTTATAAACCTTTTATAAAAAAAATAATTGTTTATGAATAAGTAGAAATTGCTTCTGTTCTTCATTAAAAAAAATAATATCTTTACCACCTACTCCCTTTTTTCATTGTAACCAATTGAAATTTTTTTCATTATATAACCAATTGAAACTTCTAAGTAAATAAATATTTCTGTTTAAAATTTCTTAAAGTCATTATGAATAACCCGAAACTCCCCTTTTTACCCATTTTAATTTAATTTTTCTAAAATATATCTTTTGACTGATTACAGCAAAATACTTCTCAAGTAACTACCCGTTATGTTTGAATTACCCACATGCCTATTTCACCCCCGCCCCCTGGTCCAACATTCTCAACGAATCTTTCCCAATACATATTTCTGAAACTTTAAAAACTAAATCGAAAGTATTTAGCTTTAGAACAGACAAAAATCACTTTTTAAGGTCAAAACCCGTACTTTTGCCCGTTTTTCATCATTTCTCCCTTCTCTACTTCTTTTGAACAAACTTTCATAATGGAAATTTGTAAATCAGCACTTTAAATCAGCCAAACGCAGAAAGCAAAACTGTTATTGTAGTGGTGAGAAAATACTAAAAAAAAACACTTAAAAAAATATTTCCTAATTACGCTTGTTAGGATCAAATTTTATAAGAAGTAAAATGGTAAATTTATTTCTTCACAAAGATTAAATTTTTTAATATAAAATGTATTAAAAATATTGTTTTTATATAGTTTTATTATTATCCATTCCTGAAATGTTTTTCGAGTGTATAATTTTGTTTGCAAGTTATTCTCTTGTTTGCAAATGATGGTGTTGTTTTTACATTTTTTTTGCAATTTCTGAAAAAGCGGCATCAACATACTTTTTTGAATGCTGTCAAGCAACTAAATATAATTTTTGTAATTTTTACGCTCTTGCCATGAGATTTATTTACGATCGGGTTGTGTACGTGTGAATTGCCGAAAATCTTCGTAATTAGAACAATATTTTTTTAAAAGTAAATTTAAAATAAATACAATTTTTAATTTGAAGCTGGTCAAGATCTTTATTTCTTCAATTAAATAACAATTACAATTTTTCCAATAGTTTTTAATATATTATATTAAATATATTCTTTCTATTGAATTTGATGGCTAGATCGTCTTAGAATTTAATGAGGACCCAGAATATATATACTTTTGTGGGTCTATGATCAATAGATCGATGTGTTACAAACGGAATGACAAAATCAATATACCACCATCTTTTTTTGGTGGGTATAACAAGAGCATAATTTACAAAAACAACATACAGCCTAAATAATTTTCTAGAATGGATAACAATTGTTCAATTCACAATCAAGTTGTATATTGTGTCTATTAAAGTGTAGTAACAGTGATTGTGAACAGATTTTTGTAGCAAGTCATAAGTTTCTGTTCACAATAAAAAAAACAATCAAAACAATGTCAAATGTAAAAAAACCAAAGAATATTAAACTAATTAAACGAGCAAAATAAACCAAATTAATTAAATTTTTATTTAAAATTCTATTATTTTCATTATTCCACATTTTAAACTAATAAATAAACAGTTTTTAATAAAATTTTATTTTTGTTTTGGTAAACAGCTGTTTGTTTGT
>NC_060949.1:5793063-5876131 GCF_022045245.1 Lucilia cuprina
CTCCTTTTTGTGCATACCAAATTTCATTAAAATCGGATTAACCGTTTAGAAGTTACCGAATTATTTCCCTCTTTTTTTTTTCCTATACCACTGTGCGCCATTTTATTGAGTGTATAATATACTAAAACTAAACAGTAAAGTATTTTTAAGAATAATATTATAATTGATTAACAATAATGGCACCTGGAAAGAAGGTTCATAAATGTGGTGTATGTAAACTCATTATTGGCAATCAATCTAGCATATTATGTGATGTTTGTTCATTATGGATACATGCCTCTTGTGCCGGTATTTCTATTGATGAAATGGCAAAAATTTATGAACTTCAGTCTGTGTCATATATTTGTTCGCCATGTAAGACTAATATGGCGGCCGGTGGCTTACGTGGAGAAATAACTAATTTAAATTCAAAGTTTGATGATTTGAGTACTAAATTTGATGACTTCAGGCTATTTATATCAACAAGAAGAAATATATACTTGTGAAATTTAATTCTACTCCTATTAGAGATAATATTATGGATGAGTACTTCAAAACTATAAAGACTCAACCACTTTTGCAATTTTAACATTACCTGATAACATGATTATTGAACGGGATGCAGTTTGTAGTCAATTACCCTGAGCATTGTGCATTGTTCTAATGTTCACTTTTGTTCACTTTTTCCACACTTTTCAAATTTTTGTGATAATTTTGCAAATAGATATTAATTTTATAAAGCACCACCATTTTTAATTGGCGTTTGGTTTCAATTTGTTAACACACTACTTTTTGCTTAATCTATTACAATTTTATGAGTTGTTGCCAAATTTCAGTTATATTTTTGATTTTATTTTTGTATGATAAAATTTGTTGAAATTTAGTTGAATTAATTGGATTTTTGACCTCAATTTCATTTAACCTGAGGTTTTGTTTGTGTAATTGATTATTAAGCTTACAATTTTTTTTAAATAATTTTAGTTTTACACATATGCTTTTGGATTATCTTGATTACTACATTTACATATTCATGTTAGAGTAGGAGAAGTTATTTATTTAATTTTATTTATTTTTTTTGTTCTTGCTGTGTTTACTTTTAGTACATTTAGTACGAAGTGCATCAACTGTTCTGAATCATAATCTCATTAGCTTTATTAATATGAATATGTGAATGTATATTTATATTTTTCTTTTTAATCTCATTTTCTTGACATCAGCTGAACGTATATTTTGATGTTGATATTGTTTAATTTTTTATGAAATTTTTTATTAATATATTGTTTTTTGTACATACATTTGACATGTTTTGGTTCCCTGCTATTTTTGATGTCTTTTAATGAAAACATGGGTCCTGTTGTAAGTTGTAATACTTATGTACATAATATCCAATATCGCAACACACTTAAAATTGGTCATTTGAACTGTAGGAGTATGAGACCTGCTTCTAACTCTATAAAGTTTGATGAATTAAAGTCTATTATAGGTAATTCGTTTGATGTATTTGCTGTTTCCGTGACGTGGCTTAATAAGACTGTATCTAATCGTGCGATTTCAATTCCGGGCTATGTTTTTTGTAGAAGTGATCGTCCTTCAAGAGGTGGTGGTGTTGGCATATTTGTATCTAATAAGTTAAAGTTCAAATCGGTTTTAAGGGTTTTGTTGCTGGGTGTTGTGAGTCACTCTTTATTGAATTGTTTATTGGTAATGTTAAGATCTTATTTGGTGTTGTGTATCGACCTTATGGGACCTTATGGGGATCTTAATGTTTTTAATGACTGTCATCATTACCTATTTTCTAGATATTTTAATATCATTGTGGCTGGTGATTTTAATTGTAATCTATTTAACTTTTCTAGATCAAATATCTTGAGATCATTCTGTGTTTGTCGGTTATGCACAACTCTAACCCTACTCACTATGACTTAGCCAATGACACCACGTCTTTGTTAGACTATTTCTTGTTAAGTAATGCTGCTAATTACGTCTATTCTGATCAAGTTCAATGCCCATCATTAACAGATCATGCTCTAATCTTTTCTTGTTTTGATTTTAATACGACATCAATAAGGAAATGCATTGAATATAGAGAGTACAATAATATAGATTGGAATGGACTTCTTTCGTGTCTTAATGATTTTGATATTGGACTAATTCTTAATTCTATTTCAATTAATACGAAGTTGGATCATTTTTCTATTCTTATTGCTAATCTTTTTTCATTTGTTCCTATTGTAAAGAAGCTGATTGTTAATGATGATAATTCTTGGATGAAATCTCGTGATATATCTTTTGCTAGGTCTTTAAGAGATATGGCGTATATGAATTATCGTTCGGACCGGACTGTTGATAATTGGAGAATGTACTGCAAGCTTAGTAATAGGGCTAAAAATGTTATACGGAAGGAAAGAAGAAAATATTTTTCACAACTTTTTGGTAGGTTAGATATGGCTGGTTTATGGAAGCTTTTAAGAAATTCTGGATGTACTGGTGATGATAATGGTGCTGTCTGGGAAAGTGATATCGATTATTTACATGAGAAATGAATGAGGCCATCCGAATTTTGTTAACCAGAATGATTTTGTTTTTAATGATATTGGTGATTTGGCTGATAATTTCTCTTTTCGCTGTGTGGATGAATTTGAGTTTTCTGAGGCTCTAGGCAAGGTTAAGTCTGGCTCTATTGGTCCTGATTGCATTCCGATAAGGATTTTAAAACTAATATTTCCTTATATTTCTAATATCCTATTAAATCTTAAAACTAGAGACAAAAAAAGATTTTTTATAAAAGCAAACAGCATTTAGTTCAATTGTTTGCAAAAAATAACCAAAACGAAAAAATAATTCACAATAATAACCAAAGTGGCAACACTGCTTCTAACTTAAGCCAGGCTCCACATACTTAATTTTATGTTTCTAGCCAATAACAACACACTAGTGCTGCTCTCGCTCTGCTACTCTTGCTTTGCAATTTCTGTTTGGGCATGAATAAAAAATCTCAATTTTTGATGAAATTTTCAGAGGTAGTCTCAGATTTTTACTCTTATCTCCGTTATTTATGCACCGATTTTGGTGATTTTAAATAGCGATCATCCCGAAAGCATGTTTATTTATTTATTTCTCTATTTATTTATTTATTTATTTATTTATTTATTTATTTATTTATTTATTTATTTATTTATTTATTTATTTATTCATTATTACAATACAAAGCCTATAAGGCCAAAATATAAACATGTATTGCTTAGCAATAAAAATCCTGAGTATCTGACAATAGGTAAATAACAATGTATGTATCTAATAGCTACAATCATACACACATAAACATAATTGTCTCCCCAGCCATAAACCATAAAAAGAAAATTCATAAAGTTAAATAAAATATCAGTTAACAAGTCCCAATAAGAAGTAATACTCATACAATAATAAAAATGTAATAAACAGATACATCAGATCACAAATGACTTAGCTTTAAGCAACATATTATGATATTAATATCACCAGAATCGCTCAAGTGAAAATAGCAAAGTAACTCAAAAGTTTGAGATGGAAAACATTGTTAGAGTGAGAGAAGATTCTTAATTCGTAAGGCAAGCCATTCCAATAACGCGCAATTTAGCCAGACGGAAAGCCATTTCTAATAACATTATAAAATAGAGTTAAATTTCTATATTTCACAAAGTCACTGAACGAACAACGAAGAAACTGACAAACATAAGCCGATATATGATTTCGACGTCTAACATTATACACAAACCTTACAATCATATTAACTATACGTCTTAACTTAGCAAGTGTAGTCACAGATAACCCCGATACAACCTCAAGGCAATAAATAACATGAGGCATCATAAGAGCATGAGCCAGTTTTAATTTAATGTTCAAAGGAAAATATACATTAGTTAAAAAATTTTACTAAGGATACCACAGATTTTACCAGACATTAAGTCAACATGATAACAAAAGGAAAGATTATTATCCAGAGTAACGCCCAAACACTTATGCCGAACAACATTCTCAATTAAAACATTACCAAGATAAAAGTTCATATCAGTTAAAACGTCGTCAGTACCAAATAGAATAGCCTTAGTTTTTGTGGGATTGATGGCTAGTGAATTATTGGAAGTCCATTCTACAACACGATTAAGGCAACAATTAACATGATTAAGGCAACAATTAACAAATACAGATCATTTACATATAGAATAAATAACAAAGGTCCTAAAACAGAGCCCTGCGGAACACCTGAATGCAGATGACATAGACTAGAATGCACACCATTAACATCAAGTAAGTGCGACCGATCAGACAAGTATGACATAATAATTTTACAGGCAGACATGGAAAAACTAAATTGACATCTAAGTTTGCTAATCAACGTGGAATGACAGACAGAGTTAAAAGCTTTAGATAAATCCAAAGATACCAAAGCACTCAATTTATTGACATTCATGTTATATCTTATTGAGTCAGTAAGAGAAAGCAATAAAGTTGTCGTACTAAAACCACGACGAAAAGCAAATTGGGAATCATAAAGACTTGATCTAACGGAACAAAGTATTTGATCATTTATCAAATGTTGATCAACTTTTGATAATGCAGGTAAAATAGAAATGGGTCTAAGGTCATCAGGGTCATTAATAGTTTTTGATTTTGGAATGGGCACAACTCGCGCTGTCTTCCAAAAACTGGGAACTCAGTATGATTAATAAGATTTAATAATAAATCATCTATGTAAATGTACATATCGTCCCTGTTTTGAATTCTGGTAATATGTGAATTTTTGTACTATTCGAAACAGATACTGTGCTGATTTGCCGAAATTCTAAGATAAATGATTTAATTAGAATAAATGAAGTATTTTCTGCTAATTGATGTAAGAATAGTATCACAATATCTTTAAAGTATTAATCAACTGATATTTTAAGTAACACAGCTAAGGAAAATTAAATTGTTTTGTCTACAAAAGTTGTAATAACATCTAATCTCGTACAACGAACAATAATCGCGATAAATGCAAAGATTTGATACTCACAACCTTTGACTTTTACTAAATATCTCACCATGACTTTTAGTTCTTTATTTACATTTTCAATATCTAAATTTTGATCAATTTGTCGGATAATTTGGATAGATTATGTTTACAAATATTGCTGAAGTTATGAATGTAAATCTGAAATATTTTGCCAAAATATTTTCAGTTGACCCAGTTTGCTTGCGAAATATCGGTCAACAATTTCACCTAGCCCCCATTAATGCCTTATTCAGAAAATTACTATATTGCCTAAAAATCATGTATAGCAATGAAATTCAATATGAAAAAGTTTTTTTCGAAATGTATTTGTCAAAGTTTGTGAGGATCGGTATATAATTGACTCTATCCCTCATAAAAAGTCTCCTCAGAAAATTACTTTAAAGCTCATAATGTACTGCAATATAGCAACAAAATTCAACATAATTTTATAGGAACTAAAATATCTCTGTTAGATTTTATGAGAATTGGTCCATAATTGACCATACGTCTCATATATGATCCCCTACAGAAAATTACTTTAACGCTCATAACTGTTTTCATAATACCAGTTTAGCGACGAAATTTAACATAGTTACAAGTACCACTTCAGAAAATGAATTTGTTATTTTGATGTCCAAATGTAAGCATGAAACAAATAAAAATAATTTTGTTTACTTTTTTCTTAATTTGGTTATTTTTTATTCAAATTTTGGTTAGAAAAAAAAATTTTGTGGCAACACTGGTTAGAAGCCATAAATGGGAACTTTTTGGTACTTTTTCGTATTTCAAAAGGACATTTTTGAATTTTCTATAGTATTACGCCTAGAAATATGAATTTTAGTATGTCGATTCGGAATTAGATGAGAACATAAAAAAGGGAACTTTTTTGTGCTTTTTCGTTTTTGAAAAGGTAGTTTTTGAGTGAACTTGAAACATGAAATTAAGTATGTAGAGTCCGGACTAGACGAGAACACGTCAAAGACGATTTTTTGGTACTTTTTTGTTCTACAAAAGGTACTTTTTGAATTTTCTATAATATTAAACCTAGAAACATGAAATTAAGTATGTATAGTCGGAATTAGGTGAGAACCAGAAAAAGTGAACTTTTTGGTACTTTTTTTGTTTTTTTAAATGTACTTTTTGAATTTTCTATAATATTGAACCTAGAAATATGAAATTAAGTATTTGGAGTCTGAATTAGGTGAGAACCCATAAAAGGGAACTTTTTGGTACTTTTTCGTTTTTCACAAGGTACTTTTTATTCCTAATATATATTATAAATCTCTTTGTAAGTCTGTTCGTTCGTTTGTTTATTTGTTTGGTCGTCAATCACACCTAAGCGGCTGGACCGATTTTTTTTTCAAATTTGGAACATGGTTAGATCTATACCTTGAGAGTGTTATAGGCTATATATTTGTTTCAGAACATGGACTAGGAAGGGGAAAAAAGGGGGTAAAATGGGTGAAAACGGGCAAAATGAGTACTGTTGATAGTAAATACTGATTTTTTCTATCCTTAAGCAAAATCATTTTCGAGTAAACTACTTAATTTCTTAAAAATATAAATTAATAAAGTGCAGTTGCGAAAATTGGACCGGAAGGGTAGAAAAAAAGGCCAAATGGCGAAAATCTGACAAAATTAGTACTTTTGAGCTTTAAGAACGATTTTTTTCAATATATTATATATTATAAACTTTGATTTTGATAGTCTCAGACATATGTTCATATATTTAGAACACCCTTAGGGGAAAAACCCGGTAAAAAAGGGAAATCTGTATTTGCTGCGTAAAGAGACTAAATAAATACATATTTTCAGACAATGCAATCTACTTTAATGAATAAATAAAATAAATAAATAAACAAGTAAAAATTTATAAATAATTTTGATTATATTCTTAATAATAAAACATATAAATTAATTTTTACTTTATTTCAGAAATGTTTTAACAATTTATTGACAAAAAAGGATTTTCTGAATGAGGGTTATATGGGGGTAGGTGGTTAGTATGGCCTATTCCTATGAATTTTTGTAACGGATTAACGTCTACATTAAAGTTATTTATGTAGAATATCGCCGTAATATTAGAGTTTATAAGTGCATTTGTACCATCAAGTCCTTTTATAAAGGGGGCGTTATTGCGAAAATCAGCAATGTCATTAAAACTTATAAAAAACTTAGTTTTGCAGATTTTTGGTGTGATACAAGAAAATTTAACATATTTATGAGCTCAAAAGCCATATTCGTGGGTGCTATGCGGTCTGATTTTTACCATTTTCAATAGGATTCGTCCTTGAAAGAGTATGTGCCAAATTCATCAAATTATTTTGCAAATTGCGACCTGTAGCGTGTGCATAATGTTTTTAATTACATTAAACTTGAAACATAGTAAGATATATAGGTGTATGGTGTAATATATATAAAATTTACGAAATATTAATTTATGCAAACATTTTTGTTAATTTTAAAATTATTTTTCTAATTTCAGTTAAAAATTATTCTCCACACGAATTTTTAATTTTTTTATGAAAATAGTGCTTCAATTATTTTATACTTTTTCTTAAATTTTATAAAAATGTTATAGTTTTGTCTAATGATATACTTAACATCATTATGTTTAATTTCGCTAAAATTTATGAAAAATATAACGAAAGGTTTTTGTAAAAATAGAAAAGGGTTTTATTAAGTAATATTTCGTAAAGTTGAGCATGGATTATTTTCAGTGTACTCAAGCAAAAACATTTCTGATTAAGCTTTTAAAGTTTCTCAAATATGTATTTTGTAGTAAAGTTCCGTTTCAAAATAGGAGAAAAGGCGAAAAACAGGTATATTTTTTACTTCTATGTTTTAGTCTGATTTTTTTCGTTTTTAAGTAAAAATATTTTAGACGATGAGTTTTTAGTTTCAGAGATATGTGTATTCAAAAGTCCACCCCTAGAGGGAAAAATATAAATAAGAAATTCAAACTAAATGTGCAAAAACGGTTTATTATGCGTTCCTTTGCTACATTTTTTGTAATTTTATGAAATTTGAGAAATATATATTTTTAGTAATATTTTTCCGTAATCTGAAAAAAATATGTGTTTTTGATAACGTTTTTGCAAAACATTATTAATGAGGGAAAAGTTCCTCTCTGACGTGATTTTTTAATAAATGTTCTACAACATCGACTTCTGAAATGATACAAAATATTTTAAACAAAATATATAAATTTGAATAATTAAAGTATTTTTGGTACTGTGTTGGTATCTTTTACAAATATTGTTCAAATTCAATTCAATTCAATTCAATTGACAATTCGAACGTTATAGACTACTAAACGGCTGAATCGATTTTCTTGAAATTTTCACAGCGTGTTCCTGTATGTCTGGAATAGGTAATAGGCTATTTTTATTTTGAAATTTCAAGTGGGCGAGTTTCAGGAGCCACGCTTATATTAAGAAATTATAAAATCCGTATATTTGAGATAATATAACAGTCAATATGATAACTTAGGATAAAAAGTGGGAGGACTAGCGTTAGAGGGCGTGACACCTCCCTTATAAATTAAATACAAAAATTCGTTTACCTTTGAAACTTTTACAGTTTAATCTTAAAATTTTTAACATCCATGTAAATATTTTGTTTAATAATTTGGTGGACTACCCATGAGGGGAGCGGTACCTCCCATATAAATTAAATACTAAAATACGTACTTCTTGGAAACTATTACAGTTAGAAACTTAACTTGCGCGAATAACTTTAACAATCTTGTAAAAATTAATACGCTCCACAAAATCAAATGTTTCTCAACAAAAGTTTCGCTCCTCTACTCTTACTCTGCTGCTCTCGCTCTGCCTTGTTTTTATAAACATGCGTACAATAACAAAACTTACCGTATGATTATGAATTTTGTTTTTTGCAATTTCTGTCTGAGCATGAAAAAAATCTAAATTTTTGATTAAATTTTCATAGGTTGTCTCGGATTTTTCTTATATCTCCGGTATTTATGGACCGATTTTGTTGATTTTAAATAGCGATCTTCTCGAAAGCATGTCTAACAGAATTATTGAAGATTCGGATCTCACAATTGCTAGCTTATTAATTGTAATTGCTTAAACATATTTTTGTCGGTTTATACATATACTGGCATACCTCGGGTGCTTCGCTACCCTAACTATGTTCAATATCGTAAAAATATCAAAAAATACCATCGGAAAAACAAAAAAAAAAAATCTCAATAAATTCTCATTTAATAAGGACCGTGTGTTCCGGTTAACCATTATAAAGAATCCATTTGAAGAATAGAAAAGTACCAAATAGTTCCCAGAATATTATTCAGTCAAAACCATGTATGTTAAAATTAATGTTCCTAGGTTGAATATTTCAGAAAATTAAAAAACTACAATTTATGAGATAAAAAGTACTAAAAAGTTGTCTCTTAAAGAATCTTATTCAATGATTACCGTGTATGTTTAATAATCATGTGTTTTCAGTTCAGTATCATTTGAAGGAAGAAATAGTACCAAACGTGAAATAAAGTTTACCTATGTGGAAAGTACTAATAAAAAGAGTACAATGTTTCCCCTTTTCGCTTAGAAGTATACTTTTTCGAGAATTAGGTTTACAAAATGTTCCGTATTTAAATCTACATATTTATCACAGATAAAACTCAAACGATTCATTTATTCCAGAAAAATTGTGCTTTAAAAAAAGGTACCAAACAATTTACTCGAATTTGGTCCTATATAGGCCTTAGTACTCAAATTCCAAAATAATAGCTTATTTTGTGTGAGTAAATAAACTACTTTTTGAAATTTTATAAAAGTTGGCTCAATGAGTTTGAATAAAATTAAATTTCTCGTTTTTTCCCTTTTTGGTACTTTTTTTACCCAGTAAAATAGCAAAAATTTTATTACAATAAATATTACAGAGTTAGTCCGTAATTTAATATGAATAATTCAACAAACCGAAAAAGTTTTCTTAATGTGATAAAAAAGTACCATAAATACAGTTTTCTCCCTTTTACACCCAAAAAGGACTGAATTTTAAAAAAGTACGAAACAGGTGTCTCATAATTTTCAGAGATGTATCTAAAATATTTAGAAAAATTTGATTATGTTAATTAGTTTAAAAGTTATAAAGGGCTAAAAAAGGTACCACAATCACCTTTGTTACACATTTTTACCCCTTAAAAGTACGAATTTGAAAAAAGTACAAGACACCCATCTGCTCACTTTAAGAATGTTTAATTGTATAATCCTTTTTAATTACTTATTCGTAGTAAAAATAAAATGAAATTTTTAACATAAAAACCATTTAATTTGATTTAAAAAAATTTAATTACACGCTATAGTATTTTTTTAATGCAAATTTTAATGTTTTCATGTAAAAAAGACATAATTATTTATTTTACATGAGCATAATATCAACAGTACGAATCAGTTTAAAGAGGAATGTCAAAAACAATCATGAAAATCCCAAATCATGTTTGTTTTCTTACCCCCCATTCTCCTCTTCACCGCTCACCACCAATCACGACAAACATGAAAACAGAAGTCTGGGCAACATGAAAAAAAAAAAATCATCGTGTAAATTGGGTGAAAATCCCAAATCATGTTTGTTTTCTTACCCCCCATTCTCCTCTTCACCGCTCACCACCAATCACCGACAAACATGAAAACAGACGTCTGGGCAAACATGAAAAAAAATCATCGTGTAAATTGGGTGTATTAATTAGTTCAAAAGTTATAAAGGGCCAAAAAAGGTACCAAAATCACCTCTGTTACACATTTTTACCCCTTAAAAGTACGAATTTCAAAAAAGTAAGGCGCAATTTACATGAAGACTTTTCAGACGTCTGTTTTTTCCAATTCTCTTTTGAGAATCTTCAAAAAAATCATGAACATTTATACGGTGATTTTTTACATGCAACTATGCATGTCTTTTTTTGATGTTTAATTGTATAATCCTTTTTAATTACTTATTCGTAGTAAAAATAAAATGAAAATTTTAACATAAAAATCATTTAATTTGATTTAAAAAAATTTAATTACACGCTATAGTATTTTTTTAATGCAAATTTTAATGTTTTCATGTAAAAAAAGACATAATTATTTATTTTACATAAGCATAATATCAACAGTACGAATCAGTTTAAAGAGGAATGTCAAAAACAATCATGAAAATCCCAAATCATGTTTGTTTTCTTACCCCCCATTCTCCACTTCCCCGCTCACCACCAATCACCGACAAACATGAAAACAGACGTCTGGGCAAACATGAAAAAAAATCATCGTGTAAATTGGGTGAAACATGAAAACAGACGTCTGGGCAAACATGAAAAAAATCATCGTGTAAATTGGGTGTAACAGACACCCATCTGCTCATTTAAAGAGTAGATACAGACGTATTTACAATTTTTCTTGTACACAAAATCTAGTACTTAAGAGATTTCGAGCCATATCTATTTGATTTTAAGGCGCAATTTACATGAAGACTTTTCAGACGTCTGTTTTTTCCAATTCTCTTTTGAGAATCTTCAAAAAAGTCATGAACATTTATACGGTGATTTTTTACATGCAACTATGCATGTCTTTTTTTGATGTTTAATTGTATAATCCTTTTTAATTACTTATTCGTAGTAAAAATAAAATGAAATTTTTAACATAAAAACCATTTAATTTGATTTAAAAAAATTTAATTACACGCTATAGTATTTTTTTAATGCAAATTTTAATGTTTTCATGTAAAAAAAGACATAATTATTTATTTTACATAAGCATAATATCAACAGTACGAATCAGTTTAAAGAGGAATGTCAAAAACAATCATGAAAATCCCAAATCATGTTTGTTTTCTTACCCCCATTCTCCTCTTCCCCGCTCACCACCAATCACCGACAAACATGACGTCTGGTCAAACATGAAAAAAAATCATCGTGTAAATTGGGTGTAATTAGATTTCCCATACAAAACAAAATCTACTTCGTAACTAGATTTCGTTAAAATCTACTCAAAATCTAGTTGTTTTTAGTAATTCAACTCTGTTTTTTCCTAAATAATGCTAAAAAATACGACGCTGCACAAGTACAAAGAGAAAAATAAAAAAACAAAGAAATTAAAATGTCAACAAAATTTTTATAAATTGAAAAACATGAATAAAAGTTTCTTTAAAATAAAAGGTAATGTTATATTTAAATATAAATTTTTTTATTAAAAATAAAATTTTATTAAATATCGAATTTCTTTTTCTAATTTTTCAATTAAACACAATTTCAGCCGTTTGGGCTGTGCGATGAGAATCAGTCAGCAGTAACGCTACTTTTTTATATATAGAGAAGATTAACACCCAATTTACACGATGATTTTTTTTCATGTTTGCCCAGGCGTCTGTTTTCATGTTTGTCGGTGATTGGTGGTGAGCGGGGAAGAGGAGAATGGGGGGTAAGAAAACA
Organism: Lucilia cuprina; assembly: GCF_022045245.1. Taxonomy (NCBI): domain Eukaryota; kingdom Metazoa; phylum Arthropoda; class Insecta; order Diptera; family Calliphoridae; genus Lucilia; species Lucilia cuprina. The sequence continues at coordinate 5,805,486 of NC_060949.1, forward strand.
AACATGATTTGGGATTTTCATGATTGTTTTTGACATTCCTCTTTAAACTGATTCGTACTGTTGATATTATGCTCATGTAAAATAAATAATTATGTCTTTTTTTACATGAAAACATTAAAATTTGCATTAAAAAATACTATAGCGTATAATTAAATTTTTTTAAATCAAATTAAATGGTTTTTATGTTAAAAATTTCATTTTATTTTTACTACGAATAAGTAATTAAAAAAGATTATACAATTAAACATCAAAAAAGACATGCATAGTTGCATGTAAAAAATCACCTTATAAATGTTCATGATTTTTTTGAAGATTCTCAAAAGAGAATTGGAAAAAACAGACGTCTGAAAAGTCTTCATGTAAATTGCGCCTAACAATTCTTTGTCTTGATTTCTATATACTATTTGAGCAATTTATTGATGAAAAACTGATTTTCTGAAAGAGGCTATATATGGACAGACAGATCCTATTAAAATTTGGTGGAAGGGTTTAATTGTAGTGTTTAAGAGGGAATTAACGACCTTGAAGCCATTATTAAGGGCTCCAAAACCCTATTCGGGGAGTAGGGTCGTATGAGGGCTAAGGAAATAATAATCCATTTGAATAATTTAATCCATTTTGAAACAACTACGTCCATCGAATTATACGGTAAATTTTAGAAATGTTTTCGACGGTTTTTCTTGGCAAATTAATTATTTGTTGTGAGAACTGTTGACAATGAATATATGAACATTTTTAAATATCTATAAAATAGAAGTATATGCATAAAAGTGAGTATTTCAAAAGCCTATATTTCATATAATTAAATGCTGTTTATTATTGTATACACAATTTCAGATTTTGGGGAAGGGTCCGAGATATCAGAACTCTTGCATTATTAAAGAAATAAAATATTTTTTTTTTATTATATATATATTATATTTTTTTTATATATTCAAAATTAAAATGAAATTTTGCAAGATAACTCACATTATCTTTCTTAACAAATTAGCTTAAATTTATTAAGAAAGATAATGTAAGTTATCTTTCAAAATTTCATTTTAATTTTTGTATATCCATATATTTTGAAATGGCCAATAGATTAGGAAAAAACAATAAAAAAATTTTCAACAAAGCTAAATGTTTTCTTATTATTTCAACACATAATTTTGAAGTTCGATATAGAAAGAAAACTGTATAAAATTATACTTGGATTCGTTATAACCGATTTCGTTATAAGAGATAGTTTTTTGTATTAAGGTGGTTACCAAAATGTCGGAACTTGAAAAATGTTCGTAATAACCGAGAATTCATTATTTATTTTGCTTCTTCCAATTTCTTTACATCATCAAATATTTCTATTTAAAAACACAATTAATAGCCATTTTCCTTTATTGTAAATTATCCAATATTTTTCCTTTATTATTTCATACATTTATTATTTTAACAAATAAAAATATCATTGTTTAATCCATAGTCAATCATAGTTTGACATTTGAAGAGAAAGCATTACAATTTAAAATAAAAATTAATAAATAAAGTATTAAAAACTTTCATCACACACTCAGTATTCCATTTAAGGCATATTTCCGCATACACCGTAATCGGCACCGAAAATAAAATTTCATACATTTACGACAAAAATCACTCTTAATTGCCTTTAACTCTGGTACTTCGAATATTCGGTGAAATCGTTAATAGATAAATTGTATTCTCTTAAGTTTTCATCATTCCATTCATCAAAGTCCTGTATAACATTGGATGCCAGTTCATCTTTATGGCTGCCGACAATACCTCTTCGAACAAACCTAAATTCATCGACTTTTCGACCGGTAGCAGCCTTCATACTTTCAAATTCTTTAATGTGATTGCAAGCTGGATTATTTTTCATATTATCGAACGATAAGTGTTCGACTAACGAAGAAAGTTGAGCGGGTGTAATTTCCTTATTTAAGAACTGACAAACTTCTTTAATGACTTCAGATAAATTACCCTTCATTCGTTCGTAGCTCGTGAACAAAACATGTGAACTGCTTCGCATTTGCCAAAAGTCCAAAACATGTGGCCAAAATGGATTAAAATTAACATGACCATCTATGTATGATTGGACAAAATCTTCCTTGGACCCCTTGTAACCAACCATACCGCGCCAATGATGGAAATATGAGACTGCCGCATCCTTTGGATTCCGAAATACGTAAATAACCTAAAAGTAAAAAACAGATATACGTAATATAAAGGAATTTATTATGTATTACCCTTATCGCAGTAGAAGTGCACATTTCGTTCCCTTGAAATTTTAATTTCCCTCGAAGGGAAAATTGCTAAGGTGAACTTATTGTGAACAATTCATTCACAATAGTAGATTGTTCAAAGTTTACAAAATTTCATCAACAAATTTCACAACAGGGGAATTTTGTTCACGACAACAAAGTTAGTGAATCAAAAAAGTGAATAGAGAACATATTTCACGTGAAATGATCATTGGTGATTATTAAGTTTATTATATAAATTTATTTTATATAAATTTAATTTATTATTATATAAGTTATAAGTTTACCTTTGGTTTCTTAGTCCAAATTTGCTGCGGTAAAAGCATTGCGGGTAGATGAGACTTTAGTAGACGAGGGGATTTTAAATTATTTGCCTCTTTGATCGTATCGTGCGGTACATTTGGAACTACGCCGTTAAATCTAGTTGAAAAGTAATATTATGATTAATAGAAGTTTTTATTATTTTTATAGAGCTTCTAATCAACTAAATTTTTTGCATACATTTTTTTAAGAGATTTTTGTTTTTTGCTCATAAATAAAATTCGAATAAACAGTTAAGAAGTATATATTGAAGTATATACGAAAAAATATTAAAATTAAAATTTTTATGCTTTTGTTGTTGCATTTTATTACTTTTCATCAGAATTTGTAGGACAATAAAGTATTTTGCATTTTTAGAATTCCAGTTAATTTTTGTTTGGTTTTACAAATTATTGTTTATTATACTATTTAATTATTTAAATAGTATGACATACCCGGGTATGTTGGGTATTAATGTACGTAATTTTGCTAAGGTATAGACAAGACGGATAATCCAAAGAATTACCGAAAAAAATGCATAGGGAAGCGGCTTATATTCAAGGAAAACCATTGAACTCATAATTTATCTTCTCCAAAGTCCATATACAAACTAGGAAGAACACTATCACATCTAAACCAGCTAAGCGCAGAAGGAGAAACTGTTATTGTAGTGGTAAGAAAATACTAAAAAACACTTAGAAAAAATATTTCCTAGTTACGCTTGCTATGATCAAATTTTATAAGAAGTAAAATTGTAAATTTTACAGATAAAGCAAAGTAAATTAATAAAGTAGCATCACTTGAACAGCTGACTATTTTTTTAACTAGAAAAAGATTAAAGCTTTTAATATAAAATGTTTAAAAAAGTATTAAAAATATTGTTTTTATGTATTTTTAATATTATGCATTTCTGAAAAGTTTTTGGAGTGTACTAGTTTTTTGCAAGTTATTCTCTTGTTTGAAAATTTTGTTGTTGTTTTACAAATTTTTGCAATTTTTACGCTCTTGTTATGAGTTTTATTTATGATCGGGTTGTGTACGTGTGAATTGCCGAAAATCTTCGTAATTAGAACAATATGAACGCGCAACGCTGATCTAAACAGACCTTAATTAGCTTGGAACCAGTATAAAGTGCACTATCGTGTGCTACAGAAAGAATAATTGATTTAGATATTAACAAATAAAGGCGGTTATAATAAAATACTTAGAGTGGATAGGATGGTACTTAGTGTTAGCTTTATTGAATAAGAATCAATATTATACAATTCTAAATAAAATTATCATAGTGCTCCCCATATAGATGGGGTTTCCGTAATGTAGTTTTTGTTTGTCAATACAAAATGACCAAAACACATATGTTCAATTCACAATCAAGTTGTATATTGTACCTACTAAAGCGTAGTAACAGTGATTGTGAACATATCTTTGCAGCAAGTCATAAGTTTATGTTCTCAATGAAAAAAACAATCAAAACAAATACACATAACAATGTCAAAAGATAAAAAAATATTAGATTAATTAAACATGCGAAATAAACCAAATTAATTTCTTTGAATTTTCAATTCTTTTGTTTTCTTTATTCCACATTTTAAACAAACTGTTTTTAATAAAATTTAGTTTTTTTTTGTTTTTGTAAACAGCTGTTTGTTTTTGATTTCAGTGTTACCACTTTTTCGTTTTTTATGCTAAAATCGTTTGAATTTTTGTTTATATGTTGAAATAAATAATTGGCAACACTAAAATTTCTTACAACATTCGAAAAACATATGAAAAATTGTCGTATGAGTTGTATAGAGCTTTTGCATAGAAAATACCAACAACGCATTCAACGCTACAACATAGATTGTGAATTGAATAAATATTTTGGAAAAATATTCAACATAAAAGTTTCTTTATAAAAAGTAAAAATTTTAAAAATATACTCATGGTGTAGGGTATTATATGGTCGGCCATGCCCGACTATACTTTCCGTCTTGTTTTTTAATTACAATTTATTACAAATTATGAAATTTACTACTAATTATGGAATACATATGAGTGAAAAAATTTTTAAGTATTTTATAGCCATTGATTATTTGCATTTTGTCGATTAAAAGTAACAATTTTATAAAATCATCATAAGTTGTCTCGAAACATTTTGAAACAGATCATACATTATTCCGATTTGTTTTTCACTCTTAAGCCGGCTTTACACGATCACAAAAGTAATATGATCTATCAAAATTTTGTGTAGAAGAGTACGGATGGGATCGTCTAAACGCAATATGTAATGAAACCATCACACATTGAGAGAGAATACAGATGGAAAATTTGACAGTCGTGTGGCTGTCTTCATTTTTTGAAATGATTCAAAAAACAAGATTCAAAATGATTCAAAAAAAGTGACAGTACATATCTAAAATACATCTCGTCTAATGGCACCTTAAATAAAAATAAATATCAAGTTCCAAAATTTGACTTAAGCTCTTTTTAAACCTCATGCTGTTCCACACGAACTAAATATTATAACAGAGCCAAATTCAAGTATTCGAACATCAATTTAAAACCTTTTCTTTCAAATATATTTTAAATTTTACATAAATATATATTATTTTTAGAACATAACATAGTACTATTTCTTGAAAATTGCATGTACATTCAAACAATCTAATTTACCTCTTCCGGTAACTTCGTGTATTGAAAAATAAAGTTCGTGTTCGAATCAAAATATTGTAATTTATTGATACTAAAATTTTTCGGAGAGGTCCTAAGGTCTCAAATAACTAACTCGTGTAGATACAGAAGGTGTATACAAAACAAAATACACAGCTGAATAAAACCAAATACATCTAGGTTGTTGTTATTTAACAAAGCATGAAAAAAATATGATATTTTTTGATGAAATTTTCAGAGGTTGTCTCGGGTTTTTCTTATACCTCCGTTGTTTACCGATCGATTTTGCTGATTTTAAATAGCGATCTTCTTGAAAGCATGTCTAACAGAAATATTGAAGATTCGGATCTCGCCGATATCTGGGGTCCTCTAAAAACTGATTTCAAGATACAGACAGACGGACATGGCTTAATCGACTCCGCTATCTATAAGGATCCAGAATATATATACTTTATACGGTCGGAAAATTATATTATAGAAATTACAAACGGAATGACAAACTTATATATACCCTTCTAACGAAGGTGAGGGGTATAATATGAACGAAAAGTAAATGAATGTAACGAAAAAAGAATTAAAATAAAAGAAGTTATTCAATAGAAATTGAAATGTCGTCCCAATGTAAAGTATATTTGTAAACAACATTATCATCCAAAATGTGCTATTGAGAAAACTCAAATTTAAACTCGGAAATGTTGGAACCATTAAAAAAACGTAGAGTGGATTGTTATTTTTGTGAAAAGCATGTTCTTCTATGGCATTATCCTCTTTAACTCAATCATCAAATAAAGAATCAAACTTAGACACTACAAAACTATTGGAGCTTGAAAACGAAATTAAATGCATAACACAGGTGTTTTCTATATGATGTCTCAATTAAATTTAATAAAATCTGATCTGGATAAAAGTCTATCAAAATCAAAGGAAACCGACTAACTATTTTACCCAAAAACAAAAATTCTAGAAATTGAAAACAACTCACTGAGAAGGCAATTAAACCGAGGTGATATTTTAGTCAACGGTTTATCTAAGGCCAAGCTATATGCACAAAATTTTAAAATAGAAGAAGTTCTTGGTGTTAAGTAAGATAAGGGTTTATTTAAATGAACATCTAACGCCTATTACAGCTAAGCTGAATTACATGTGCCGCAAGATGCTAAAAACTAAAAAAATACAAACTTTACAATAGGATGTCCCAAAAGTTAAAATTACATTACAGTGAATTTATTTAAAAATTGGGGTTGAAAGCACGATAAGAAACTCTTTAACTTATTTGAAAAAATAATAAAAATCCCGAAATCAATTTTTAAATTAAATTTGCAAATGTAAAGAAAACTGTGAACCTATTTAAGTGACCAGGAGTGCTTTTCGTGACCAGTTAATACTTATTGTATTTGAAAAATGGCTAGAAAGTCATTCGTATTCGGCATTTTATCTCCCGTGATATATGCCATTCATCATTTATAAGGAATTTGAAATTCTGAACACTTTCGATTTCCGTATCTTTTATTCGTAGTGACGTGATATCCTGAATTAGGGTTCCTTTACTGACAACCATATACTTTTTATTCTTCAGATATATAAGTTTGTCATATCGTTTGTAATATCTATAATTATCCGACCTTGAATAACGGAGATATGAGCAAAAATCTGAACCAACCTCTGAAAATGTCATAAACTTTCCAACTTAAATGGCCGACCATATGATACCCACACCAGTCAGCATGTTAAAAATGTGGATTATTTTCTAAAGAATAAAGTATTTAATTTGGTTTTTAGCTCTATTCCGGAATATGTTTACTTAATTTTGTTTATAAAAGAGATTTTCTACAAGAGGGCTCATAGGTAAGTATGAGCATATATAATATTTAATTGATTCAATTCGAAATATTTTTAGTAGTTTCTCTAAAAATATTTACCTATACAAGCTATTGCTTATTGCAGATTACTGACAAATATAAAATTTTTTAAGCAGCAACTTACTAATATATTTCTATATTTCTTATTGCTTGCCTATAATATAAAAATATTTTTCTACACAAATTATTCGAAGTCAATAATGTTGAAGCCCTGCAAGTAGAAATATACGAACATGAAATGTACGCAAGCAAAGAATATATGCCGACGAAAACACAAAACAAAATGAAAGTCTCGACCAAAGAACATAAAGAATTTGGGGTTTGTCAGTTGGTACCTAAAGGAGTTTTCAACTAAGAATGTATTGGTAGAATTTTTTATAAGTATTGTAGCTCCAACCACATTCAAAACTGATTCCAAACCTACATAGTTGCATAAAAACGTACTTAAAAATTTTAGGAAAAATATAAAACATTTAAATGTATACTTTCAAAGATTTGTTTATCTTTTTATTGCACATTTGATCTGTAAACATTTAATAAACACGTTGTTTAATTTGATTATTCTCATATCTGCTAAACATTATGTTAATTTTATATTATTTCCCATATTCAATACCAAAATTTACAACTTTTTTTTTAGTTTTATTAAAATTCTTCAAAAATTAATTGTCAACAAAATACAATAATATATTTCTCGTTTACAAAAAATTAAACTATTTCGGGCTATTTGACGGTGTGAAAATGGACAAAAAAAAAATAAATAACTCGTTGGTGTGGGGAGGATATGTTATTGTTGTAAAGCAATGTCATAGTCCAATTTCTTCATGAAGTTAAAAATTTTGACTATCAAACATAAATATTGTTACGTTTTACAATTTAAAACGTTCGCTTATTTCCCTTTTAAAATAAACCGGTTTCTTTTTATTGCAAATAAAAGCGCCAATTAGTTTTTAAATTATAACAACTCTTTATATATAACAATACAACTTATATAGTAGACTTTGACACTTTATAGAGACTTTATAGTCGTGAACGGCTGTTCGGTAGGCCAGCAGAAATTTTGGTATGTGTTCATCCCAGTCCTACTGATGTGCACTAACCACTTTTCTCAAATATTCCTCCAGTGTGCGATTGAATCTTTCGACCATGCCATATGATTGAGGATGCAGTGGAGTTGTTCTTCTTTTTCTTATTCCGTATGAATCGCGCATTTCTTTGAACACAGCGGATTCAAAATTTCTGCCCTGGTCCGAGTGTAATTCCATAACGACATATCCAGTTGTTCACAAACACGCCTACGACTGGCATACACCTCTGGCCATCTGCTGAAATAATCCATAACCACTAGAACGTAACGGTTTCGGCATCACTAACAGGGAAAGGGCCTGTTACATCCATTGCAATCCTCTTACATGGCGCACCTTGTACTGCTTGTTGTACTGCTGAAGGTGTCCACGACATCTTACTGGACCTTTGCCTGCTATTCATTGTGGACTATTTGAATTCCAATCGGCTACCGATTGTTGACAACCGACCCAATAAAACCGTTGTTTTACCTTTCTAGGGTTTTCGTCACACCAAAATGACCACCACTTCGTCATAGAACTCTTTCAGTACTTCATTTATTTTAGAGGTAGGCACCACAATTAGATTTGTCACCGTTTTTTCCGTCTGCTCTCTCCCATAGACGGTATAGGCAGCCATTTAATACTTGTAGACCAATCAGACCAATCCTCATCTTTTACCTCAGCCTTGCTTTTCTCGATAGAGCATCCGTATTACCACCTTTAATGTGCTTAATGCTAAAATCATAAGACTGAAGGAGTTCAATCCAACGAGCGAGTTGCCCTTCGGCTTCTTTAAATTGCAGCAAACACCTGAGGGCAGAGTGATCGGTTCTCAGTTGGAGGTGTTGCCCATACAGATTCTTATGGTAGTGCTTGACACACTCAACTACTGCTAAGAATTCACGTCGCGTAACACAATAGTTTCTCTCTGACTTTGAAAGCGTTCGACTGAAGTATCCGATGACTTTTTTTAGTACCATCGACCACTTGGGAAAATACACCTCCTATTCCATATCCGCTCGCATCGCTATCTACTATAAACTTTTTTCCTGGGATATGACAGAATTGGTGCCGTACATAATAGATCCTTGAGCTTCTGGAATGCTTGTTCTTGTGCTTCACTCCATTGGAATGGTTGTGACTTCTTAGTCAACTCACGTAGGCTTGCAGCAACACTGGCAAGATTTGGAACAAATCGTCTGTAGTATGTACAGAGGCCGAGAAAACTGCGTAATTCGTGGTGATTTTTCGGGCGAGGCCAGTCCTTTACATAAATTATTTTATCCTTATCTGTTGATATTCCATCAGCTGTTACACAATGCCCCAAATATTTAACTTCCTTCTGAACAATGCACACTTCTTTACACTAAGTTTAAGTCCAGCCGCTGATATTCTTTTATGGACTTCATCAAGGTTCTTCAGGTGTTCATCAAAAGTCTTCCCCATTACAATTATGTCGTCGGATACACGACATAATTGCAATGCTGGAACATTGCAGAGTCCAAAGGGCATTACATTAAACTGCCATAGTCCACCACTAGACAAAGAAAAGGCTGCGTTGCCTTTTCTTTGTCTGCAATCTCTACTTACCAATATCCACTTTGCAAGTCTAATGTGGAGAACCATTTTGTTCCAGCTAGCGTGTCCAGAGTATCATCAATTCTAGGTAGAGGATAGCTGTCTTTCTTGGTGACCTCATTCATTAATCGACACAGAATCTTGTGCTGACATCTTTCTTCTTAACTAAAACCACAGGCGAGGTCCAAGGACTCGAAGATGGTCCGATTACGCCGTTCCGCTCCATTTCGTTCACCAACTCCTTCGTTTCGTTATGCTAAAGGAATACTTCTGGGAGCCTGCTTGATAGGTCTCGCATCACCAGCATCTATTTGATGTTTCACAATTGCTGTTCTACCTTGGTTTTTTAAGAAAAGACAGATGCGTGTCTTTTCAGAAGTTGTTTGGCTAGAAGTAAGATTACTATTTTTTTGCTGCATTACTGATATGGAGATTGTGGGGTGGGAGCTAGCTCTTGCCCCTCAGTGCCCGCTGGTTGTTTCTTGGTGGTGAGACCGATCTGGTACGTAATTATTTCTGCTGCTCACTAGTACGCTTTCAAGAACTACTGAAGCACTTTTAGTTCTTCGAACTTCATGACTGCTTTTTATTATGCAATCCCACTTCTGACACCAATTGTTACGTTTTACCTTTTAAAACGTTCGCTTATTTCACTTTTAAAATAAACCGGATTCTTTTTATTGCAAATAAAAGCGCCAATTAGTTTTTAAATTACAACAACTCTTTATTTACACAGTTTTGTACACAAACACTTTTATATAACAATACAATATAGTAGACTTTAATACACGATAGCACACTTGACTATATTAACTTTACTTAACGACGTTTTATATAAGACTGACTGATTTGGTCTCTTGCCGGCGTAATTTATGCCTTGTCAATATCTTCTAGACATTTCCATTTCGAACACTTCCAGCATTGTTTTAACGGTCACATTCACTAAGTGTTACTTAAAACATATAAAAGTTTCCGGAAATAGAATGTTTCTAAACAAATGTTGTTTAGAAACATTCATAATGAATCTTAAAACTGGTCGTAAAGAACTGTTGATTTAAATGCAAATACAATTTCGTAACAATATAATTTAATAATACAGGTGAAGGGTATAAAAAAACGCTAAAATGCTCTTATAAAATCTAGAGATTTTATGCTCTTGACAATCCTATTCCGTTCTTTAAAGACCGATTTGCAAAAATTTGATTTCATTTGTTCTCTACTATCCTAACAAGCATCCACTAGCCATTTATTAGTAAAAAAATATTTAGGGTTTTCATTTAAACGTTCAAAACCCTCGTAAACTGTGCAACCTGTGCATGTTTCCATTCTAGCAATTGACTTGTATGGAAATTGATTTGCACCCTTATAAGTTTGAGTGACTATTTAGACTGGCAAACTTGCGCAAACACATTGTGTATTTAATTTAGCGAACGGATCACTATTGTTCACTTTTGAATTTATGGACTTGAATATTCACATTTTAAACATATTTTGTAAAATTTTTTGTTAAAATAATTTATTTATTATTTTTTGATTTTGTTTGACATTGTTTTTAAGTGTTTATAAATATTGTAATTGAACAGAATTTGAACAGGGATTTCATGAAACAAGTCGAATAAACTTGCCCACTTGCACAAATGGGAAACTTAAGCGTTTAAATGAAAACCATTATTATATTTAAAAAAATTTTCATACAACTTTTATCATATCTTTTACTATGTTTCTATTAATAATCTAACATTATAAAATATAATTAATTATTCTAACAACTTATATACATATCTTGCAATGTTGTTATATGTTGTATTGAGCTTTTCCTTGCTTGTAGAGCCAGGATCGGCAGACATATACTACTACATTTTGCACTTGTATAAGTAAAACAGCGAAAAAAACAAGAAATGAGAAATCATTATACTCTCATCTCCACAAAAATGCATGTATGGAAAACTGATGTTTACAAATAATATTAATGTAACACAAAACTAATATTTTTTAGTTTAATAGTGGCAAATATTTTTTGCCCTGTTTTGCACATATTTATTTTAAATATTAAAATATAAGTATATAAAAACACAAATTTGAGCTTTTTAACTATATTTGTAATAAAATATATACATATAAAAGAAAAAATTAAACAAAAGTGCATTAAATTTTGGTTAAATATTATAATTTGAAAATTATGTTGAAAGAAAAAACATTTTAAAAAGTTAATAATTCTAAAATGTAGTGTAGATTCTAAAAAAAGCACAACAATAATTAGTATTATCCATCCCTTCATTAATATGCTTTCGTTCATTTTCATTGCAAAAGCAAGAAACGAGCGACGACACAGCCTTCTTCTATGACAGCTCAAATGAGACTGAATTGTGTTTTCTATGCGTGTGAGTAATCTGTGTAAATTTAGTAATGGCCAAAAAACCAGTGTTGCCAACATTGATCAAGCAAAACGCGCGCAAAAAAAATAAAAAGGGGAAAAAGCGTAATTTTCTAACTGAAAATGGGTAAAAAAGCACTAACGTTTTTTCAGTCAAATATTGTTTATTTTAATAAAAATTGCACATTATTTCGCTCATTTCCTACAAGACTCCAAAATTCGTTTTTTAGAACATTGGGCTGCAAAACAAAACATGCGTCATACTAAAGTCTTTCACCGGTGTGAGTTAATGTGTGACGAATATTAGATAAATAAGATGAGAATTTTAAAAATAGTAAAATTTCATTAAACATTCAAACTGACAGGCACACTACCAACTGGCCAACCGATGTACCCACACCCAAATTGTAAAATTTTACAAAACTTATGAAATATATTTTTTTTGCAAAATCTATATAAGAATATTATTTTAAGTTTTTTGAGTTCTGGAAAAATTGTTTTAAATTGAATATTTTGTTTTTTTTTTGTTTTGAAGAATATTTGCTTTTGTACATTTTGTACATAGATTTTGTTTTGTTGGTCAGTTTATAGACCAATCGTCATAAAATTCGGCATAAAGAATTATAATAAAAATCTTTTTGTTGCGAGTACAACGATGAAGTAATCATGGAGGCTTTATATATGAGGGATAGATTCAATTGTGTAAAAAAATTATATAAAACTTATTTTTTGTCAATTTTCATCGCTGTACTCATATTTTTAAGGGGACCTTAATAGGGGGTAGGGTACGTTACCGATAAATCCGAATTAAATTCGGTAGGAAGATTACATTTGTATAAAAGTAGTTTATTTCGAATTTCTCCGCTAAACACGTATTTTTAAGTCAGTAATGAGCGTTAAAATCAATTTTTGAAGGTGACCATATGTAGGGGTAGGTTCAATTATGGACCGATTGCCGTAAAATTTGTTAGAGAGATTTTGGCTTATATAAAACATATTTATGTCGAATATTTTTAAGTCGGTAATGAGTATTAATGTCATTTGGTAGAGAAATTTTGATGCATATAAAAATTTGTGGAAAAATTTAACTCGTTTGCTCTTTACGTTCTAACCCTATCGTGCTTTCAACAGACAGACGGACGGACAGATGAACAGACGGATGGACATGGTTAGATCGCCTTAGAATTTAATAAGGACCCAAAATATATACGACCAATGTGTTACAAACGGAGTGACAAAATCAATATACCCCACTCATCTTGGGTATATGTTGGGTATAAAAAGCACTAAATGCACAGTCATAAAATTAGAAAGCACCACTTAAGTGCCTTTTTCAAGAAAGGCACCATGAGCAAAATTTTCCGCGTTTGGCACACCAAAAAGCACCGCAAATAGTGCTAAAAGCACTAAGTTGGCAACACTGCAGCCAAGCGCAGAAAGAGAACTGTTATTGTAGTGGTGAGAAAATACTAAAAAAAACACTAAAATATTTCCTAATTACGCTTGTTATGATCATGTTTTATAACAAGTAAAATGGTAAATTTTACATATAAAACATATCCAAAGAAAAGAAAAATGGTTATTTCTTCACAAAGATTAGATTTTTGAATATAAAATTTTTATAAAAAAGTATTAACGATATGTATTGTTATTATTATGCATTCCTAAAAAGTTTTTGGAGTGTATGAGTTTTTTGCAAGTTGCTCTCTTGTTTGCAAGTGGTGTTGTTGTTTTTACACGTTTTGTTTGCAATTTCTGAAACAAAGCGACAACAACCTACTTTGTTGAATGCTGTCAAGCAACTAAAGATAATTTTTGTAATTTTTACGCTCTTGCAATGAGTTTTATTTACGATCGGGTTATGTACGTGTGAATTGCCAAAAATCTTCGTAATCAGAATAATATGAACGCGCAACGCTGGTATAGATAATATGTTACCCCAAAATTGTTTAATTCTAAACCCGCGATTAATGAAATTATGTAGACTTTGCACTGAAAACATTTCATAAAGAGAGCAACTAAATTAAATTGTTTTTGTTTTGTGTATAGTTTGTTTTGTTGCTGAGAATATTTGTATTGCGTGTGTATAAGTGAGAATAACACATTGCCCGCAAGGGCATGTTTGGCCACCAATGATCTAAACCAAAAACAAAACTTCATCAATTACAGATTTGTACGTTTTTATATGCTATTCACAAAAATAGTAAATAAGAAATAAATTCTGTAATGTAAGTAATATGTGACAATAATGCATTTAGATGTTAGAAACTTTCAGAGAAATACCAAAATCAATTAAAGATTATAATCTCTGCAATATAATTATCAAGCTCTCTAGTAAGATGTATATGAACACTGATTATAATAAGTTATCATACTCCACTTTACTTTACAATAATTAAATAAAATTCACGTTGACAATAAGTAATAACAAAATTAAAATACATTTAAAGCAAAAAAATCTACTGCTCCTATTCAGTATGGTTAGTACCATCTTGTTGTTGACCGTTTTGTGATGAGACTGCCTTAAATAAAACATGAAGTTTTTCAATGTTGAACGTTTTTGCACCAGCATCATTCAATGTATTTTAAAAATTGATTTCGGGATTTTTATTATTTTTTCAAATAAGTTAAAGAGTTTCTTATCGTGCTTTCAACCCCAATTTTTAAATAAATTCACTGTAATGTATTGACATTTAAAGTTATATCTTAAAAGATTTCTTTATTTATATATTTTGCAACATAATTTTTTCTTGTACCATACGACAATTTTATTTTTTTTTAGTTTATATTTCAACAAAAAAATTTAATGTCAAAAAATTAAAAATATTTTTTTATTTTATGAGGTTTTGGCTCGTAAGAAACTTACGTGTGTTGCATTTCATCGTTTTACTCGTATTTTTAAGCCAGTAATGAGCGTATTTATTTTTTGGGCCGATCCTAAAAAATTGTACCGAATTTTATCGCTATACTCGATTTTTTAGGCCAGTAATAAGTGTTAAAGTCATGTTCCAAAGGTTTTGGCTTATATGAAATTTATGTCGAATTTCCTCGCTATACAGTTATGCTCATGAAAGCTGTTTTTGGAGGCTCACTTGTATGGGGGCTATCCGAAAAAGTGGACCGATTTTCAATACCAAACAAGCAATAGCAATAGAGAATATTTATGCGAAATTTCAACTGTCTAGCTTTTCCCTTGTGGTCCCTATCGTGATTTCAACAAACAGACAGACGGACTTGGCTCGATCGTCTTAGAATCTAATAAGGACCCAGAATATATATACTGTTGTGGTTCTGTGATCAATATTTCGATGTGTTACTAACGGAATAACAAAATCAATATACCCCCATATTTTTTGATGGTGAAAGTGTTACTGAGAGTATGAATTATTACTCTCTTACATCTACAAGATCTGTGTGAATTTAATACACTTGTATGAGTATTTTTGTTTACATAAAACAACAAAAATATGAAAGTACAAAATGTATCCGAGTTATAGATGGGAAATGGGTAAAAACCCAATTGGTAAATATCGGTAAAAACGGTATATTGGGTAAAAACGGGTAAATACCCAAGTGTTTACCAAAAAGATGGGTATAAACCATAGCAGAAATATAGAAGGTAGTGTCAATCTCTCATTATTTTTTTAAATTCTCTATCTGACATGCTTAAGGATTTTGAAGTTTTCGTTAAATTAGTGATACCATATACATTTTGATTTTTCCCATTTTATAATGAAATTTCTATATATTCTTTGAAGTTTATGTAAAAAATTTATAAAAATAATTTCAATTCAGTTAGAAAATAAATGAATAAAATCACATTTATATTAAAATCTTTGAAAACTAATTTGTAAAATTAATTAGAGAATAAATATGAGCTGCATTTTCCCGAACTGCGAAAATACGAAATACTTCTGCAAAAATTCCAATGTAAGAAATTTTTAAAGTCCCTCTATTACCGGGTAAACGCCAACAGTGGCTTGAAAGATGCAAAACCAACGAAGAAAATTTGCCAAAAAAATTAGCCTATGGTTTGTTCAGATCATTTATTTAAAAGTGACATTACAATCAATTCAAAACGTGCAAGATTGGATAGAGATGCTATCCCAATAACTACTAGGTATGTTATATAAGCCAAATACCAACTTTTTGAACCATTTGGAATACGGGTTTTAAACCGTCATTTAAAAGAAAACAAATATTCACACATCAATAAAAAAAATTAAAAAATTCTCACTTAATAAACCCGAAATGTGTTTTATTTATAAACACAATTTAATTAACTTCCTTTAATATAACATAAATTTTATTTATATAAATTAACTACACATTTTTTGTAAAATATTTCTTGAAATCCATTATTATTTTCAACATGTGGCAACTCTGTATATAAAGTTTAAAATAAGGAAAACGTCAAAAAACCTTATTTAAATTTAATTTTTTTGATTGAGACTACCTTCTATATTTTTGCTATGGTATAAACTATGTTTTAGATAATAGGGAATAAAAATACAATATAATATTAAAGTTAATGTATTTTTCATTAAATTTTATAAAGAAAAAATAATATATATGCAAAACAGATGGAAATAAAGACATAATGCGATAATAATTTCATTCAGACATATTATTCACTATCGCTGGAACTTCCATTATTAGTCTCAATTAGGAAATAATCCAAAACAGTTTGAGTTGTAGGTGTTGAATGGGTTATACCAGTAGAAGTGGATGGTACATCATCAAACGAATCAAAAGAACTGACCGTTTCATCCTCATCTCCTAATAATATTGGCGAATTGGTTTTATCTTTTCTATCTCTATTGAAGAGATTCCAATTATGTGATATAAAGCAAACTTTTCCGGCATTATCAACAGTTAACCTATTGCGTTTCTTTGTATGGATGAAGCTTTGGGTGCTGAATGAGCGTTCTGTTGCAGCTGATGTGTATGGAGCAGTAAATATACGAACAGCAATCCTGCTTAATTCTGTGGATGCGCAAATACTCTTCCACCAGGTGGAAGGAGATATATCTTCTATATTGCTCCATACAAAATTCCTTGCCCACAAATTTTCTTTTGCTTTATAGTTCGCCAAATCTACCATTACATCTATATTTAAAGTTTTACCCACATCATATATAAATTCCAATGCAATTAAATAATCAGATGCACTCAAATCATGCCCTTGACTATTAGGGTCAAAGAAGCTAGCTGCAAAATGTATGGGTTTAACAGACATTTCCATCCTTTTACTAAAGGAAGTCAATAATTGCTGTTTTTCATTTTTATTAATTTCAGTAATGACGTAAATGCATTTTGCAGCTTATTTTTTGTGTCATTGAATACAAAATGTACACGATGAATATTAAGTTTGTCTGATTCGAAAACACTTGTTCCCCGTATTCCTTCATTATGTTTATAATTTCTTTGGCTCGATATACCAATGTGTGGCTGTTGCATTCTGTACTTAAGCTACGAACAAACACAACCTCAGGCTTAGATATTAAGAAATTTACAACTCCTTCATTTCGTACATTGCTCCAACCATCACAATGCAAATGTAAATACCTTGCTGATTTTAATTGAGTGGTAATGTATTTCGGTAAATAGATTATTTAAATATTTGTTGGTAATTGTTTTTCTGTTTGGTAATTTGTAGAGGGGTTGCAGCTCTTGAAAAAACTCTACCCAGAGTGGGTGTTCCACAATTGAAAATGGGGAACCAAAGACAATAATAGCCTTTGCTAATTTCTCATTAAGATTTTCTGTTTTTTTTTTTTTTTTTTTTTTTGATATATAGGTGATGCTTTTAAAGAACTAAGCGAGCTTACGCTATCAAAGGATTCAAGTGAATTTTCAGTTATATGTACATCATCTGTTTTAAAAATGTATTTTTGATCATTGCTGGGCATTTCTTGCCCAGCAATGATATTTTATTTACATTTGCATATTTATAATTTGTGTCGCAATAACTGCACAACACAGATTTGACACCACTTGCATTTCAGAAAAAATGCTACCATATTTTTTCATTTCTTGGTCTTCCCATGTCCAAAGCTACAATTTTTCAAGTTAATTATTACATTTCATCACTGTTAGAACCATTACTACATACCTTATTCTTCTTTAATGGCTTTTTAACGGAATTTGTATATTTTTTATATAAATTAAATTGTTTATTTTAAATTTATTTATGTATAAGATGATTGACAATTAGTTTTTGAAAATTATGACATTTTTATAAATACCCAAAAAAGTTTTAAAAAAAGGAATATACCCAGTATTTGCCCATACAATGGGTAAATATAAAATTTTTTGAGTCAAATTTTGTAAAGAGCCCATTCTTGTATAGCATATACCGCTTCGAAAGAAATTAGATAAATAGACTTATTTTATTGACATGTAACATCATTGCATTGACGAAAGTGTTACAAACTTTAAGACATAATCAAAATGCCGTTTCCATTAGTGTGGTGTAGGGTGTATTTAAACTGTATTTGGGCTGCATTGAAATTAACAATAATAGTTTATATTAAGCGTTAATTCAGGCATTCACACAATTTCTTTGGCCCAATAGTCCCTGCTGCAGCAATAAACATTGCTAAAAGTTGTGTTTTCCACAAAATTATTAAAAACATTTTCAGAAAAAAAATTTTCAATTGTTTTTATTTTTTTTTTAATATTATTTTCCAGTGTCAATATTGGTCCAACCCGGCAAAGGGTATTTTACATATGTACTGTCAAAATTTCCATCTGTAAAAGTTGTACATATCCTCTGATACATATGAAACATTGTATATGTAAAATACATACATGTTCGTGTGACAAACATAAACAAAATAGCTGTTTTGTTTTGAAATACAAGTTTTCGAAAAAAATAAATTAAAGAAAGTGAATAAAGAACATGAAAAAGTAAGTATTTTTGAATTTTTAATAAACTCATTTATAATTTTATATTTTTTTACACATTAAAAAGACAGCTTTAATTACATTTATAGATTATGTCATATGGAAAAACACAGGCTGGTGCGATAGAAAAAATTATGAATCGTATGTAAAATAACAATTTTGACATACATTCGGAATTACATATGGATAAAAAAGTGACAATATATATGTAAAATACATGTCGTCTAATAATAATAATATTAAATGAAGATCTTTCTTGCATTGGTCAACTGAATTTAATAAAAAATACTAATTAAAACCATTAATTTTCGACCCTATAAAGTATATATATTCTGGATCCTTATAGATAGCGGAGTCGATTAAGCCATGTCCGTCTGTCTGTTGAAATCAGTTTTTAGAGGACCCCAGATATCGGCGAGATCCAAACCTTCAATAATTCTATTAGACATGCTTTCGAGAAGATCGCTATTTAAAATCAGCAAAATCGGTCGGTAAATAACGGAGATATGAGAATTATTGTACAATTGTGAGTTATTGTACAATAATTTTTATGCGAATAATGTAAGTTTGAAACTTAAAACTAACACAAATTTTTTCCAAGTGCTTTTTAAAACAATTCGTCAATGTTGACCAGCAAAGAACACGAAAGTGTTGTTGTTTTACGCTTGCTTGTATACTGTTAAGAACAACAACAACGTATTGCTAGTGTTAAGCGCATATAAGTGTAACACACTGTCTATAGCTAAGCACATTTACAAAAAGAAAAGAGTACCAAAGTAAATTAAATGTTATTCACTATCAGTGAAATTAACAATTTTTCCAGAACTCAAAAAACTTAAAAATAATATATATATAGATTTTGCAAAAAAAATATATTTCATAAGTTTTGTAAAATTTTACAATTTGGGTACATCGGTTGGCCAGTTGGTAGTGTGCCTGTCAGTTTGAATGTTTAATGAAATTTTACTATTTTTAAAATTCTCATCTTATTTATCTAATATTCGTCAAACATTAGTTTTAGTTCTTACGTTACTTAAAATCTAACTCACACCGGTGAAAGACTTTAGTATGACGCATGTTTTGTTTTGCAGCCCAATGTTCTAAAAAACGAATTTTGGAGTCTTGTAGGAAATGAGCGAAATAATGTGCAATTTTTATTAAAATAAACAATATTTGACTGAAAAAACGTTAGTGCTTTTTTACCCATTTTCAGTTAGAAAATTACGCTTTTTTACCCCTTTTTAATTTTTTTGCGCGCGTTTTGCTTGACCAATGTTGGCAACACTGCTTGGCTGATCTCTATACCAGACGTCGGCGCTAGTATTGTTCTGACAACGAAGATTTTCGGCAAATTACATGTACACAAAACGGTCGCATACGAACCTCTAAACAAGAGCATCAAAAATACAAATATTTTATTTAGTTGCTTGACAGCATTCAGCAAAGCAGGTTGATGTCGCTTTGTTAAAGAAATTGCAAACACAACTTGAAAAAAGCAAAAGCAACTTGCAAAAGCAAGAGCATAATTAACAAAAACAACGTACACTCTAAATAATTTTCTAGAGTGCATAACAATGAAAGTAAATAAGTTAATCTTGTTTCATACTTTTTTTGTACATTTTAATTAGAAATGTTGTTTCTATGTAAAGAAATTATCATTCTTAAGTACATTGATTACACATTGTTTATAAATATTCCCATTTTATAGTAATGCAATTTAATCTTCAAAATTAAAAATAACCAAATATTTTTTTCAGTGCAATTTCAATGAAAAAATGCCAATAGTGTGTGTGTAGTGGTGATTTTTTTATCTGCCTCTCTATCCGCCGGTATATGCTCTATACAAACAAAACAAAGTTTACCATACAATTATGGTTGATAATTTAGGGACTGGGATTAGCAACAACAGAATGTTTAATACTATTCGTCATAATTCGTGTTTAAAAGTGGCGCATTTGAATGCTCAAAGTCTGGTACCAAATCATAGATCTTCAAAATTTGATGAAGTAAAATATATTTTTCAAGATAGACGTCATTGGAGTCTCTGAAACATGGTACTCAAGAAATGTTACAGATACGTCAGTTAATATTCCAGAAATAATATTCATAGAAATAATCGTGAAATACGAGGGGCGGTGGAGTATGTCTATACATCTCTCAGAAATTCAAATCTCGTGTAGTTTATTTAGGGTTGCCAGATTCCGATTCGCAAAAAGCTGGAAATTGTGTTTTAAAAAGCTGCACAAAACAAAAAAAGCTGGACATGAAAAATACTGAGAAAATGTTAATTTTGGTATTGTGTAAATAATTTTACAGTGATACACCAAAAAAATGGTCATCACTCATCTGCGGACTTTTTGATTTTTACGCAAATATACTATTTGATATCAAAAAATTCATAAAATATAATTTGTTGATAATATTTGTTTTGACCATAATTCCGATTCTTATAAAACTAGTTTTAAACAGCTAAATTCTTAAAGGCATATCTAATTCAGTTATTTAAGATTTGGATTCCCGAGATTTATGGAGCCTCAAAAAATTAATTTAAAAAAAAAAGACGTTGCATGAACTTTTTTAACAAGTGTAGTAGTTTCATACATTTTTTAATGATCTATTCAACTATAATATTCCAACTTGCATATATGCAAGAAATATCAATGTCATATCGTCCTTGTTTTGAATATTAGTACTATGGGATTTTAACAAAGTTTTCAGAAAAAAAAAAAAAAAACAAGTTAGAGTGCTATATTCGGCTGTGCCGAATCTTAAATACCCTCCACCAGCTACTTCTATGTTATTACTTTGCTAATTAATCAAATATTTGTAGAAATAAGTTTTCTCATGTCTTTAATAGAAAAAAATTTTGCATGTTTGTATGTGTGTGAAAGATTTATAGATTTTCAAAATACAAATACATATATAATTTTGTTCTACAAAAAATTTTGTTCAACACAAATTGATAATGCTCTTTAAATACGGTTAAAGCGCTTTTAGGGGCTGGACCTAGTATAGGAGAAATAGAAGTATACAAAACTAATATTTTTGCCAAATTATGTATATAGCTTAATTTGGTAATAAGTAATGTGCGTTTAAGAGATTTTCGTAAAAGGACTTTGTATGGGAGCTATGACCAATTATGTACATAAAGACAATATTTCAGAATTCTACTTGGTAATAAATATTGTGAATCTAAGTGATTTTATGGACCTAGTATGACAGCTATGACCTAATATGGACCGGTCGTAAAACAATTTTATAGTGAATTTATGTATATAAGGAGTGAGATCGAAAAATTCTTAACATACATATATGTTTATAAAAAAGAAACCACTAAACTTACAGCTTTATTGTTTTTTTATTTGATTCAAATTATTATTACAATTTACAAAAAAAAATATTTTTATAGTTTTAATTTTAAACTAGTGATGAAATTTTGAACCCTTTTCGGAAACCCTTCCATTAACGTTTTTATAGCGCTTTCTGTCACTTTGCTCGAACATGTAGTCCATCTCCGTTTAAAATCTACCACACTTTTGGACACCTTTTTTGTACTCTTCAATTCTCTTTTAACAAGAGCCCAATATCTCTCCACTGGCCTTAGCTCCGGGCAGTTTGGAGGATTTGCCTCTCTTGGTACAAATACCACATTATTGTTCTTGTACCACTCAAGGGCTTGTTCACCATAGTGACAGGATGCCAAGTCAGGCCAAAAATAAGTGGACACATTATGAAGTCTTATGAATGGAAGCAGACTTTTTTGTAATCATTCCTTGATGTAAATTTCGGTATTTATAGAGCCCGTTGTAACAAATGATTGGCTTCTTTTGCCGCAACTGCATATTGCTTGCCATACCAAGAATTTTCTGGGAAATTTTGTCTGCTTTTGGGTCCTAAACTTTTCTTCAACATTCCCTCGAGTATCAGCAACATAAAACTTTTGACCTGGAAGTTGCGAAAAATCTGCCAGAATATACGTTTCGTCATCCATTATGCAGCAAGAATATTTTTTTATAAAACTTGACTTCAATTTCCGTGCTCTGTTTTTGGCCTCTAAAATTTTAGCAGCGTTCCTGTCAGGAACTTTTTGAGCCTTGTATGTTTTTAAACCTGCATTAGCTTTAACTTTTCGTACCAAATAGTCCGAGCACTGAGCTAACCGAGCTGCTTTCCTACCGGATGTGTTGGGAGCTCTTTTGAAAATGCGTTCTATTTTTTGGCTTTAGAAACATCATGTGGACCATTCCTTCTACCTGAACTAGGTTTTCTATCAACTGACAAGTTCTCTCTAACTTGATCAAAAAAAAAAATCAAATAATACTTTGGTTGAAAAATGTAATGAAAAACGTGTGTTAAGAATTTTTCGATCTCACTCCTTAAGACCAATATTTTTGCTAAATGTATGGATATAAATATTTGGTTATGAGTTATGTGCGTTTTTTCTGATTTTCGAACATTGTATGTGTGTTTTTCTAAAAGGGACCATATATGGGAGCTATGATCAATTGTGGACCGTCCGGAAAAACATTTCATAATGTTATTTCTCTTTATATAAGGAATACCTGTAATATCAAATAAAATTTATATCGATATCTTAACTTAGTAATGAGTTATGCGCGTTTAAAAGATTTTCGGTAGGGGACCTTGTATGTGAGCTATCACCAATTATGGACCGATCCAAAAAAGCTTTCATTGTAATATTTCTGTATATAAGAGCAATACTTGTACCAAATTTTATATCGATATCTTAATTTAGTAATGAGTTATGTGCGTTTAAGTGATTTTCGGGAGGGGACCTTGTATGGGAGCTATGACCAATTATGGACCGATCCAAAGAAGCTTTCATCGTAATATTTCTGTATATAAGAGCAATACATGTACCAAATTTTATATCAATATCTTGATTTAGTAATGAGTTATGCGAGTTTAAGTGATTATCGGGAGAGGACATTGTATGGGAGCTATGACTAATTATGGACCGTTCCAAAA
Source organism: Lucilia cuprina (assembly GCF_022045245.1). NCBI lineage: Eukaryota > Metazoa > Arthropoda > Insecta > Diptera > Calliphoridae > Lucilia > Lucilia cuprina. Next base: position 5,829,466 of record NC_060949.1, read on the forward strand.
AAGCTTTCATTGTAATATTTCTGTATATAAGATCAATACTTGTACCAAATTTTATATCGATATCTTAATTTAGTAATGAGTTATGTGCGTTTAAGTGATTTTCGGGAGGGGGCCTTGTATGGGAGCTATGACCAAATATGGACCGATCCAAAGAAACTTCCATGCTTATATTTCAGTATATAAAAGCAATACTTGTACCAAATTTTATATCGATATCTTGATTTACTAATGAGTTATGCGCGTTTAAGTGATTTTCGGTATGGGACCTTGTATGGGAGCTATGACCAAATATGGATCGATCCAAAGAAACTTCCATGGTTATATTTAAATATATAAGAGCAATACTTGTACCAAATTTTATCGATATCTTAATTTACTAATGAGTTATGCCCGTTTAAGTGATTTTCGGGAGGGGACCTTGTATGGGAGCTATGACCAATTATAGACCGATCCAAAAAAACTTTCATTGTAATATTTCTGTATATAAGGGCAATACTTGTACCAAATTTTATCGATATCTTTATTTAGTAATGAGTTATGCGCGTTTAAGTGATTTTCGGGAGGGGACCTTGTATGGGAGCTATGACCAATTATGGACCCATCCAAAAAATTTTTCCTCTGAATAAATTCTATTATCATAAAATTTTAATTTCTAAAATTTTGTGAAGATATCGACATAACGACGGAAGTTATTAACAAAAAACCAAATTTCCGGGAATATGTACTTTTGTATGGGAGTTATATGAAATTGTGGACTGATTCTGGCGATTTTCCACAGATATTAAGCTTTTGTGCGGAAACGAATGCGTGCCGATTTTTATGGAATTATCTTGCATAGTTTTCGAGAAAATTACATCAGAATGTGTAAAAAATGCTTATTTTTTCGAGGTTGTTTCAAATTTTGATTCATAACTTTTCCCGATGTGAACCGATTTTGCCCATTTTCAATACCAAACTGCTTAGGATAACAATAAATATTTTCGGTGAATTTGGTTGATGTCCTTGGCTTAGATTTAACGTGAGCGTGTTTTAGGCAGACAGACGGACATAGCTAAATCGACTCAGAATTTCATAAGGACCAAAAATATATATACTTTGTTGGGTCTCAGATGAATATTTCTTGGTGTTACACACGGAATGACAAAGTTATATACACCCTCTATCACCACTGATGGTGGTGGAGGGTATAAAAACACATTAATTTAGCTGTTATTTTGGCATATAGCTATACTTCATGGAATTGTTTACTAATATATTTAAAAAGTATTTTAAATAATTACTCAATTTTTTACGCGCTTTAGCGCAATTCAAAAAAATCTATATAGGACTTTTTGGAAAACAGTTTTTATATTGACTTTTTTCCCATTTTATGCACAGATTTGAAGATTTCTTTCGACATATGAGTTAAGAGACTTTATCGGGTATATTTGACCAATTATAATACTGTGTAAAGGCAATCATCCACATTGGCAGAATCATCCAGAATTTAACAAGATAAAATAAAACCTCGTTTTAAGATTTATCCATAAAATCTAAATAAAAAATTTCATAAAAATCGGAATGGTAAATATAGCCTACTTCGTTTTTTCATATAAGTACCACAAAAGATTTAACTAAGAATGTTCCTATAAAAATATGAACGGATGGACGGGCAAGATTTGTTCGCTCCAAAAAGTGATTTTAAGTTGATCAGTGCACCAAAAGGTGGGTGAGATTCCAATATATTAAAATATATATTGAATTTTATATAGTTTGAAACACACAGCACTTTTTGCTAACTCCTGAACCAAAAAATATATTGATAAATTAAATATTAAATATTTTCAGTTCAGTCTGTCACATACATATTTACATATGAATATGTATGTAAGAATTAAAATTAAATACTAAAAACAAAACAATAAAAAAAAATAACATAGTCTAGTATATCTGTATAATAGAAGTACAACATAAAAATTATTGTGAAGTTATTGTAGTGTACTAAAAAATTATATTTAGCTGGAAAAATTTAATTTTAGCTTGAAACTGGATAAGCATCAAAAAAGCTGGACAATCCAGCCAAGCTGGCAACCCTAAGTTTATTAGAGAATGCACAGTGGGGCAGAATGGAAATTTTTTGGAAATAAATCTGGCATTTCTAAACGGCTGATCCGATCGGGATAAAATTTGGCGTGAGCGTAGCCAAGGAGTATTCGAGTTTAAGTTTTGAACCCCGCAGATGCCCCAGGGACGGAGCTGTGGCGGCTCAAAGTAGGGTACCTACGACATGTAAAATTTTTAAACTCATGCCCAAATACAAAGATTTTTATATTTTCTGAAAGCGCTCGACGAGATCTTGAAAAAACATTCTTAGACATACTACTTATCTCTTATAATATCCGAGTTATAGACATTTTTTTGAATACCGGGCGTAATTTTGGACCAAATTAGTTAGACAACAAAATTTCCAATAATATACAAAAAATTTCAGATCAATATCATTTACAGATCCAAAAATATATGTTTTTTAATTTAAAAATTCAAAAAATTTTAGATTTTTGCCGTTTTTTGCCCAAAATGTGTCTTAACTCTTTTATTAATAAAATAAAATTTTCTTTTAGAACATATAACAATTTTATAGTTTTCTAAAAGGTATCTTTATGCAGACCGCTTTGGCGAAAAAACTTGTCCTATTTTTTGAAAATGTTGCCACTGCGTCCTTCCGAATATGACCTATTTTTTATCAAAACTTCAAATCCCAAAGCTGGGATCTGAAAACTGAAAGCAGTTTTGGAAACCTCAATATGTTTTCTATTTACTCCAAAAGTATTTTCCCAGCCCTGAAAGAAATGTGGACCCTATGGGCACATTTTTGGGAATTGCGGGATGCCCTTTGACCTTTTTTTTTGCATTTTCTTTTTGAAATGACAAATTTAACAAGCGTTGAAGATTTCATTGATTTTGTCATATATCACATATTTGTTAAATTTCTAAAACTATGATTTATATCAAAATTTTAATAGGGTCGCAGATAGCTACAACAATTTAGTCCATATTTATCCCTTAATATCTTTTTTTAGTTAGATATGGAAATTCTCGACCCTTGACAAAAAATTTCAAGCCAATATCTCAATTACATTCAAAAATATGTTCATTTAAACCTGTATTATTTAATTTCATATTTTTCATATTTTAGTATTAAATATGACAGAACATGTTTAAATCTTATATTTACCTATTTTCTATTTGTTTGTTTATCCTTATAATTGAAAGGTCCTATTATGCTTAAATTTTCAGCAATTTATAACTATTTTTTACTTAAATTTTTTCGACAGATCATTTCGTTCTGTTTCGTTTATGATCATGTGGGTAAAAACATACAATTAATGATAATTTCGATTCATTCACTAATAAGAAATAAATATCAATTACAGGTTATAGTAATATAGTACTAAATGTTAATAGGTAGACAGTTCGTAATTTTTTACTTTGGAATACCTGTAACGGAAATGACAAGAATTGGTATATAAGTAAACTTCTCAGATTTTAAGTACCATATTTAATAAATCTACAATGAAGATTACATTAAAGTACGAAGAGTTGTGTTCCGTTTAATGGAGTCTATCTCGAATACTCCTTGGCTACGCTCACCCCAAATTTTATCCTGTGGAAACAATTGTAGGAAATAATTGTTCAATTTTAATTGGCGTTACCTAATCGCAGCTTTAATGTATGTGAAAACGATCTTTGTGATATATCAGCCCAGTATAGTAATGTTATTATGATGGGAGACTTTAATGTTGATTTATTTTTAAGGACAGAAGAAGTCTATAATTTTTGTAACCACTCTTCTTGTTCCTTGGTTCATAATTCGCAACAAACACATTACTGCAATGATAGACATAGCACATCGCTTATTGATTATTTCTTGGTTTCAAATATTGAAGAAGTTAGTCACAAAGGACAATTTCAACTTCCCGCTTTAAATTCTAATCATGCAATAATATGTATCTCTGTAAATTAATTCAAGAAGCGACCCCATTTTCTATAAAGATTACAAATCTTTTAATTTAAATCATTATATATCAGATTTAAGGCCTTTGGATTTTTCACCTATTTATACGAATTATTGCCAGATGTTAAAATATCATTTTTTATCTCATAGTTTATGAGTTGTATAATAACCATATTCCCTTAAGGCAACTTAAAAAAAGGAATCCCAACGATTGGATAAATCATTCTGATATAAAAGCTTCTAAAGATTTAGCTTTCCGGGCAATGCGTGAGAGTAGATCGGAAAATACTGTTAGAAATTACTATATCTTAAGAAATAAACTTAAATTCATCATCCGGAGAACTAGGAGGCGATGTTACATAAACTTTTTTTCAAACTGTGATCAAGGGCAAATATGGAAAAGATTGCGATCTGTCAGGACTATAAGGGATAATCAAAATAACTTGGAAACACATTTAATGAATATGCAAGAATGCCAAGGGTTCAGGGTCCAGTTATAGCGTTTGATCGAACATCAAATAATTTGACTGGTTTTTCCTTTAGAAATGTCAATGAAACGGAAGTTTTAAATGCATTATTAATGTTAAAATCAAATGTAGTAGGTGCGGATATGATACCTTTAAAATTCCAAAAATTATTTTTATCAGAAATAGTAACCCATCTCACTTTTATTATAAGCTCTTGTATTACTAGATCCTACTTCCCATTGGAATGGAAAGTAGGTAGAATTGTTCCTGTTCCCAAAGTAAAAAATCCAATTTCGGTAGAGGACTTTCGTCCAATAACTATTCTATCTTGCTGCTCTAAGATATTTAAAATCCTGTAAAAGACCAGATGGAACCGTTTTTAGAAGAATTTGGTGCTATAAATTCATTTCATTCCGGATTTCGGAAGGGCTTTAATACATCGATCTTAATGCTAGGTTTCACATAGTCTATTCGAGAAAATTTAGATAACATTAAGAGTTTTAGTGTTTTTAGATTTAAATAAAGCATTTGACTCTTTATGTCACGAATTGATAGCTAACAAATTAATTGACCAGTTTGGTTTCAGTACGCTGTCTAGTAAGCTTCTGTATTTGCTTCTAAGTAACCGCTCTCAATATGTTAGAGTAGGATATTTTTAAAATTTGTTCCAAGTTCAAGTGTTACACTTACGCGGATGACATTCAGTTACTGGCAAGCTTTCGTAGTAATAATTTGAAGTCATTTGAAATGGATTTAAACATTGAATTAGACAATGTTGTTACCTGGTCTAGGCAAAATTTTCTTGATCTTAACCCTAATAAATGCAAAGTTATGTTCTTTTCAGGAAATTGGGTACATTTTCTTGAGTACATACAAATCGCTCAGCTTCCATATTGACCATAAATTGACTTTTTCTCACCACTTTTTCTCTAAAATCTTTAAGTATAATAAATTTACTTTTGGAGGTTCAACAAGGTCAAATACAATAGTCTACCCAATGCATTCTTCTCTTATTATGCACAAATATTTTATTATGAAAGTGGCAAGAGTATGGAACACAATTATTCCATATACTGAAAGAAGATTTTCACTTAGTTTGAGAATATTTTTAAAATGGCAGTTTAAAAGAAACTAATATTTTATTCCGATATTAAAATATCTTTATTTAGGGTTGCTAATCATCATTCTTCCTTCTAGTTAGTTGTGTTTGTACATATAAAATTGGGGGTAAATTGTTAAGTAAAACTTTTACATATTAAGTTATTATTTTTATAAATATTTAAGAATTAATATATTTGTGTCAAAATTTGAATTTAATCTGCAGCTATTTGGCTCCTTGGGCTTACAGCTGTTATGGATATTAATAAATAAATAAAAAATAACCTATAAATATAATCAAAGCTGTTTTTTTAATGTATAAAAATTATTAAAATTATAAATTAGTTTATAAAAATTAAAAATACTAACTTTTTCATGTTCTTTACTTATTGTTTTTTTTTTTTAAATTAGTTTTCAAAACAAAACAGCTGTTTAGTTTATGTTTGTCACACGAAAATAGAGCACGCTCTAATCGAAAAAAATACATATGTATTTCCACATGTATTTTACATATGCAATGTTTGATTTGTATCATACGATATGTACAACTTTTACAAATGGAAATTTTGACAGTGCATATGTAAAATACATGTCGTCTAATAGCACCTTTAGTAAGTTTTAGAAATTATTAATTATATAGGTAATAGGATTGTTTTGCCTGTTAAAGTTAAAAAAATTTACATAAAATTTATGTAATCCCGTTATTCCGAAATATCCCCGGATTGCAATCCTCAAAGATTATTTTCTTAATAAAAGCCAAGCTAAACAAAGCAACTCCTGTATAGGCTTTGATCACACTGTCAAACATTATATAAAAAAATTTCAAGCTACTTTAATTAGGGTTCAATAGTTGAATCGAAAAGTCGACTTTTTGCATTTAGGTAAAAGTCGACTATCAACTTTTTGCATTTAGTTAACAGTCTACTTTTCGACTATTCAACTTTTTGCATTTTATACAAAGTCGATTTTTCGACTTTCTTCAGTTAGTTAAAAGTCGACTTTTAGTATTTTGTAAATAGTCGACTTTCCGACATTTTTCGACTATTTTCGCCCGTTTTCGACTATTTTCGTTTTTTTCGACTCTTTGACTATTTTCGACTATTTTTGACATTTTCCGACCTTTCGACTTTTTGACTATTTTCGACTTTTTTCTACGTTTCGACTATTTCAGACTTGTCGACGATCTTCCACTATTTTCGACTGTTTGACTATTTTTGTCTTTTTTTGACTTTTTTCCGACTTTTGAACTATTTTTGACTTTTCCCGACTTTTCGACTTTTTCCGACTTTTATTTCCAAAGTCGACTTTTCGACTTTTTTCACAGAAGATAGTCGAGTTATCTACTTTTTTGGAACAAAATAGTTGACTTCGACTTTTCAACTTTTTTCAACAAAAAACGATTGTTCGATTATTTGAAAGTTGATTTATAGAACCCTGACTTTAATATGTGCATGGTCATATTGTTGTATGAAGTTAGATCTAGTATTAAAGGATTGCATTACATACTGAATGAACAACAAACTGACTTTGTGTCAGATACCTGGCATGGAGATTACTTTGAAAATAAAGGGTCTGATTGGCTAGCAAATATGTAATTTCCCTGAATGAGCGTTGTAGTAGGACTAGGTTTAGTGCGAAGTATTGACCGTTTCATTACAAACATTCTATATATATATTCTTTTTTTCATTTATTAATTGTAACCAAAAAGTCAATCCATTGAGAATATACATATATGAAATTTGAGCACTCTAGCTTCTTCCGTTTTAGACCTGGCTAAATTGCCTGTGAACATTAGAAACACATAAAATTATTATAATTATGGGTCTAAAACGTATACATATCCCGATAATATACATATCGGGATATGTATATGTAATCATTATGTAATGTATATGCATCCATTGTTTCAATGGTGGATATAAAAACTGTAACTATGAGTCAGGAATATGTCAAATCAAAGAAATGAATTACAAAGAAAATCATCTTAGTGTGAGTTTGTAATTCAGTTGAAAATTGTACAAGTATTTATTATATCTAAAATAAAACTCTAAAAATATTTTCTTTATAATTAATTTTTATTGATGAAAGAAAAAAAATGAAATTGTTTTTGTGATTTAATAAACAGACAGGAAATTACTTAAATTGGGGATATCTAAAGAAATGTTGTCCTAAATGTAAAGACTAAATTGAAACAGTTCCATCGTCACACAAACAATAAACAAAAACACCATGGTTGGGCCTACTCTAACAACCGGTAGTGTATGTGATTGCTTTCAAAGGCACAAAGTTATATTACATATTTTTACACCCTTCACCTTCGTGAGAAGGGTATATATAAGTTTGTCGTAATGTTTGTAATTTCTATAATGACATTATAAAGTAGCGATCGGGAAGATCGCTATTTAAAATCAGCAAAATTGGTCCATAAATAACGGAAAAATGAGCTAAAATCCGAGACAACCTCTGAAAATTTCATCAAAAACTGAGATTTTTATTCATGCTCAAACAGAAATTGCAAAATACATAATCATACGGTAAATTTTGTTATTGTACTCTTGTTTATAAAAACAATGCAGAGTGGGAGCAGCACAGCGAAGTTAAAAGCCATAAAAGGGAACTTTTTGGTACTTTTTCGTTTTTCAAATGTAACTTTTGATATTGAACCTAGGAACATAAAATTAAGTATGAAGATTCGGAATAAGGCGAGAACAAAAAAATGTTACTTTTTGGTACTTTTTCGTTTTTCAAAAGGTACTTTTGAGTTTTCTATATTAATGAACTTAGAAACATGAAATTATGTTTGATTAGACAAGAACAAATCGATTGAAATTTTTGGTACTTTTTCGTTCTGAAGAAGGTACTTTTTGAATTTCCTATAATACTGAACCTAGAAACATAATATTAAGTATGTAGAGTCGGAATTAGGTGAGAACCGGAAAACGTGAACTTATTGGTTTTTTTTAAAGTACTTTTTGAATTTTCTATAATATTAAATCTAGAAACTTGAAATTAAGTATGTTCAGCCCGAAGTAAGTGATTTGAAAGAAGAGTTTTTGATACCGACTTTTTTAACACACCATGGTGAAGGGTATATAAGATTCCGCACAGCCGAATATAAAAATCTTGTTATATTTTCCATTTATTTTTTCATTTTATTTTTCCACCCACCATTTATGGGATTTTATTCACCCATTCATTGATATAACAATAAAAACATTGAACAAGTGCGAATGTTATGTATGTTCAATCGGTAAGGTTTAACTTTATACATACTTCATTTGTCTATAATAAATTTATTTTGTATACTATTTCCTACTTTTCAAATAAGATTCTTACAGGCTGGACTTGGTTAAACATTCCATTTAATAACTTTTAAAAACTACCAATTTTAATTTAATATTTCGTGAAATTTGCATTTTTTATTTTCTACTTGCTGTAACAATCATATATTAAATAGTAATAATACCCTTCTCTATAACGTAGTGTACATAAAGTTGAACTGTTTCATTTTTATCATTGTTGTACTCGACATGACTTCTTTATGAGTACGATATTGCGTGTATTATTATTTTTTTGTTTCAAAAAGAAGAGGATTTGTATTGAAATTATAATTACTCGGAAATCCTGCAGAGAAAACGTGCAACTTGTTTTCATACATACATATAAAATTCGTTTAAGAATGTTTGTATTACATGAATATAGTGTGTGTGTATACCCAGCATTGTTCGGGCATTTATTCCCTGTTAAAATGGCAAAACATTATTTGTAGAATTTATAAAATTAAAAATTTTAACCTTATATTAATTAATTATAATTAATTTTAGACCATTTTATAGCGAAATCATAATTTATGCAAAATTGTCATTACAAAAAGATAGAAATACCTACTATTTGTTAAAAAATTGTTGTTGACATAAAATATATATGTATAAAATAAATTTTAGTTTTGAAAAACAGAATATTATGTTTAGCTTTATATATCTTTATGTTGAATTTAATTCGGTAGAGAGATTTTGGATTGTAAAAAACTAACTTATGTTGAATTTAATAGCTATACACGTATTTTTAAACCAGTAATGATCGTTATTTTTATGGAATAAATTATGGACCGATGCTCATAAAATTCGGTAAAGATATTTAGGCTTGTAAGAAATATTCTTATGTACATATATCGAGTGTCATAGCTTTACTGACATTTTTAAGCTAGTAATAAGCGTTAATGTAATTTTTGAACGGGACTATATATAGATATAGGTCCTCATAAAATTCGGTAGAGAGATTTTTACTGGTAAGAAATTTACTTATGCGGAATTTGGTAGAGAAATTTTGCAAATATGTAAATAAATAAATATATACATATATAGTCAAAAATTGTACACTTGTGACCTAAGTCCCTATGTTACCCTCTCGGAAAAGTTAAACTAATAATATCTATTGACCTTTACGTGTATTAGAGTGCTCAAAAAAACGAAGTTGCGATTTTAAAATATTTGTTTGGGATATATTCTAAAAAATGTTTGTTACTTTGTTTTTACCCTTATAATATAACTTGTTCTCAGCTATGGTCACAAAAGATTTTTTTCAACGGCCGTTTCAAATCTCCAATTTCAGTTTTTTTTTAATTTGTTAAACAAATTTTAAAATAGCAGATCTCATGGAAATTTATTGAAAAAAGATAAGGATATTAAACGGTAAAAAATTACATCCATATATCTTACATTTTAGCTGTACCTGCGATTTAAACTCAGCATATTTCGGGAAAATCGAAATAAGGATAATAAACGGTAAACAAATAAGATACATATGTATATCTTACATTTTAGCTGTACCTGAGATTTGAACTCGGCGGAAAATCGATTATTTTCGTAATATTTTAGAGAATTCTTATTAATTATTTCTTAATGCACATTTTAAATAAAGTATATTTAGAGCATTATAGTCCAGATAATATAAAATATATATCCGAAGATAAATTAAATCGGAGATTTTCAACCCATAAACTATGGAGTTCAAAAGTCAAGTTTTGAAATATTTGGGAATTCTTAGTGTTTCATATCGAAATAATATATATTTGTCGGTCATATTTACCAAAAATGACTGGAATTTACCATATATAGTCGAATATTTAAAATAGTGTAAAAAGGTAGATTAACCCTTTAAGGTTCTTGGGAATAATTTAAGACCAAAGTCCAAAAATTCGAAAAACACTATCTATTTGAATAATGCTCTTTATAATTAGAGGAATAACAGAAATAAAACAAGAAGGTGAGGTGAATATTTTTAAAAGAAAAATTTTATTTTTGAAACTGATAATTTATGTAATCCTGTTATTCCTCTGACTATATAGAGCATTATTTTAATGGATAGTTTTTTTTTAAATTTTTTAAACTTCAGGATTAAATTTGTCCCCTGTATTTAAAAGGGTTAATTTTACTTGTATAGCTGTTATTTTAAAAATAAGACTTTACACTAAGAATTCAAGTAATATTTATTAAGCATGGCCAACAAATAAATAATATTTCGACATGATATACTGAGAATTCAAAAATTTTACAAAATTTAATATTTGAACTCCACATTTTATGGGTTAAGAATTTGAATAAAATTTGGAAAATATATTTTATATTATCTGGTCTTAAATACTCTGAAAATACTTTGTTTAAAATGTGCAACAGTAGAGAATGATTACGTATTATTTAAAATTTTACAAAAAAATGCGATTTAGGAGAGTACACCTACACTGTAAATATTTTTGATATAATTTGTTCACCGTTTTATTAACTTATCTGTTGTTGAAAAAAATCAAACATTCTTCACCATAGCTGACAACAAGTTGGCGTTATCATATACGGATAAAAATTGTTATTCGATTTTCCTAGTTTTTTACATGACATTATTTTAGAAGACATAGAACAATTCCAGAAGGGGAGACGGCCTGTCGGATAAATGCTTTTCTTTCATACAAGCTTAAAGTACCCTAATGTATATTGATAAAATAAAATTTGCAAAAAGTCGAAACGCTTAGATCAAGTTAATATATTCTATAGGATTGAGCCACGCTGAATTCGTATCTGACCTCCGATTTCATCCATCACATATCGTGTTCTGTTGTTAAACAATATTTGCGCTTTTTGGGACAGTGCCAAGATTACTAAATTTATAAAATTAATTTCATCTGAAAGTCCATTTAAAATAAAATTATCTCGAAGAAGAAAGAAGATATGTTAGATGTTAAGCCTTTATTTTAAATCTAACGGAATTGGACTATTTTATAAATTTTAGAGTACGATATTTCAAATCATAGATGTGATGGAAAATTCAGCTCAGCTTAATCCTCTAGAAAACTATACTATGGTATCTGGGTTAAAAATTTGTCGGCACGTGTAATTATAAGTCAATAAGAAGAAAATCGGTCATAAACCAATTTTATATTAACCTAATTATTTTGAAAAAAAATTTTTTTGATCTGCTCAAAATTTAACCTACTCCTATATAACACCTCTTGTAGATTATAATTACTTTATCAATAAATCAACTTTACAATAAAAATATATAGAAATAGACATAAATATTATTTTCTACGAAGTTTATACTAAAAAGCATTAATTTAAGTAAACAGTCGTATTAGCTTACTTGTTTCCTGCTTTATTGATTTGGTCTAGAAAAATGCAATGAACAGATTTCTTGTAAGCTATACAATTGTCAAAAAAAAATGTCAACTGAATGAAACTCAAACAAACAAACAAACTCACCCATGCATCTATAATATAAACTTATGTATATGGAGTAATATATGTACATAAATGTACTACAATACATCCATAAACAATACGTTGTTACATTCGCACGTGCATATACATATGTATGTATACTCATTAAGGCGTTTCATCAAAAAACCTTATTTTGGATTTATATACCTCTTAAAGCAACAGATGAATTCACACAGGCCAAAGGTTTTCTTATACAGATTAGGGTCTTTAATGTACTGTGTATTTATTAGGGGGAATTGTTACAGATTTTGTCAGAAGTTATATAAATTACTTTTCGTATTTACGTACACCAAAATCATTATCCCGAATATCATCACTATCCAATTATTTAATGAATTTTGTATATTTTGTGGGTTATAAAAATGTGAATAATATTGTATTATATTTAATTCATATGGGAAGTGTCAATCCCCATTAAAAGTCCGCCCATTTTTATTTAAATGTTCAATTGGATGTCAAAGTTCTTCGTGTAAAATTTGAAGATTCTATCACTAATAGTTTCTCAGATATAAAACTATCTATTTATTTGATATGAGGTTCCAAGACACATCCACCTTTAAAGAAAAACTGCTCTTTTTAACAAAATGTTCGGATGAATATAGAACAATTGAACAAAATTTGAAGCATCAAGTTCTATTAGTTTTCAAGATAAAAGAAAAGGGTTTGGGGGGTGGTTGTTATGATGTTGTTATAACTGATTATTAGAGTCCGACCGAGCTCAAAATTTCGTTCGGTACAGAACACCGAACCCGAACTTTGGTAAATTTAAAAGTTCGTCCGAACCCGAACATTGTTCGGTGAACACGAACTTTTTTCTTAAATGAATAACGCATTTCTGATTAAAAAGTAATACATTTATAATATTTAAAACCAAAATACCAATCAAACTGCAACAATAGCTTAGGTCGTATCGTTTTTGTAAAAAACTGACAGTCTATCTGACTGACAGACGTGTCTATAAGAACCTAGAGAAAAAGGACCAAGAAAATTTTAATGTAACAAATGAGATCAAAGATTTTAAGTCGAAACTAGATAGTTCAAATTAAAGGTTTCACTTTTCTTAGCTTTTTAATCACTTTTATAGTTAACAGTTTTTCAAATCAGCTGAAAAAAACGAACAGTTAAAAAGGCGTTCAGTACCTATGTATATCGGAAATTTATTGTACAGCCAGATGTATGATAACTTCTGTAAACAAATTTCCAGCATTTTTAAAACTTTTTGATGATGTAAAAATATGATAAATAAACATTTTATAAAAAGTTCGGCTTTCGGTCAATATTTCGCCGAACACCGAACATTGGCCGAATCTCACTTTTTACCGAACCCGTACCAGAACGTTCGGTCGGACATTACTGATTATGATAAAAATAACTGAGCCCAAAGTGCCACATAATGTTAACAAATTTGCTACATACAATGGAAAACCACTTCACAAAGTGTAAAAAATAAAATGTTTAAAAATTAAAGAATAAATAGAAAGAATGAAAAGGGTATAGATAAAAAAGAAAATGGGGAAAATCTCAATTGCAATAAATCATTATTTAGAAGATAAACAAATATTTTATTGAAAATGGTATAAGAAAATCGAAATAATCTAAGCAGTGTTGCCAGGTTAGCTTTTTAAGGCTAAATTTAGTGTTTTAATTTATCATTTAGCTTAAAAATTTATGTTTTAGCAGGTCGCAATTTTTGTACATGGATGGACCGGTCCATGTACAAGCACTTTGCTCAAGTATTTGAGCTATCTAATGTCCGACACTTGCTGCCCGTTGCTTAACTTCCGAGATGTAAAACATAACTTCCGTCTACAGATGGGATGGCTTCTGTTAAGTCGGCAACAGCACCTAGAGACGTATCCGGTAGACCGAAGTACGAATTCGTGAAATAAGCCGAGACTTATTTCTTGCTCACAGGAACACACTGTTTAATTCTGGTATGGACAGAGTTTAATCTGAACATGCTTGGAACATATAACCAAGCACACTTCTGATTTATACGACACATTTATAAGAGATAAACATACGACACATTCATTTAGGTATACGGGTAGGGTAAGGCTCGTATTATATACAATTGACACCAACTTATTTCCAAAGCGTAGACACACAGTCACTCCTCGGTGGGGTATCTGTTGTTCTCACATCAACCATTTAACCGCCACTTACTTGGATCCCGAAGAAACCTCAACCAACTGACCAGCCAGGACTGGCCACCTGTGGTTCTCTGGTTAGACCCCATGGCAAAACCAGTGAGTGCGTACAAAGGGTATATATAAGTTATTTCTATAGTAGGGGCTTTTTTAATAACTGGATTTATTTTATTTTAAGGAAAAACTCTCTTTGGAGGCTGATATTTAATTTTGGCCATCATTATCGGAAAATGCGCTGTGTAAGCTCATACAAGGTCAAAGAAGTAAATTCAATTTGGATCAGCCAAACGCAGAAAGAGAAACTATTAATGTAGTGGTGGGAAAATAAAAAAAAACATAGAAAAAATATTTCCTAATTACGCTTGTTATAATCAAGTTTTATAACAAGTAAAATGGTAAATTTTACAGATAAAAATTATCCAAAGAAAAGAAAAATATTTATTTCTTCGCAAAGATTAGATTTTTATACACTACACCACTATAATGGGGAGTATTATGCGCAACCTTAAAGTATACCAATACCAAGATAATTTTATGAAATTTGGCACATACTCATTTCTTGTTTCAATCCATTATTTCGCCTAGCCCCCATACAAACGTACCCCCCAAATCGGGCCTTTAGGCTCATAATTACGTTAAATGTTCTATTATGTCAACAAAAATCTGCAAAACTTAGTTTTATAAAACGATAAATGACACTACTAATTTTTATATTGATCGGGTTTTTGGTACTTTTTTTGTTTTTAAAAGGTACTTAATACTTTGAATTTTCTATAATATTGAACCTAGTAACATGAAATTAAGTATGTATGTTCGGAATAAGGTGAGAACACATAAAAGGGAACTTTTTTGTACTTTTTCGTTTTGCAA
Organism: Lucilia cuprina; assembly: GCF_022045245.1. NCBI lineage: Eukaryota > Metazoa > Arthropoda > Insecta > Diptera > Calliphoridae > Lucilia > Lucilia cuprina. The sequence goes on from NC_060949.1 coordinate 5,844,816, forward strand.
AAGGTACTTTTTGAATATTCTATAAAATTTAACCTAGGAACATTAAATTAAGTATGTAGAGTAGGCGAGAATCGGAAAAAGTGAACTTTTTGGTACTTTTTCGTTTTACAAAAGGTACTTTTTTGAATTTTCTATAATTTTAAATCTAGAAGCATGTTGAGCCCGAAGAAAGTGATGTAAAAGAGAGACTGTTTTTTTAACACACTTTGGTGAAGGGTATATAAGATTCGGCACAGCCGAATATAAAAGTCTTACTTGTTTTAACATTAAATTTTGATATAACTCCATCTGTGAGCCGCTTCTGACATTATGATTTGAAATTTATTTAACCTCGATTAAAAACTTTTGCCATATCCACGAGACTTACCTACAGTGCAAGAACTAACATTTGGATTTAATGAATCCAATTGTTTAAAAAATGCTGCTGATATAATTTTACGCCTGTTTATAAAAACAAAGCAGAGCCACTAGTGTGTTGTTATTGGCTAGGAACATGAAATTAAGTATGTAGAGCCTGGCTTAAGTTAGAACCCATAAAATGGAACTTCTTCGCACTTTTTCGTTTTTTCAAAACGTATTTTTTAAATTTTCTATAATATTTAACCCGGAGATATGAAACAAGGAATGTGAAGTCCGGATGAGTCAAGAACACATAAAAGGGAACAAAAAGTGGGCGGAAAAAGGTCGTTGCATTTCATTAAGATCACAACAGGCACGAAATTAGTGGCATAGGTATATTTATTCGAATTTTATGTATTAAACATTCTCTTCCTCAAACAAACCTAACCTTCCGCGATAGAACTATGCAAATTCATGAATCATAAAATCCAGACCAAAAAGTTGATTTCAAAAATACACTAAATGTTGCCAAATTTCTTGAAAATCGGTTCATGTTTTTCTTATAACCACCATCAAAAAAGATAGGGGGTATATTTATTTTATCATTCCGTTTGCAACACATTGATATATTGGTCATATACCCATAAAAGTATATTACATTCTAAGACGATCCAACCATGTCTGTCCGTTCATTCGTCCGTCCGTAGCACTCATTACTGGCCTAAACATTCAAGTATATAATGTACCCTTCAGAAAGTGTATGGGGGCTAGGTGAAATAATGGACCTATTTTAACCATTTTCAATAGGCTTCGTCCCTGTGCCAAAAAACATGCTTGGTCCAAATTTCATCAAATTATCTTGAAAATTGCGGCCTGTACCTTGTGCACAAGGTTTACATGGACAGCCAGCCAGCCAGCCAGCCGGACAGACGGACATGTCTTAATCGACTCAAAAAATGATTCTGAATCGATCGGTATACTTAAAGGTGGGTTGACCAATATTTTTGTATGTTACAAACATCAGCACAAACTTATAATACCCTCCCCACTATAGTGGTGTAGGGTATAAAAATGAATGTGTGTTTGTTTGTATGTTTGAACGTTATAGACTACTAAACGGCTGAACCGATTTCCTTGAAATTTTCACTGCGTATTCCTGTATGTCTGGAATAGGTAATAGGCTACTTTTTATCTTGAAATTTCAAGAGGGCGAAGAGCCACACCCACATTAAGATAATATAAAATTAATATATTTGAGATATAGTCCTCAAATTTTGCCAGAGCCACTTTAGTGTCAATATGATTATTTAGGATAACAAGTTGGCGGACTAGCGTTAGGGGGCGTGGCACCTCTCATATAAATTAAATACAAAGATTCGTTTATCTTGGAAACTGTTATAGCTAGAAACCTAAAATTTTGCATGAATAACTTTAACATCCATGTAAACATTTTGCGTAATAAATTGGCGGACTACCAATGAGGGGAGCGGCAGCTCCCATATTAATTAAATAAAAAATGTGTTTATATTGAGATAATATACCAGTTAGAGTCCTCAAATTTTGTCGGAGACAATATGATTAGTGTCAATATGATTATTTAGGATAAAAAGTGGGCGAAGTAGCGATAGGGGCGTGGCACCTCCCATATAAAATAAATAAAAAAATCGTTTATATTGGAAACTATTACAGTTAGAATCTTACAATTTTGCATAAATAACTTTAACATCCATGTAAACATTTTGGATAATAAATTGGCGGACTAGCCATGAGGGGAGCGGCATCTCCCATATTAATTAAATAAAAAAGTGTTTTTCTTGAAATAAAATTACAGTTAGGGTCGTCAAATTTTGTCGGAGGCAAGTTAGTGTCTATGTGATTACTTGGGATAAAAAATGGGCGGACTAGCGTTAGGGACAGTGGCACCTTCCATATAATTTATATACAACTATTACAGTTAGAATGTTAATATTTTGCACGAATAATTTACACATCAATGTAAACATTTAGGTAATATATTGGCGATATATAGATAGATTGATAGATAGATAGATAGATAGATAGATAGATAGATAGATAGATAGATAGATAGATAGATAGATAGATAGATAGATAGATAGATAGATAGATAGATAGATAGATAGATAGATAGATAGATAGATAGATAGATAGATAGATAGATAGATAGATAGATAGATAGATAGATAGATAGATAGATAGATAGATAGATAGATAGATAGATAGATAGATAGATAGATAAATAGATAGATAGATAGATAGATAGATAGATAGATAGATAGATAGATAGATAGATAGATAGATAGATAGATAGATAGATAGATAGATAGATAGATAGATAGATAGATAGATAGATAGATAGATAGATAGATAAATAGATAGATTGGCATCTCTCGTATGTAACATATTGTTAATCTGGAAAACTATTGTGGTTAGAATTTTCAAAATCTTTAATTGGGTAAAACAAAAAATATTGCATATTGAGTTCATGAAGGTCGTCAAGGCTAGTATAGAACTTGGTTTTACAACTTTTTGTCGGCATAAGATTATATTAAACATAATTATAAACTTAAAAGCTCTATTCGGCGGGTCCAGTTGCATGGGGGCTAGGTGAAATAATGCACCGATGTTAACCATTTTCACTAAGTTTTGTCTACGATACCATTGAAGATCATGTACCAAAATTTGAATCGACTCAGAAAATGATTCTGAGCCGATTGGTATACTTTAACAAATATTATTGCGCGTTACAAACATCAGCACAAACCCATATACCCTCCCCACTAATGTGGTGTAGGGTATAATTAATCATAATTTTGATTTCGTGTTCGTAGTTATGCCCTATTAAAGGTGTTCAGTTATATTTGTCCGACGTGTAATCAAAGAACAATTTTTACCTTTTCCATAGGCTTTGTCCTATTGAAATTCAGCAAATTTCATTATGGAGCCGTCATTTAATTGTCTCAGAATATGATTCTAAGTAGTTGAAAAATAGTTTTGGATCTATTGTCATTCTAGGTCTTTGGTAAAAAAAATCTTGATATTGAACTTTTTTATACAAAAATAATTGTTCAATTCACAATCGATGTTGTAGCGTTGTATGTCAGCAGCTGCTACAATAGTCATAACAATGTTGTTGGTATTTTCTATGCAAAAGCTCTATGCAACTCATATGAAAATTTTTCATATGTTTTTCGAATGTTGTATAAAATTTTAGTGTTGGCAATTGTTTATTTCAACATATAAACAAAAATTCAAACGATTTTAGCATAAACAAGTAATATTTCTATATTCGGCTGTGCCGAATCTTATATACCCTTTACCAAGTATTTTTTAAAAACTGTTTATTTATTTTTTATCTCTGCACACATGTCACACATAACATACACACAAACAAATATAAACTGTAGCAGAAAGAAATATTAACCGTTGTACTGTAATACCACCGTCAAACTGATTTACCAGCCTCAACCAAATATCAGATGTATTACCAACATATTACTACTTTATCTTCTTGTTATAACCCACTTACCTTCGTGAGAACAGAACAGCATGCAAACATACAAAAAAAAAAAAATACACAGCTGAATAAAACCTAATAATGGATAAAAATGTACATGTGCGTGTGGAGACATGTACATTTTTATCCAATTCACAGTGTTGTTGTTGCTTTTTTAACAAATCATGAAAAAAATGTGACTTTCTGATGAAATTTTCAGAGGTTGTTTCGGATTTTTGCTCATATCTCCGTTATTTATAGACCGATTTTGCTGATTTTAAAATGCGATCTTCTCGGAAGCATGTCTAACAGAATTATTGAAGATTCGGATCTCGCCCATATCTGAGGAGCTCTAAAAACTGATTTTAACAGACAGACGGGCAGACAGACAGACGGACATGGCTTAATCGACTCCGCTATCTATAAGGTTCCAGAATATATATACTTTATAGGGTCGGAAAATTATATTATAGAAATTACAAACGGAATGAGAAACTTATATATACCCTTCTCACGAAGGTGAAGGGTATAAAAACGATACAGTGGTAACACTGAAATCAAAATCAAACAGCTGTTTTCAAAAACAAAAAAACTAAAATTTTATTAAAAACAGTTTATTTATTAGTTTAAAATATGGAATAAAGAAAATAAAAGAATCGAAAATTCAAAGAAATTAATTTGGTTTATTTCGCATGTTTAATATTTTTTGATTTTTTTATCTTTTGACATTGTTATGTGTATTTGTTTTGATTTTGATTTTTTGATTTTTTTTTCATTGAGAACATAAACTTATGACTTGCTGCAAAGATCTGTTTACAATCACTGTTACTACACTTTAGTAGGTACAATATACAACTTGATTGTGAATTGAACAAATATTTGTTCAAAATTCGGTAACAATAATTTAGATAAAAAATTTGCACAATTACTACATATTTTTAAGGCAAAACTGCATGTTTCTAATGAGAATCAGAATTATAAGAACTAACAGCGTCTTCCAGTATATTTTGTTCTAAAAGTACAAGTACAAGAAGTATAAAGAAGGGCGCTTAGAGATCGAGAAAATAAGAGGATCAGAAGTGAAGTGAATGCAGTGAAGTGAATCTTTCTCGATTCCTGAGCTTCTTCAAACATCATCATTATTGGTAGAGATAAGTGATTTATAATATCGGCACCATGAATTGAAATTTTGTGCACAGAAGACGGCATATAAAACCATGGATATAGCGCACCATATATTTCTGCTGTTTGTATACAATATATTTGAAATGCATACAGTATTGACGCTTCCCATCAAAATAGCCAAATATAAATTTTTATGCACAAAAGTACCAATTTTACCCGTTTTTCGCAATTTTTACCAATTTTTTATCCTCTTTAGTCCATTTTCGGAAAGTTATATAGAAAGATATATGAGGCTTCCAGACATATATCTTTCTATGTTTGATGTTACAAACATCAGCACAAACCCAATATACCCTCCCCACTAAAGTGGTGTAGGGTATAAAAACCCACTTTACGATTTTGAAGACTCCAACTAAAACAGTTTTCAAGATTTATAATATGTTACGTAGCTTCTATCTATGAAAATTTTGAATAATCTGACAGTTTCCTATATATGCGAAATTGTGTATTTAATTCATGTATGTGGTGCCCGATTATATAAATATTTACAAGAATGTAAAGGTTCTTCATTTAAAATTTTAAAATTCTAGCTCTTATAGCCTCATAGATACACGATTTTTATACCCTTTACCTTCGTGAGAAGGGTATATATAAGTTTGTCATTCCGTTTGTAATTTCTATAACATAATTTTCTGACCCTATAAAGTATATATATTCTGGATCCTTATAGATAGCGGAGTCTATTAAGCCATGTCCGTCTGTCTGTCTGTTGAAATCAGTTTTTAGAGGACCCCAGATATCGGCGAGATCCGAATCTTCAATAATTCTATTAGATATGCTTTCGAGAAGATCGCTATTTAAAATCAGCAAAATCGGTCAGTAAATAACGGAGATATGAGCAAAAATCCGAGACAACCTCTGAAAATTTCATTAAAAAATTGTTATAAAAGCAACAACAACACTGTATATATTGAAAAAGATGTACACGTGTGTGTGTAGATGTATTTGGTTTTATTCAGCTGTGTATTTTCTACTTAAATACACAGCAAAAAATATGATTTGCATTTTTTGTTAAAATAAAATTATTTTCCCTTTTGTTTTGCAAATATATTTTTAAATGAATAGAAAAAAGTATTTAAAATGTTTTCAACTATATGAGAGTAGATTGTGAGTTATTGTACAATAATTTTTATGCGAATAATGTAAGTTTGAAATTTAAAACTAACACAAATTTTTTCCAAGTGCTTTTTTTATATTATAGGCAATCAATATGAAATATATGTGGGTATTATAAACATGTTAGCAAGTTGCTGCGTAATATATTGCTCGTAAGAACATTTTATATTTTGTCTGTAAGCTGCAATATGCAACAGCTTAAATAAATAAATAAAATAAATATTTTTAGTAAATACTAAAAATATTTCGAATGCGAGCAATTAAATATATTATATTCATGAAATATATTTATATATTAATATGCATACTAGGGTGGGTCGAAAAAAAGTTGAGTCAATCACCAATACGATTAAATATATGTTAATAACATTTTTAAAAATATAAAAAATATTTTTTTGCCACGCCTAGAAATACCGCCTTATTTGTTTTTTATTAAATATTTATGGCTTGGATGTAGCTACATTTCTCCCTTAGATGATTGTGGCTATACTGGAATAAAGTACATTTAATTACATGAAATATAGGCTTTTAAAATGCTCACTTTAAGCCTAAAGAGCTATTATACAGGTATATATGTAAATATACCTGTATAGTTCTAAATACAAACAATTAATTTGCTAGGGATATAGTCGAAAAAATTTTTAAATTAATTTCCAATACAAAATATTGCATCCTACTCCCTATATTAACAAAAGAAATATTATTTTATTTAACATTTAATTCTATAATTATTAACAAAATCACGTCGTTACATAAAAAATAACTATTTATTTTATGAAAAATCAAAGTATTATGTTAAGTTTTATAAAAATGTTTTTCATGTTTTCATACAACTACTTATATGTTTCTTTTTTAAAAATGTTTATACTAATTTTTATAAAATGTGATCAATTTTTTATGATGAATTAGCCATTCTTTTTAATAAGTTCATATTTTTAGAGAATCGGGAATGGCATACCATATGATACCAGATATGAGCATAATATTAAATATGATTTATTTTTTAATATGTCATTTATATTGAATTTGTCTTAAACTTTCCTCTTTTTGGATAGAAAGAAGGATATGAAAGGGTTTGTAACTGAAAAAATAACATTTTTATAATTAATTTTCGAAAAAAGTGTTTTCGACGCTTTTTCCTTGCAAATTGATTATTTGTGTGAGAAACAGTTGATAATGAATATATGAACATTTTTTTAATATCTATAAAATGGCTGTTAATGCATAAAAGTGAGCATTTCAAAGGCTTATCTATGTAGGGTATAATGAATGTGTGTTTGTTTGTATGTTTGAACGCTATAGACTACTAAACGGCTGAACTGATTTTCTTGAAATTTTCACAGCGAATTCTTGTATATCTGGAATAGGTAATAGGCTACTTTTTAATTTGAAATTTCAAGTGGGCGATGAGCCACGCCCACATTAAGAAAATATAAAATTCGTATATTTGAGATAATATAACAGTTAGTGTATTCAAATTTTGTCGGAGCCACTTTAGTGTCAATATTACTTATTATTTAGGATAAAAAGTTGGCGGACTAGCGTTAGGGGGCGTGGCACCGCCCGTATGTATTAAATAAAAAAATTCTTGAAAACTATTAAAGTTAGAATCTTAAAATTTTGCATGAATAATTTTAACATCCATGTAAACATTTTGGGTAATAAATTGGCCAATATGATTATTTAGGATAAAGAGTGCGCTGACTAGCGTTAGGCGGCGAGGCACGTCCCATATAAATTAAATACAAAAATTCGTGTATCTTGGAAACTGTTACAGTTAGAATCTAAAAATTTTGCACAAATAATTTTAACATCCATGTAAACATTTTGGGTATTAAATTGTCGGACTACTATGGGGGCTTGAAGCCCCCATATGAATAAAATAGAAAAATTAGTATATCTGAGAATCTATTAGAGCTAGAATCTTGGCTTGGCACCACACATACGAATTAAATAAAAAATTTCTTATATCTTAAAAACTGTTAGATAATTCCAATTTTTCATAGATAGCTATGAATTGGCGAACTTACAATAATTTTCTTGGCATCTCTCATATGTAACATATTGTTAATCTCGAAAAATATTGTGGCTAAAATTTTCAAAATCTTTAAATAGGTAGAACAATATAATGAATATGCAATAACAATAACATAATATATAATGAATATGCAATAACAATAACAATGAATATGCATTATTTTTTAAGAATAAAAGCATATATTTAATTTTATCAAAAAATCATTAATCTATTATTTTAGAATTTAAATGGAATATATTATCATCAAAAAAATTATAATAAACCTTTAAGAAAATTGTTATAATTTAGTAACTAAATAATAAACGCGAATAACTCATTGCTAAATTAAAATATCCATAAAAAGTTTGATACAAGAATTGCTCATATATACAGAAATTGTTTTCCTATCGGTCCATAATTGATCATAGCTCCCATGCAATTGGTCCATAGTTGGTCATACCTCTCATACTAGGTCCCCTCCAGAAAATCACTTAAATGCACGATATTCATTACCAAATAATGATATAGATACAGAATTTTGAAATTTTGTCTTTATATACATAATTGGTCATAGCTCCCATACAAGGTCCTTTTACGAAAATCTTTTAAACGCACATTACTCATTACCAAATAAAGCAATTGAGACAAAATTTGGCACAAATATTAGTTTGGTATACAAAAATTTTATTTTAAGATTTTTTCACGATCAGTCCATAACATGGTAAGCTTTTATGTTATAAAAGCGACTTTATAATATTTTTTTTATAGACTCCACCACCATCAGTGGTGATAGAGGGTATACAAGTTTGTCATTCTGTGTGCAATACCAATAAATATTTACCTGAGGTCCTTATGAAATTCTGAGCCGATTTAGATATGTTCGTCCGTCCGTCTGTCTGACTGTGTAAAACACGCTCACGTTAAAACGAAGGAATTTAAATTAACGGAATTCAGCCAAAATATTCATTATTATCCGGTACAGTTTGATATTGAAAATGAGCAAAATCGGTTCACATCGGGAAAAGTTATTAATGAAAATTAAAAACAACCTAAAAAAATAATAATATTTAACACATTCTGAGTTATTGTACAATAATTTTTATGCGAATAATGTAAGTTTGATATTTAAAACTAACACATTTTTTTTCCAAGTGCTTTTTTAAACAATTTTTTACGATAAACAAAAACAAAATCTACGTCTCGTCAATGTTTACCAGCAATGAATACGAAAGTGTTGTTGTTGTACTCTTGCTTGTATACTGTTAAGAACAACAACAACGTATTGCTAGTGTTAAGCGCATATAAGTGTATAGAAAACACACTGTCTATAGCTAAGCGCATTTACAAAAGAGTACCATTGCGTTGTTATTTTTGTTTTTGTTTTTCTGTGTTTTTCGTTATGTATGTTTAGATGTCGGTTGGTTTAGATGCCTTGTGTATTTTGTGTTTTATTTCGTTTAGCACTGTTCTTGTTGTTCTTTTTGTTTAGCTTTTGATGTAATAATAATGTAGTCGGGAACAAATTTAAAATTTATAAAAGATGTTTAAAATACACTATGGTGAAGGGTATTTAAGATTCGGCACAGCCGAATATAGCACTCTTACTTGTTTTATATTAAAATTGTGTAGATAACGTGATTAACTAAAAATCTCTTCCGGAACACTTAATATAAAGAAACGCATATGAAGTATTTACCCGGCTGGCGGAAGCTGTTTTCTACGTCATTTTGAAATCTATTTAATGTTAACAAATTAAATAATATTGTTTTATATATACACTATGTAGATAAGGAGATTAACTAAAAAGTCTGTTCCGACACGCTTTATATAACAAAACCCATATGAGGTATTTACCCATCCGGCGGCTACTACATTATGGCCAAATATTGAAAACTACTCCACCTGAGTAGAATTATCCTTTCGCAACAACGATCCATACATTTGTAATATAATTTTTTCATGAATATGTACCTTTTTCTCAAAGGAGTTCCTCAGCAAGTGCATCACTAAGATTAGAGATGTATGGTTAGGTTTAAGCCAACATACACATGAATGACTGGGCTGTCATCCGCACAGATGACAAAATCGGGCCGACAAAATCGGGGAGTGAAGAGACACATGAGATGGAAGCTGCCAACTCTCTGCTCACTGGCATAAAACTCTCCGATCCACCTGATAAACCTGGAAATGGCACTGAAGATAGTGCAAATTAATTTGAAGCACTCAAAGTGTGCTTCAGACAACCTACGGGTTTCTCCTAGCTGAGGAGAAGCTGGACATTTGCCTGGTTCAAGAACCCTGGGTCACGGACTCAGAAGTTAAAGGGTTCCCAGCATCTACATACAACATACTATATGCAAGAAGTAATGGTAGGCCACGATCATGTCTAATTGCTAAAAAATCGATTAACATTTTTCTTTGTACACAGCTTAGCTCAGAAGACCTAACAGTCGCAAAGGTCGAGCTACCGCACAACAGAAGCTTCATGATTGCCTCAAGCTATATGGCACACGAGAAGACAGCACCACCAGACGAAGTGAGCGATCTCATGCCCGTAATGGGTGGGAGGAAGTACTGGACATTACACTCATTAGCGACAGATCTAAAATATCAGTTGATAGGTGGAGGGTATCCAATGAAAAATCTTTTTCAGATCACAATTGGATCCTCTTCGATATTATATTACAAAACTCGACGGAAAAAATGGTCTATAGGAACCCAAGAAGAACCGATTGGTTCAAATAGAAGTTTCTGCGAATCTATAGATAACACAAAGGACTCTGCTAGACTTAGCAAAATTCCTGCTAAAGGCAAATCTAATCCAACCTATATTAAGAGAAAGGACGACACTCGGCAGAATCTCTTGACATCCTACTGAATACTCACTTCCCTTTCTGCAAAGATGCTGTCAAGGAAATCTTCACTGACAGTAGGACTCTAACGGGAATAAATAAAAACATCATCTCTTATGATAGAATCTCGTGGGCGATTAATAGCTTTTCCCCTTTCAAATCACCAGGGCCTGATGGTATTCGGGAAAAAATTTAAAATTTATAAAAGATGTTTAAAATACACTATGGTGAAGGGTATATAAGATTCGGCACAGCCGAATATAGCACTCTTACTTGTTTTTTTTTTTTAATTCCTGAGGTGGCTTTAAGCTCACAAGATTAGAGTTTTTTCCAAAATTTTCAGATGAATATTAAAGTAATTTGTGCAAAACGAATAAACGCTATAAAATTTTTAAGAAAATCTGTTCAATATAGACGGTGGCCAGAAAGAGAATGTTTAAAACGCATATAATGCAGTGCAAAAGAGAACATAAATGAAAATATGTACGCTTTGTACTGAAAATATTATATGTTTGTACATATTTGTGTTATTCATGTTATTAATATTATAAATGAATAACGGAAGGAATGTAAGTATTGTTGTATATCTGTTGATGAAAGTATGTATTGATGCACATTGTTATGTATGTATGTATGTATGTATGTATGTATGTATGTATGTATGTATGTATGTATGTATGTATGTATGTATGTATGTATGTATGTATGTATGTATGTATGTATGTATGTATGTATGTATGTATGTATGTATGTATGTATGTATGTATTTGGTAGGTATTGATTATATAATATATAATTTGTAATGGCTTTTGAAAATATTCTCAGTGTATCATTTTATAAAGAGAGCAACTAAATTAAATTGTTTTGTGTATAGTTTCTTTTGTTGCTGAGAATAGTTGTATTGCGTCTGTATAAGTGAGAATAACACTTATACAGACGCAATAACGATTTGTGGAAAATATCATTCTGTTTTTATATTTTAAAGGAGCTTTAAGATTTTTCTCAAATTGCAACAAATTTTCTTCTACAATTCGTTTGTAGAGTTGACTGCCAATCTGACGAAGTTTTTTTCCATTTCTTTTTTACTTGATGTAAGTAGCTTTCAAATGGGATGGCGCTAAATGAACCGAAATCACCATAATTTTCTACATCATCACATAAATGCAGTAAACGGTGAAAATTTAAAGTGAGTAAATTTTCCTTTAAAAAGTCCTTCGGCATGTTATAAGAACATTTTCTGTTTGGTAAGTAAAGTTGTTGTAAGAGTTCTACGTTCGGCTGTGCTGACTCTTAGATACCCTTTACCATGTTATTTTAAAAAAGAGTACCTTTTGAAAAACGAAAAATTACCCAAAAAGATCCCTTATATTGGTTCTCATCTAACTCTGAATTTACATACTTAATTTCATATTCTTAGGTTCAATATTATAGAATATTCAGAAAATTCCCTTTAAAAAACAAAAAAGGACGATAAATATATTTTTAATGGGTCCACAACACACTAGTGCTGCTCTCGCTCTGCCTTGTTTTTATAAACAATCATACAATAAGAAAATTTACCCTATGATTATGTATTTCGTTTTTTTTACAATTTTTGTCTGAGTATAATTAAAATTACAAACGGAATGACAAACTTGACTCTAATGATTTGAGTATATTTTGGGCAGCTGTGATATCCCGTGTGTCCATTTATTCCAATCAGGAATGTACGGCAATGAGCATAACAAATAAAAGCTCTACAATTTACTTGGTATGTAATGCCCTGAAATCTCACCCCATTTAGCCCAATTTCTTTAGCAAACTTGTGCAGGTTTTCGGCATCCGCAAAAGGCTGCTACAGCATATACGTATTTACCAAAATTGGCCAAATTTGGCTGTTGGAGCTTTTTGAAACATTGACTCCCCAGTACACATTTTTCGCATTTTCAATTCGCATTCTGCAGTCATTTAATTTAAAACAGACGGCACACACCAGGCCAGGGATCCTATTTTTTGGCCATAATTAGGGCAGTGGATGTATGAAATAAATACGATTCTGCAAAAAAATTCAAAATGGCGGACCAAAAATGGCGGTAAAATTTTTTAAAAATTCAATTAATTAAATTTTTATTGAACACGTTTTGTAGACCTATGGTCACTGATTAAAAATATGAAGTCAGATTTTAAAAATTGAATAAACTGAATCCAGAATGACGGATAAATATTTAATTTCTTAGCAGTATTTAAGATGAAGATATTATGAAATACATGTTCATGATAATATCATGGCACGAGAGTAAACGTGTTTTTCATACGGTCCGAGAAAATTTAAACAAAATGATCAAAAACATACTTTAAAATTTTCGTATTATAAAGAGTTAAAATAAAGCATTAAATAGAACATATTTACTAAATAAACATATGCATAATTTTTAAATAAAAGAAAATAATATTTAATATAATATGTGATAAAATCAGTGACAATTGAACAATTAATTTTTTTTCTTCGTTGTTAAAAAAAACACAATAAAAACAAGTAAGAGTGTTATATTCGGCTATGCCGAATCTTTTATACCCACCATCAAATCACTGATATATAAATTAACTTTGATATTTTGAATATTTTATTATTATATATCGATATTAATGAGAACATCAGGGTAACATTTGAAAGAGGTCCATTAATGAGGGTTTTACTATTGACAGTGCTAATTTTTATAGGGAGTAGGGGTATTTATACATACATATATGGACCAATTCTCATAAAAGTCTATTGGAAGATTTCAGTTCCTTATTTGATTGAAATTTCATCGATCTACTTGTATTTTGAAGCCATTAAGGAGCATTAAAATCATAAAATATGGTAGAGAGAGCATTAAGGAGCATTAAAGTCATAAAATATGGTAGAGAAATTTTAAATCAAAATTGTTTTATGTCGAGTTGCATTGCGGTATTCGTATTTTTCGCGTCATTTTCTGGGCGGAATTTATATGGGGTTGTGTTATTATGGACTGACACTCATAAAAATTTATAGAGAGATTTCGGTTCTTATAGAAGAGATAGAGATATTAGCTTACACAAAACTATATTTTTTTCAAATTTCATAAAGCTACTAGTATTTTTAAGCCAGTACTGAGATCCGTAAAATTTTGTAGAACGATCTTGGTTCATACAGGTTTTTTAGCCCAGTAATTCATTTTTTGATAGGAACATTATATGGGATAGATCAATTAAGGCTCGATCCACATAAAATTAAGTTAAGAGTTTTTGAGTGGCAAGGAACTTAATTGAGTCGAATGTTATTATTTTAAATCTTACTTCTGTGTAATTTCATTGCTATAATTCTATTTTTAAGCCAGTAATGAGCATTAAAGAAATTTTATTATGGACCAATCCACATAAAATTTCATAGAAAGGTTTTGACTAGTAAGAAACTTACGTATGTCAAATTTCATCTCTACACTTGTATTTTTAAACGAGTAATGAGCGTTAAAATAATTTTCTGAAGGGGACGTTATATGGGGGGTAGGGTCAATTATGGACCGATATACATAAAATTTGGTTAGGAGATTTTGGCTTGCATGGAACTTATATGTGCGGAATTTCATCGCTATATTCGTTTGTTTAAGCCAGTAATGAGTGTTAAAGTCATTTTCTGAAGGGGACCTTATATAGGGGGTAGGGTCAATTATGGACCGATCCACATAAAATTTCATAGAAAGGTTTTGGCTAGTAAGAAACTAACTTATGTCAAATTTCATCGCTATACTTTTATTTTTAAGAGCGTAATGAGATTTAAACTCATTTTCTGAAGGGGACCTTATATGGGGGGTAGGATTAATTATAGACTGATATACGTAAAATTTCGTTGAGAGATATTGGCTTGCATTATGCACTTATGTGTGTCGAATTTCATCGCTATATTCCCATGTTTAAGCCAGTAATAAGATTATTAGTCTTTTTCTAAGGGGGACCTTATATGGGGGGTAGGGCCAATTATGGTCCTATGTCCGCCATAATGCAGAATTACTTTGCAGACGTCAAAAAACTGACCTATGCGAAATTTTGTGGAATTTGCTTCATAAAAAACGAATTTGTGAATATTTGAAGCTATTTATACAGTATTCCGGGTGGTACATTTGTATGGGGGCTTTGGATAATGTTTATAAGGAATAGTTTTAATTTATTTGAATATAAGTTTTATGTCTTAACACAAATATGGGTCGCGTCTTTTTCTGTTCTAAATGAATAATAACATTGGTGATATTGCTAACAATGAAACTCTGTCAAACCTAAACCTTAACTCGAACAATCTTAATATTATTCACTTTAATGGACAAAGTATTGTGCCAAGGACATACTCCTGCAAAATAGATGAATTGAAAAGTATTTTTGAGGGCAGTCAGTATGACATAATTGCAGTGTCTGAGACATGGCTAAAGCAATATGTTTTGGACAATGCAATTGCGTTTAATGGGTATCATATCTTTAGAAATGATAGGCTTATAAATAAAGGAGGAGGGGTGTGTATTTATGTTAAAAACAGTTTTAAGTCAAAGTTGGTATTGACTTTAAGTAAAGAAGGAGAATGTGAGGGTATATTTATTGAAATTGCTACAAGTTCGGGAGTTAGTATTTTGTTGGGCGTTTTATATTTACCTTATGGTAATATTAGAGGTTGCGAGGAAATTTTATTTGATTTATCTTCAAGATACCACCATGTAATATTTATGGGTGATTTTAATATAAATCTCCATGACTGTAATAACCTCATGCGGCCGTTTTGTTCTTCTTCCAATCTTCGTTTGGTTCATAATAGTATACCGACACACTACAGCATGCGCTATGAGACTTGCTCCTTGATTGATTATTTTTTAGTATCTCGTATAGAATATGTGTGTGCTAAGGGGCAATTTCAAATACCAGCAATTAATTCATATCATGCTGCTGTTTACATATCTTACGATATACAGTGTTCAAAGGAACCTGATATTATTAGGATACGGGACTACAGAAATTTTAATATCTCACAATGTTTTGAAAGTATATATAGGGAAGATTTAAGCCCAATTTATAATACTAATGATACAAATTTCCAGGCTAAATTCTTTTGTGAGAAACTATTAACATTGTTTAACCAGTACGTACCTCTTCGAACCATTAAACAAAAGAAAAATGCTAATTGGATGGAAAGCAGTGAAATAAGGAAGGCAAGGGAAAGGAGAGATTTCTCATTTAGGTCTTATATGGAGGCAAAGGGTGAGAGTACATGGAGGACTTTTTGAAAATATAGAAACAAATTGAAGTCCACTATAAGAATAGTCCGTGCAAGATATTGTAGAAAATTTTTTCAGAATGCAACAGCAGTCAAATGTGGAAGGAATTAAAAAAATGGGTTTATGTGAGGAGAATGGAAGTTTTATAGGTAATGTTGACGTAAATGCTTGTAATGAGTATTTTTGTTTACCCCCTTTACCAAATTCGTCCTTGGTCTTATATACTCAACAAGCAAATTCCATAAATAATGTGTTTACTTTTAGAAATGTATATATGTCTGAAATTTGGGAAACTCTTTTAAATATTAAATCCAAAAGTATTGGGCCAGACGGCATACCTCTTAAATTTCTAAAGGTTATTTTTCCGAGTATTTCGACGCATTTGACACATATTTTTAACTCAATACTTACCACGTCTACGTATACTGATATTTGGAAATGTTCAAGAATAACTTTAGTTCCCAAGGTCAAAGCTCCATCTTCATGTTCTGACTTCCGGCCGATTAACATTATTTCAGTTTGTTCAAAAGTGTTAGAGATTTTAATGAATAAGCAGATTACAGAATATATTAATAATCGTAATTTTTTATCTGTGATCAATCCGGGTTTAGAAAGGGTCACAATACGTCCGCTCAAGTTATGGATATTGTGGAAGGAATAAGAGTAGCTTTGGACCAAAGAAAGCTAGTATCATTGGTAAGTCTTGACTTCAGTAGGGCTTTTGAGTCCTTATCTCATGAAGTTTTGTTGAACAAGCTTTTTCAAAGATATAACTATTCAATTACATCCTGTCATTTAATGGACACTTTTATTAGAGGTAGATCACAATATGTTCAGTTTATGGGCAACATTTCTTTTACAAAATATGTTAACCGTGGTGTACCACAGGGGTCCGCTTTGGGTCCTCAATTATTTTTATTATATATCAACGACCTGCTAGATCAATTATCAGGACTAAAGACACATCTTTATGCAGATGACTTGCAAGTAGTCGCAGGCTCAGAGTCGGTCAGTGGATTGGAATTGATTATTAATTTGAATCCTGAACATGTAGCGGCTTGGTGTACAAATAATTTCATTACATTAAATTCTCAAAAGTCAAAAGCAATGTATTTCGATAACTTTAATTCTCACAATTTTCCTTAAATTTTTGTAAATAGAGAACCCCTATGTCACGTCTCATATTTAAAAGTTTTAGGAATTTTTATTGATGAAAAATTAAGCTTCTTTAATCATATAAACTTTGTAATATCGAGAATAATTTTTATTCTTAGAAGGTTATATGCAACTAGTTACCATTTGCCAATTAAAGTGAGGAAGAGTATCGCACACGCACTGCTTATGCCCTTAATATTATATGGTATTAAGATATATTCCTTAACAAGCGATAATAACTTTTGCAGATTGAAGAAATGTTTTAATAGTATTGTGAGATATGTGTATCATCTTAGATCTCATGATCATATAACAGCGCATGTAATTGATTTTTTAAACTGTACTTTTGATGATTTTGTAAAGTTACTTACACTTTTTTATAAAACAATGAAATATAACACACCTTCATATCTTGCATCAAGATTTGAATTTTTGAAATCGGCTAGAACATTCTCACTTAAAATACCAAGTTTTAATTTGTTGGTTATGAAAAGATCATTTCATTTGAGAGTGGCTCGGTTATGGAATGCTTTTATACCATATAGCGACATTTTTCCTAGTCCGTTAAACAATTTTCTAATTTTGTAATGGATCATATATAGACTATGTGTTACATTGTTATCACCAACATCTAACTATTAACAATTATATTTAGAATAGACCCAAATTTGTGTTAGGGAATAATTAACATTTATATATAGAATAAATTTTAATAAATATTAATATATAAGTTTGAATTGTGCTTACAATATATTTATCTAGTAATCAATTTTTGGCTTTAGATTACTTTCAATAAATGGAAATAAATAAATAAAATAAATATATTAAAATTGGCGGATAAACTATGGCGGTCATCAATTTTTATTTATTTTTATTATATATAACTATTACTGAAAATATATAATTAAGATAATTTGATAATTATGAATCTTAATTCTTATTGCTAAAAACTAAACTAAATAAGAATCATGTTGTGCTAAAATGTGGCTAATAATAAAGCTCAGATCATCCATTTTGATAGGGTCAATTTGAGGCTATTGCTAACATCAGATATGAGCTTCCGTTTGCTATGACATTTTTTCATAATTTAATTTTGGACATCCAGATTTATCCAAACTTCGCTGCTTTAAATCTGGAATAGAATCTAACCAATTTTTATTTTTTTCTTCAAACCTTTTTTTGTTTCTGAATGAAGAAATGAATCTCGAATTTTATGTCCAACTAAAGTTTTAACTGATTTTCTTAGAATTTCGACATTTTCAGGACTAATAGTTTGGATATTCAATTTCAATTTATTCAATACGTATTGAATGCCACTTCCTATGTCCGTTTCAAATGCCAAATATTCTAAAATCTTACGATTTGTGAATTTATCCATAGTTATTTTAATCATATATAAATTGTTAAAACTATAACAATAAATGGATATATCTAACGGTAATAAAATACTATTTTACTCAAGATTTTTTTCAGAATAACTATAAATATCGGACATTCGACAATAGTTAATATAACTTTTAAATATAAAGAAGCGTTGAACAGATATTGAATTTGTCATTTTTTTTAAATGTGAGAAATATACGCTGATGTGTATTAACTTTATACCCACACGACATAGTTCGTGAAATTATACTAAATCAGTTTATTAATTCTACATTGACTAAGGTCAAAGTAGCAGCTAAATTTGGCTTTTGAAAAAATCTTCTTGCAGTGTTACCGTTATTAGTATTTCATGACCCAAGCCTAGGAATATCAACTAATAAAGACATTCTGTTTCTTAATTTTTCTTGTATGTCTAGTTTATTTTGTTCTTTTCTCTGCTTTTTCTCACATTTTCGTTATACAAAATATGAAAAAGTGTGCGTTTTGAGACATTCATTGACCCTAAAAATGCAATAACAGGTAAACGAACAGACCATTTTTGACGTTTTACAATAACTATATACGACTTCTAATATACTACCATATACGTCACCTACCAGAAGATAAGGATAAAAAACGGGTGTGTATTGTATTTGTCCGTTTCGGAATATTAGGTTCTTGTTAGATTCTAAAACACGATAGAACGATATAGAGAGTTGAAAGTTTTAACAAATATTTTTAAACCCTTCACCTTTGTGAAAAGGGTATATATAAGTTTGTCATTCAGTTTGTAATTTCTATAATGTAATTTTCCGACCCTATAAAATATATATATTCTGGATCCTTATAAATATCGGAGTCGATTTAGCTATGTTCGTTCGTTTTGGTAACAGCAATTCTTTTCAATTTATGCAAGTACTAGGCCAGGCAGTAAATTGTCAACACTAATTTATAGTCCCGGAAGACCACAAGTATTGGTAGCATCTATCTAATCCCGGATTGCAATATACCATGATCAAGGATACATACCCGGGGGGCTCTGTCTGTGTGTATGTTGAAATCAATTTTCGGAAGACCCCAGATATCTACGAAATCCGAATCAATCGGCCCATAAATAAAGAAGATAATCCGAGACCACCTTTGAAAATTTTATGAAAAATTTTAATTTTTCGTGCATGCTTATACAAAACAATAAACAAACAAAAACAAATTTCTTGTTTATAACCACAAAGCGAAGAATGAATATCACGTTACGTTGTTATTGTCTATAAACATTTAATTATGGCATGGAGCATGGATTATACGAGAACACAGGAAAGTTTTTGGTACTTTATCGTTCAACAAATAGTACACCACTATAGTGGGGAGGGTCTTATACGTTTGTGCTGATGTTTGTAACATATAAAAATATTGATCCAATACCCACCTTAAAGTATACCGATCAATTCAGAATCATTTTTGAATCGATTAAGACATGTCCGTCCGTCCGTCTGTCCGACTGCCTGGCTGTCCATGTAAACCTTGTGCGCAAGGTAGAGGCCTCAATTTTCAAGATAATTTGATGAAATTTGGACCAAGCATGTTTTTAGGCACAGGGACGAAAATGAAAATGGTTGAAATCGGTAAATTATTTGACCTAGCCCCCATACAACCGTACCTCCCGATTTGAACTTTTTATGCCATAATTACGTCAAATATTCTGCTATCTCTCTAAAAATTGGCAGAAATAAGTTTTATATAAGTACAATTGACACTGCAGATTTTCGTAAGGATCGGCCCTTATTTGACCCAAGCCCCCATGCAAACCCCCCTTCAAAAAATGTCTTAAACGTCTAAAATTGACTTGTAACCATTTGTATCGCAATGAAACTCAACAAAACTAACTGTTATTTAGAAATATATCCTTTTCCAAAATTTACCGTTGATCGGCCCATATTTGACCTATATAAAGCCTCGTTTAAAAATTTTAGTTTTTTTATCAATAAATTGTTTAAATATTTTGGAATTATGGTAATATTCAACATAAAAGTTTCTTTATAAAAAATAACAATTTTATAAAAAGCTGGGTACAGATAGCGATAGAATTCATTTCGCTCGCGAGCGAGTTTAATTCGAGCGATTTAAATAATTCATTTTCCGGCGAATAAATCTATTCGACTCTCGAGTTTAATTTTTAAACTCGCGATAAGAGTTGAAAATTTAAAGAGCGTAAAATAGAACTTGCTCGCGATTCGAGTCAAAACGACTTAATCGCGAGTTTTATAATTTTGTAAATGGAATAAATTAAAATTTATAAGGCATAATCAATTTATATATAAATATGACATAACCAAATAAGTTTCCCATTAAAATTATGTACGCGAATACATACATATGTACGTACATTATTTGCTGCAAAGTAGTAGACACTTCGTACATACATACATACATACATACATACATACATACATACATACATACATACATACATACATACATACATACATACATACATACATACATACATACATACATACATACATACATACATACATACATACATACATACATACATACATAAATACATACATAAATACATACATACGTACATACATTATTTGCTGCAAAGTAGTAGACACTTCGTACATACATACATACATACATACATACATACATACATACATACATACATACATACATACATACATACATACATACATACATACATACATACATACATACATACATACATACATACATACATACATACATACATAAATACATACTTACATACATACATACATACATACATAAATACATACTTACATACATACATACGTAGATACATACATACATAAATACATACATACATACATACATACCACAGTGGGGCAGAATGGAAATTTTTTGGAAATAAATCTGGCATTTCTAAACGGCTGATCCGATCGGGATAAAATTTGGCGTGAGCGTAGCCAAGGAGTATTCGAGTTTAAGTTTTGAAGATGAACCCCGCAGATTCCCCAGGGACGGAGCTGTGGCGGCTCAAAGTAGGGTACCTACGACATGTAAAATTTTTAAACTCTTGCCATTTTTTTATTTTTCACCCAAATACAAAGATTTTTATATTTTCTGAAAGCGCTAGACGAGATCTTGAGAACATGCTTGGACATACTACTTATCTCTTATAATATCCGAGTTATAGGCATTTAAAAATTTAGTGATACAAAATATACCATACCTTGGTCCGCCTTTTTTTGAATACCGGGCGTAATTTTGGACCAAATGGACTCAATTTTTTCTTGTTAATTAGACAACAAAATTTTCAATAATATACAAATAATTTCAGATCAATATCATTTACAGATCAAAAAATATACGTTTTTTAATTTAAAAATTCAAAAAATTTTAGATTTTTGCCGTTTTTTGCCCAAAATGTGTCTTAACTCTTTTATTAATAAAGTAAAATTTTCGTTAAGAACATATAACAATTTTATAGTTTTCTAAAAGGTATCTTTACGCAGAATGCTTTGGCGTAAAAAACTTGTCCTATTTTTTGAAAATGTTGCCACTGCGTCCTTCCGAATATGACCTATTTTTTATCAAAACTTCAACTTTGGGCGACATGTTCTAAAATCCCAAAGTTGGGATCAGAAAACTGAAAGCAGTTTTGGAAACCTCAATTTGTTTTCTATTTACTGCAAAAGTATTTTCCCAGTCCTGAAAGAAATGTGGACCCTATGGGCAAAAATGTAAAAAATCCCATTTTTGGGATTTTCATTCCTATTTTTGGGAATTGCGGGATGCCCTTTGACCTTTTCAATTTTTTTTTGCATTTTCTTATTTAAAATGATAAATTTAACAAGCGTTGAAGATTTCATTGAGTTCATAAATAAAGATTTTGTCATATATTACATATTTGTTAAATTTCTAAAACTATGATTTATATCAAAATTTTAATAGGGTCGCAGAAAGCTACAACAATTTAGTCCATATTTATCCCTTAATATCTTTTTTAGTTAGATATGGAAATTCTCAACCCTTTACAAAAAATTTCAAGCCAATATCTCAATTACATTCAAAAATATGTTCATTTAAACCTGTGTCCTTTAATTTCATATTTTTCATATTTTAGTATTAAATATGACAGAACATGTTTAAATCTTATGTTTACCTATTTTTTATTTTTACAGATCATTTCGTTCTGTTTCGTTTATGATCATGTAGGTAAAAATATACAGGTAATGATAATTTCGATTCATTCACTAATAAGAAATATCAATGACTGAATTTCAGGTTATAGTAATATAGTCCTAAATGTTAATAGGTAGACAGTTCGCAATTTTTTACTTTGGAATACCTGTATCGGAAATGACAAGAATTGGTATATAAGTAAACTTCTCAGATTTTAAGTACCATATTTAATAAATCTACAATGAAGATTACATTAAAGTACGAAGAGTTGTGTTCCGTTTTATGGAGTGTATTTTCAAAAGGGCCAGAAAGAATTGAAGACATTTCAAATTATATAAAAACTACATATAGTAGAAAAGTAGACAAAACAGGCATATCAAAAATTGAAAACTTTTTGATGTAAAATCAAAAGAAATTTCGATTAAAATTTTGTAGTTGGATGGAAACTACTACGGAAATCTCAACTTACAACACATCAGCAGGTACGCCTTGCAACTCATACGAAGACTTATGTTCAAGGTCAAAAAAAAGAGGGTCACACAAAAACTTTTTTCAATCTCAAATGAGGAAATTGCTGATACATTTAACGAAATGCTGAAAAAGGAAAACCAACCTATGGATGCCGTACATATTGCAACTATTCTTCCTAATGCATCACCAAAACGACTTAAGCCAATTGTGGAAAGTATACCAACTCCAACATCACAATCAAATTTTACTGAAGAGGAAGCAATAGCGCTTATGTTGGAACTGGGTCTCAGTCGAAATAAGTACCAAATATTTAGGAAAGCTCTGCATGAAAAAGGACACAATATATTACCATCATACAAGGCGATCCAGGAAAAAAACAAACTATCCTACCTATTGCTGTTAATGATGTGGAAGCTTGTATTGATATATCATCTTTGCTGGGAAACACAGCATCAAGAATTGTGCCATACTTTTCAGAAGACCAACTAAGGAAAATTCATAACTGTGATGTTGTCTTAATGTGTAAGTGATGTGACGGTTTATCAGCACTTCCAGAATACAAACAAGCTTGTGGAAGTCGGACATTAGCAGACTACAAAAGTGTATTTATGTCATCATTAGTGCCATTACGAATTTGTTCATATTCCCTTAATCCATCATCGTCAAGCATCGGAAATTCAGTTGAAGATATATGGATCAATACAACTCCATTGTATTGGATTTGAATATATAAAGGAGTCAAATAAAACAACAAAAGATTTGGTGGAATATTTAAAAGATGAAATAAATGCACTGGAGCCCATTTGCATAAAAATAAAGGAATTCTCTATTAACGTATCATATCAGCTAAGCTTAACAATGATTGTTTAATGAAAGGTCAGCAATGCCATAACAGAAACTTCTTCCTTCTGGAGATGCTCAATATGTAATGAGAAAAAGTCGCAATTCTCAAATATAAACAAAAGCAGAAGTATTAATGAAGAAGTCCTGTCTTTCGGAATATCACCACTTCATGCCAGAATACGATTTTTGGATTACTTTTTACACATAGCATACGACCTCAAATATAGAAGTGTGCCAGAGAATCTTACTAAGTCAACAAAAAACAAGTAAGAGTGCTATATTCGGCTGTGCCGAATCTTATATACCCTTCACCAAAGTGTATTTTAAACATAATTGATCTTACAGTCTAGTTAATAAAAACATTAAAAAAATTAAGTCGATTTAAGCCGAATGTTTCGCGGCGGCTCAAGCAACTAAGCGGATAAGCTCCGACTCGAAGCCGGTCGACTTCAACCTCTGATTCATTGCTGGTAAACATTGACGAGACGTAGATTTTGTTTTTGTTTATCGTAAAAAAAATTGTTTTAAAAAGCACTTGGAAAAAATTTGTGTTAGTTTTAAATTTCAAACTTACATTATTCGCATTAAAAATTATTGTACAATAACTCACAATCTACTCTCATATAATTGAAAATGTTTTAAATACTTTTTTTCTATTCATTAAAAAATATATTTGCCAAACAAATTATTTTATTTTAACAAAAAATGCAAATCATATTTTTTTGCTGTGTATTTTTTGTATGTTTGGATTCCAAACATACAAAAAATACACAGCTGAATAAAACCAAATACATCTACACACACACGTGTACATCTTTTTCTATGTACAGTGTTTTTGTTGCTTTTTTTAACAATTTTTTGATGAAATTTTCAGAGGTTGTCTTGGATTTTTGCTCATATCTCCGTTATTTACCTACCGATTTTGCTGATTTTAAATAGCAATCTTCTCGAAAGCATGTCTAATAGAATTATTGAAGATTCGGATCTCGCCGATATCTGGGGTCCTTTAAAAACTGATTTCAAGATACAGACAGACGGACATGGCTTAATCGACTCCGCTATCTATAAGGATCCAGAATATATATACTTTATAGGGTCGGAAAATTATATTATAGAAATTACAAACGGAATGTCAAACTTATATATACCCTTCTCACGAAGGTGAAGGGTATAGTAATGAAGAATTGAAAAAAACTGAGAGCTGCGGTAAAAGCAGAATCCAAGAAGAATTTAAAGTTCAGATGGGATTAAACATCGACAAACCACTTCCAAGTTGCGGTAGTACAAATGACGGTAATACGGCGATTTCGTGATTTTGAAATTACTTCAAAAATAACTGGAATCGACAAGGAGTTGCTTCGAAGAGTTTTAATGGCACTGAATAGTAAACATAAAATTAATGGAAATCGATTTGGGGAATATACATCTGAAATTTCTAAATTACTTGTATCTCTGTATCCATGGAGGGAACTAACACCAACAGTATACAAAGTATTGTGTCATGGTCAAATAATAATTGAATCGAATATTCTTCCACTTGGAGAGTTAACAGAAGAAGCCCAGAAAGCGAGGAATCGAGATTTTCAGCTCAAGAAAATGCTCCAGGCAATCACAGAATGAAGATATTTTTAATAGTTTACTTCTATCTTCTGATCCTGTTCTTTCAACTATGCGAAAAAGATGGATTTGTTATGAAACTCTATCATCTCAAAACGAGGAAGGTTTAAAGGACTTATATTACCTTTTGGATATGTATACCGATATGACAGATTATTTTATAGAAAATAAGTAGTGTTATGAATTAACTATATAAGTAGGTTGTAAGAATTAATTGTATTATGTTTAAGATAAACAGTTCAAATAAAAAAAGCTATTATACTAACTGATGATATTGTATTAAATTGTGTTTTATATTTCGGTGGGCGGGAAAGGTGGTTTGTTTGGGGTGATTTAGGTGTTGTTGTGCGTGGCTCATAATAAAATTATATTTTTTATTGTATATACAATGTTATAGTCTTTAATAAAATAATTAACTAAATAATTATTAAAAACTGTCCAAATATTTTATTCAACACCAAATATAAAAGATGAAATTAAAGGACACAGGTTTAAATGAACATATTTTTGTATGTAATTGAGATATTGGCTTGAAATTTTTTGTAAAGGGCCGAGAATTTCCATATCTAACTAAAAAAGATATTGAGGGATAAATATGGACTAAATTGTTGTAGCTATCTGCGACTCTATTAAAATTTTGATATAAATCATAGTTTTAGAAATTTAACAAATATGTACTGCTTTTAGTTTTCTGATCCCAGCTTTGGGATTTTAGAACATGTCGCCCAAAGTTGAAGTTTTGATAAAAAATAGGTCATATTCGGAAGGACGCAGTGGCAACATTTTCAAAAAATAGAACAAGTTTTTTACGCCAAAGCGTTCTGCGTAAAGATACCTTTTAGAAAACTATAAAATTGTTGTATGTTCTTAAAGAAAATTTAATTTTATTAATAAAAGAGTTAAGACACATTTTGGGCAAAAAACGGCAAAAATCTAAAATTTTTCGAATTCTTAAATTAAAAAAAGTATATTTTTGGATCTGTAAATGATATTGATCTGAAATTTTTTGTATATTATTGGAAATTTTGTTGTCTAACTAACAAGAATAAATTGGTCCAAAATTACGCCCGGTATTCAAAAAAAGGCGGACTAAGGTATGGTAAATTTTGTATCACTAAATTTTTAAATGCCTATAAATCGGATATTATAAGAGATAAGTAGTATGTCCAAGCATGTTCAAGATCTCGTCGAGCGCTTTCAGGAAATATAAAAATCTTTGTATTTGGGTGAAAAACAAATAAATGGCACGAGTTTAAAAATTTTACATGTCGTAGGTACCCTACTTTGAGCCGCCACAGCTCCGTCCCTGGGGCATCTGCGGGGTTCATCTTCAAAACTTAAACTCGAATACTCCTTGGCTACGCTCACGCCAAATTTTATCCCGATCGGATCAGCCGTTTAGAAATTCCAGATTTACTTCCAAAATATTTCCATTCTGCCCCACTGTGCATACATACATACATACATACATACATACATACATACATACATACATACATACATACATACATACATACATACATACATACATACATACATATATCTTAAAATGCGATATTAATAATATTTGTACTAGTATCCATTAATTAAAACAAGTTTTTTGGTTCCAATCATCCATTACACCCTCCTAAATACTACCAATAATCGTCAAATAGTGACCATGTCAATAACTTACACTACATATCGGTTCTGAAATTGATTATTGTCCAAAATAGTAAGATTTTTATATTAAATCAGGCTCAATTGGTTGTATGAATACGAATTGAACTATTTTGAACACGGATATATCTTAATTTTTTGCTAGAACAAATAAAATGTCCGATCCATAAAACATGGTTATTGTATCGAGTATATCAAAATATGATTGGTAGCATTATTGTACGCTTTGGAAATCGGAGTACTTGGAAAACCTGTTTAAATTAAAGAAAATATATGGAATTATCCAAAATTTAAAGTTTATGTTGTAAGTCTTAAGATATCGCAGTTAAATTTCGGGGTTTTAAGAACGTACTGTGTTTAAAATGGTCAAATCCATGCATATAACATTAATTTCGATTGATTTCTTTTCAAATGTTAAAAATTATATTTCCAATGCATCATTTG
Organism: Lucilia cuprina; assembly: GCF_022045245.1. NCBI lineage: Eukaryota > Metazoa > Arthropoda > Insecta > Diptera > Calliphoridae > Lucilia > Lucilia cuprina. Next base: position 5,872,815 of record NC_060949.1, read on the forward strand.
GAGGGTTCAATAATCACCTGATCCAAAATCCCGAAAAAATCGTAGAAATGAGAAAAAACTGTTCTACTAATTAATTTCGGAGCCAATCGGCCCAAATTTCAAGATTTCGGAACTAAAAGTAGATTTTTTCGAAGTTATTGTGTAAAAAATATATTATTAAAAAGAAATCATATTAATACAAGCAAATTTTCATAAATTTTGTTAATATCATTAAACCAAATATATATTGATATGATCTTTTTTACTTACTTTTGTAACTTTAGCTTAAATGAGAACTCAAAGAATTAAAATATGAAGAAAAAAAGTAGTGAATAACAATTCTCATAATTGTTTTTAATAAATAAATGTGTTACTTTCTTGTTTTTTGAAAAAATAATATGTTTTTTTTTATACCCTACACCACTATAGTGGGGAGGGTATTATACGTTTGTGCTGATGTTTGTAACATACAAAAATATTGGTCCAATACCCACCTTAAAGTATACCGATCGATTCAGAATCATTTTTTGAGTCGATTAAGACATGTCCGTCCGTCCGTCTGTCCGGCTGGCTGGCTGTCCAAGTAAACATTGTGCGCAAGGTACAGGCCGCAATTCTCAAGATAATTTGATGAAATTTGGACCAAGCATGTTTTTTGGCACAAGGACGAAGCCTATTGAAAATGGTTGAAATCGGTCCATTATTTCACCAAGCCCCCATACAACCGTACCTCCCGATTTGAACTTTTTATGCTATAATTACGTCAAATATACTGCTATCTCTCTAAAAATTGGCACAAATAAGTTTTATATAAGTATAAATTATGCTGCAGATTTTCGTAAGGATCGGCCTATATTTGACCCTAGCCCCCATACAAACCTTCAAAAAATGACTTAAACGCCTAAAATTGACTTGTAACCATTTGTATCGCAATGAAACTCAACAAAACTAACTGTTATTTAGAAATATATCCTTTTCCCAAATTTACCGAGGATCGGCCCATATTTGACCTATATAAAGCCTCATTTAGTTTTTTATCAATAAATGGCTTAAATATTTTGGAATTATGGTAATATTCAACATAAAAGTTTCTTTACAAAAAATAAAAATTTTATAAAAGTAAAAATTGCAAAAATATACTCATGGTGTATGGTATCATATGGTCGGCCATGCCCGACTATACTTTCCTACTTGTTTTTTAATAAAACCAATCGTCAATATTTCTGTATACTTATTTTTTGTGATTAACTGTATGTACATTAGAGTGCTCCAAAAAACTAAATTTCGAATTTTGAAATTGGTTGAAAAATGTAAAAGTTATTAAAAATTCCCCAGGCCATTATCGTGTCTCAGAGCACTTGAATTCGAAATGTGATAAAAAAATGAACATATTTTTGAAAATATTCTAATAAAACAATTGTATTGCTTAAAATACATCTGTAGTTACTTGAATATGAGTTTTTGTCCTTATAGAATAACGTAAACCTGTTCTCAGCTATGGTCGAAAAATTTTGATATTTTTAACGGTCGTTTTAAAATTCAAAATTTAGTTTTTTTGCTACTATGTTAAACAAATTTCAATATTTTTGGGACAACTCATAGGGATTTATGGACAACAGATTAGGGAATAAAACAGTAAAAAAATTGGTCAATACATCTTATAGTTTGCCTGTACCTGCAATTTAAATTCAGCGGATTTCGAGATAAACCCATTTTTATGTAATATTTTGCAAAATTAGCCTTTTTATTATATTGTTGTGTGTTTTAAATGGAACCTTTTGTAAATTTATTTGTCCACATATTTCTAAATATAAATCAAAAGTTGCATGCAATTTGGACGCTATTAACCCATGAACTTTAAAGGTCAAATTTTGTAATATTTGCAATTTTTGATGGAAACTAGTCGAAATTGTTTCTATTTTTAGGTAGATTATCATAAAACCTATAAAATTTATTTATTAACAACCGATATTTACAATAACAGTAAAAAATAACCCTAAATTTTTTAAGCTGAATTAATGGGATTGCAAACGGGTTTTATTGAAATATGTCCAAATTGGCATGTTTTTAAAACATCGGGATCATATTGACCCCAAGGCCGTTTAAGGGTTAATTTATTTTTTCACTATTATTGTAATTACGGTTGTTAATAAATAAATTTCTTAAGTTTTGTGATAATCTACCTAAAAATTGACACAATTTCGACTAGTTTCCATCAAAAATTGCAAATATTACAAAATTTGACCCTTGACCTTTAAAGTTTATGGGTTAATAGCGTCCAAATTGCATGCAACTCTTGATTTATATTTAGAAATATGTGGACTAATAAATTTACAAAAGGTTCCATATAAAACACACAACAATATAATAAAAGGCTAATTCTGTTGTCCATAAATCCCTATGAGTTGTCCCAAAAATATTGACATTTGTTTAACAAAGTATCAAAAAAACTAAAATTTGAATTTTGAAACGACCGTTAAAAATATCAAAATTTTTCGACCATAGCTGAGAACAGGTTTACGTTATTCTGTATGGACAAAAGCACATATTCAAGTAACTACATATGTATTTTAAGCAATACAATTGTTTTATTAGAATATTTTCAAAAATATGTTCATTTTTTTATCACATTTCGAATTCAAGAGCTCCGAGACACGATAACGGCCTGGAGAATTTTTAATAACTTTTTCATTTTTCAACCTATTTTTGTGTTTTTTTTATCTTTTTGTAACGCTAATTCTGTGTACATTATGATTCTTTTACAATAAAATACAAAACAAATCATTTAATGACAAAACTTTTGTGAAAACTGAAAAAATTGCATATTTTTCCCCTTGTAAATGCATCTTCGAACTTCAGAGTCGTTGCGGCACCAGTTAACGTAATCCTATTGAACTAATTTTTTGCACGACTTATTTTTATAACCCAAAGAACAATTCTAGGGGGGGACCGGCCTGTAGGATAATTTTTTTTCCTTCATACAAGCTTGAAGCACTCTAATGTACATACATAACTACAGATAAAAACAAGTAGGAAAGTATAGTCGGGCTTGGCCGACCATATAATACCCTACACCATGAGTATATTTTTAAAATTTTTATTTTTCGTAAAGAATCTTTTATGTTGAATATTACCATAAATCCAAAATATTTAAGCCATTTATTGATAAAAATCTAAAATTTCTAAATGAGGCTTTATATAGGTCAAATATGGGCCGATCCTCGGTAAATTTGGGAAATGGATATATTTCTAAATAACAGTTAGTTTCGTTGAGTTTCATTGCGATACAAATGGTTACAAGTCAATTTTAGACGTTTAAGTCATTTTTTGAAGGGGGG